>NC_046663.1:53976082-53989246 GCF_010883055.1 Belonocnema kinseyi
CTCCAAGGAGATTATGTTGAAAAATAAAAAAAAATTTACCCAAAAAAAATTGTTTTTATACTTCATTCTAAGGACTTATTGAACTACCCTCGTATTTATTTAAAAAATGGTTGAAATAAAATTTGGACAGGTTTTCTTTTGTAAAAATTGGTGGTCAGGGGCTCTTCACTGGAAGTCTAACGTAGTTTTTAAATGACCCCTAAAAGAAAAGTTTGATTAAAATCGAACTATTTAATATTTAGAGAACGTTGTCTTACTTGAATGAGAACTTGTAAGATAGCAGAAAGTCCATGAGCTGCCCCAAGGTATTCTGTATCATAATAGGAGTACATGAGTGGACATGGACTCGAATTTTTCTGAGCATAGGATTTTCCAGATTGAACAGTAAGGCGACAAAGTTCTTGCAATATTTCTGGAGAGACAACGGTTTTTCCAAGTCGACGATTCAACCATAATGCCCCGAAAAGATATCCTGTTCGCCCCACAAAAAATTCATCTGATCCGCACGATAGGAAATCAATCTTTTTGTAACGATCGGAAAAATCTAGGTACCTCTTTGACAATTTAGAAACTTGATCTGCGTTTCCAGAAGCTGCTGAAGCTACTGCTCCTACTGCAAAAACACCTGCATCTCCTGGAGGAAAGACAATGTCGAATTTTAATATTTTAGAAAAATTATTTAGCGTCCATTAATTACGTAAGACATTTATCGGGAAATCTTACGAATCCTTAGTAAGCCTGCTTTGGTGGCTAAAAAATATTTTTGTATACTTTTATATACAATTATTCATTATATAATCATTTGATTTATAGCTTTTTACATTATCATTCATGAGGTTATAATATAATCGTTGAAATTTTCGATTTTTAGTTTTTAACGGATCTTTACGCTTCGACAATCACAGAATACAAAAATCATAAAATTTTGCTAGTGTCTGTCTGTTAAATTTTGTTAGGGTCCCAAAATAAAGGTCAAGTTGGTTAACCAGATATTTCCGACCAAAATTAGAAAATTGAAAGCATTTTAAAATTTTAATACAAAAATTTGTATAGAATTTTAGAATTTATTTTAAAGATTCTGGTTCATAAAAAAAGGAGTTGCAAATTATCGTACAGGCATTTTTGATTTTAAAAAAAAATTAAGAGTTATATGCTGTTCAAAAATAGAAAAAATTATTTTTCTGATGGATTATGAAATTTCATTTAAAATGTTTACTAGATATCAAATATATTTCTAAGCCATATCCCAATTAAATTATTCGATTAGAATAAAATCCAAAACGTTGGAGTATTTTCGAATTTTGGAACTAAATTATATTAAGAGTTTTAGAAATATTTGTCACCGTTTCTGTTATACGACAGAAAGATTTTAAAATTATTCATGTTTAAATTTTTTCTTAAAATACGCAATACTTTTAGGGGGCGGGTCTGCCGAAGTATCATTCTCGATATTAAGACTAATGAAAAAAGTATCATGCAGGGGGGGGGGGGGGGGGGGTCTGAAGTTCCTGAAAAATGTATCACGTATTTTATGAATGGTCCCTTTTCAACTCTTTACAAATTTAAAAAAAATAGAAAAAAAATTGTTTCTGGTAGATTAAGAAATATTTATCCAAATTTTTACTAGATATAAGATATATTTCAAAATTATCTTTATGAAATTTTAGAATGAGACCACAATTAAAAAAGTTAGATCACTTTCAAAAATAAATATAATTTTTGTTTTTCAGAGATCCGTCAGTTTAAATTATTATTTTAAATAGATTTTAACAAGATTTACGAATTATCCTAATAAAAATGTTGTCACTGGATTCAACAAATTTGAAATCATCCTTGAAAATTTTGAACTTATCCTTAACATTTTTTAAATCTAAAAATTCAGATTCCAGATTCCATAAAATGTCGACGTTTTGAGACCCCTGGGCACGAGTTCGTTGGTCAGCTCTTTTTGAAGAAATTTTAAAAAGTTAGAGCTTTTTGCAAATTTTTTAGACTACTTTTTAAAAATATTTGAACAATTTTTCGACAGCTATTCATAGTAGACCAAAATGCGAACAATTTATCCCTATCACTTTTTTTTTATTAAATAAAAATTACTAAAGTTATAGCATTTTCAAAATCCAAAAAACCAAACGAAAATGAACATTTAAAGCCAAACAAAGTATGATATGGGAAAAAGTCAAGAGAAGAAAAACGTTACTTTTTCAGGACCCTACATTTAGAAAATAAAAAATTCAAATTTTTATCGGAAAAAAACGAATGAAAAAGCAGTAACTCCATTTACAAAAAGAGATAGATTGACAAAAATTGTGCACCTAAAAAAGAATATCAAATTTTTCAGGAATTACTTTTTTGTAGAATAAGCAGTTTTTGTTTTATTTTTAAAAACCAACATTGAAAAAAAATATATTTGAGTACAACGATACAAGCTACGAGAATAAGTGAGACAAAATTCATTCAACCAAGAAAGATTTACCAATTTTTTACGAATATTTGTTTGATAGGAAACGTAGTTTTTGTTTTAATCGTAAGAAAAAAGATTTAAAATAAAAAAATTATGAAAGCAGGTCAGTAAGAATAATAATGTTTCAATTTCCATGCATATTATGAGTTGTAATGATATAAATCTATTAAAATGATATATGATTCAGCGCAGCTAAGAATAAAATTTAATGCAAAATAAGAAACAAATATAAATGTAATCATGATAAATACAATTTGTACTTTATTTTTCAAAATCTATATACCTAATCCCAGGCAGAAGTACATAAAAAATGTATTATATTTGATACAGAAGTGTTGAGCATAATGTAGAAAATTAGACATTGCGGGCAAAATCGAGTGCGAAGCACGAGATACGTGATGAGAATCTGTCCGCTGAAGCCAAAAGAGCTTTAACAAAAGAGAGTTCACAATTGCAAAATTACAGTTGTTGATTCGTCGATCTTTAATTTTGAGAGTTCTGTTGATGAATGTGGGAGAAATGCAAAGACCGAGCGTCAATATGCGAACGCACAAATGTGAGAAAAATACAAAATCGAGCGTGAAGCGCGAGATAAATACATCCGTGACTTTTTATAAATTTCTTAAAATTCCTCAAAATTCGTAAAAATACTTCGGAAACACATGACCTCCTTTCAAATCCCTTAAAATCTCGTGACTTTTTTTTACTCTATCTTGAAATATCTAAAAAACCGTTAAAATCATGGAATTTCGTAAAGTATTTTGAAATCTTGCAAAATCCCTTTAAAAAAAGACATAAAAAGTTCAATTGCCTAAAAAAAGCAATGTTAATGCTAAGAAAAATTAAAATGATTTTTATTTTGAAAATTTTAGTTTTAAGAGAATATTTAAAAAGATTAAAAAATATTTCAAAAGATTTTTGAAATTATCAAAGAAGAATCTGAAAGATTTTAAGACAGTTTTTTTAAATTTGCAGAATTTAAAAAAAATTTCACGAAAAATTTGAATAATTTTCTTATGATTTTTGAGAAATTTTTGTATAATTGTTTATTTAAAAAAAAGAATTTTAAGAGAAAATCTTCAAAAAGATTTGAAGAGATTGAAAAAGACTTTTAAACTGTAAAAGATTTAAAAACTGCAAGTTAAAAAAAAAAGATTTCAAACCAAAACTTTAGAAGCTTTAAGAGAATTTTGAAAGGTTTCAAGTGAATAAATAAATTTTCTTAACATTCCTAGGAAAGTTCGGATCATTTTAAGGTAATTTTTTTACATTTTCTTAAAGTCCTAAATATCTTTTAAAAAGGCTCGAACTTTTTCTAATATTTTGTGATATTCCTGTGAAATAATTTTGTTTCTTTGTTCAATCTTCTAGATTCTTTTTTAACACATATCTGATATATTCAAAAATCTTTTCCAATTTTCTTGAAAATTTTATGGAATTTATATTTATATAAGTTTAAAACAAACAAAAAATCTCTCAAAGTCACTCGTAATACGGGGAAACCGATTTTATTTACTTAAAATCCTTAGAAATCCTTCGGAAATTTAACTGACTTTTAAAGGATTTTAAATTCAAACTCGTGAAATCGATTAAAATCATTCTAAATCCTATAGGATTAGGGCATACCCTACAGCTTTTTTAGTCCCTTGTAACCTTTTTACATTCCTTGATATTTCATGAAGTCTCTAAAAAGCTTTGGAAATCTAGTTAAATTCCGTAAAAATGTTATTTCTTTCAAATACCTTGAAGTCTCGTATGTAGTAGAAAAAATGTATACATTTTTTATAATATATTGAGTAAAAAATATGAAATCCTACAATAGAGGGGAGGGGGTCTAAAATTGCAAAAATCACTCCCTTTCGTAATTAATGGATGTTCTCTAAATAAATATCAAAATATGATGAGCGTTAAGTTAAAAATCTTACCCAACAGGAAAGAACTGTCAGGTCGATGATTTTTCCTTTCCAAATTTTGCAATGAATTATGCAAATAACTGTGCGCTAATTTTAAATATTCATTGGACTGGTTTTCAGATTCGAAATTCCCGCATTCTCTTAAATGCAAAAATGCGTAAGCAATACCAACCGAGCCGACATATAATCCTCCGTCGATATCTGTACAATCCGGCGCAGAAGACTTTACAATTCTCCCCACGAGTTGTTTCAACGTTTCTTTCGCGGATTTCAAACCAACTTCAATGCCTTGTTCAAAATTCAATCCTTTTCCTAGTTGCTGATTCTCCAACTGGTAAATATTCACGAAACAACGCGACTGTTTTGACATTTTACTCTTAACCAGCAACACCCGGCACCCGCGAAAACGCTTCCCGTCAAGTGTCTACTGTCTGCTAGTCATCCCAACAGGTCCTGACGTCACACTGGCGCGATTTTCAAATTACAATATCAATTGCAAGAGGACTTGGGTTTCTTTTCAGAACGGGTTCACGGTTCTAAATTTTGAGGCTGAAGTCTTAAATATTTTAGTCTGATATTTTGCATACTTAATCTACATAGTGATATCTCTGACCTTTTAGAGCTGCCCAGTGGGCACAAAATTTGGCGACGTCTTTACGACATCCTATTTCCATGTCGTTTCGGTGTCTGCGATATCGTAAAGACATCATCAGATCATACGACTTATTAACGATATCGTTAAGACACCTTAACGACATGGACATAGGATGTCGTAAAGTTGTCGTGAAGATGTCGTAACGATGTCGTAAAGACGTCGCCAAACTTTGTGTCCATTGGGTGGTTCTTCGAAAACCAAGGGTCCAGGAGGCAGTTAACACTGAGCGCCAGGGTCAGTGCTATCGTACGAGGTTTGTTAAAAAAAGGTAACTTTTCAAATATTGCAGCCTACGTGCATTCGATTTTCGAGGTTTTTTGTTGTTATGTTGCTACACATGTCCCTAACATATTTTGACATCATCAGCCATTTTGCATGGTTAGTTTGTTTTTGACAAATATAAAGGTTAGACGTGTTTTGGTGTGCTTGGCGATTTTTTGCTTTCGAAAAGTGGATCAAAGAATCTGTACAAAATTTTGTGTTAAAAATCAAATTAAATGCTCTATCGTACTTGAAATGTTGACTGTGACATTTGGCGAGTCTACTTTGAGCAAAAACAGTTTTTATAAGTGATAAGAGCTTGTATACAAGCTCTTCACAGAAGGCCGAGAAGATTCTAATGACGATGTATGCCCTGGATGCCCCAGCATGCCAACAACCGATGAGAACGTTAAAGCAGTGAATAAAATTGTTGTAGAGAATCGCCGAATCAACCCAGTAAACATGTTTACAGAACAGATCTGTAACTGTTCTAAAACAAAAAGCCCTGGCAGACCGAAAGAACCGAATGGAGCCTCTATAAAGTACCCGTAAAGACCCCATTCGGTTCCTTTTAAAAAAACTTAAAAGAACTGCAAGATCAACTTTTAAACTGTTGAAATTCGGATTCTACGTTAAATGTTCTATTGGAAACTCACGGAGTAATCGGAATACTTTTTTTGCAGCGGTAAAGAGTTTAAAAAATATATAAGATCTATAACGCCTGTTGATTGCTACTTACAGATGATACGTTTGAAGTGTAGCAGTCAACAGGCGTTATACGTCTTACATATATTTTTTTTACTTTTTACCGTTGCAAAAAAAACTATTGCGGTTATTCCGTGACCTTCTATAGGGAATTTTAACGTAGAATCCGAATTTCAACAATTAAAAATTTTATTTTGCTATTTTTTTTAGTTTCTTTTTTAAAGGAACCGAATACGGACCCAATGGGGTCTTTATGGGTACGTTGTAGAGGCTCAATTCGGTTCCTTCGGTCCGCCAGGGAAAGCAAGGCCATATCAAAAAGCGTACATCGGAAGTGCTTCGAGGTTTTTAACTGATTTTTATGTTTCGGTACTCACAGAATCCAAAAATCATAACATTTCATCGGTGCCTATCTATATGTATGGTTACCTGAATGTTGTAGCCACGCTAACTTTTGAAAGATTTGTCCAATCAAGTCAGCCTTTTAATACACTTCTTAAGGTTCCCAAAGCTATATACTTTTCAAAATTTTGAAATTGTTCAGAAAAATAGAAAAAAAATATTTTCATAAAAGATTAGGAAATTTCATTATCTTATTTATTACATGAAGTACTTTTGCTGAGTCTCAAAGTCTCAATAGGGAGACACCATGGTTTAACACGAATTTACCAGAACAAAAAGATGTTTTTCAAAACTTTATTTTGAATCGAAAATACTAGGTATAGATCGAGTTGAAATCGAGGTTACCACTCATTATTTAAAAATCAGCAATAGAATACGAATAGAAACTTATTTTTTTTAATGTCACCCACATAAGTCTGTTTTATAAAGTACCCAAAAAAACCACAAGTGAAAAATACATCAAATACTATACTTTATACAGATAAGTAGAAGTTTACATAAATTGTTTAATACAATTTATTATTGTTTTTAGCAAATTCCTCTGAGAATAGATTTCAAAAGAGACAGAAAATTGTGTAAATCAATTTATTTTTATTTATAATAATATTCTCTCAGAATAATGGTAGAAAGTCGCGTTTTTTACAAAGAATTCCCCCGAATGTTCCAATTTTTGTAGAATTTTCAATTCGAGCGTGGTAATAATTAATTCACTTTGACAAAAATAATTTTGAACCAATTCGACATTATTATTTATAATAAGTTTTAGTTTTGGAAATATTCGTGTTTTTTTATTTCAGAGTAAAAACCATTATTGTCGAATTTAAGTGGGGAATAATAGCAAGGCCTACTCTGCATCTTTTGACACTATATTTATTCCCTGAAAGCAGGCGGAAATGAATATATTTAATTATGAAAGAAAAAGTGAGAGGTGTGCTAAAGCCGTTTTTCGAAGTTCCAACTTCAAAAATGCCCCGGCGACACGTTTTTCAACCTAATGGGTTCGTCTCGTGCTTAAAATGCCGGGAAATTATGTGCTATGAATGTACTTTTAAACCATAATAAGAGTATAAACAATTTTTATTATCTCACTAAGTAAAAAGTGGACAAAAAGTTCAATTATTAAAAAAAAACCGCAACTATCTAGCGTTAATATAAGAGAGGACAGTTATAAACAATGATAATGTAATTACACAATTAGTATTGTTTAATTGCTATAATTTTTTCCTCGCTCTAAATGAAAATGAAAAGAACGTATAAAGTTAAAACTTTCGGGAAAACTCGTAACTATCTCACATTATTCAAATAGAATATTATTAAAATCAATAATAGATTTTTTAAACAATTATGTTTGTTAACTTTAATATTAGGTTATATCATTTACGTCGCTGGTTTATTCTAAACTCGTTTGAAATAAAAATGGAAAATATTTATTCATTGAAAACGACGGCAATGGCGTGATCGACGATCAGAAGGAAGAGGAGAACATATTTGCGGAGCTAGCTATCGGTGATGCTCTTCGCGTAACCCTACTGTACAGCGTATCACACACATCACATAACTGACCATTTTTTTACCGTTACCGACAATGTATATACATAGTTATTTTAATAAAATTTGTTATTTTAATATTAAAAAGTCCTGTTTGGTTTGCTTTCACAAGACATAAGCACAATTGCGCCACATTAGGAAAAATTTCAGGTAACTTGCAGCAGATGCACTTTTTCGGAAAGCCTAAAATTAACGTTTTTAATTAATCCCAATATAACTTTGGCTATACAGGGATACAGTTTTATTCAGACAACTTCGCGTTTTTCAAAACACATGTGCTGTCATGGAAAAACAAAAAAAAGTTTAACCGATATTTGGTTAAAGTTTATCCAACAAAGTTAATTTTTGTTGCAGCGAATATTTCATCGGAAATCGATTATTCGGTTTATCTTCTTTTTTTTCTGTGTATATACTGTTAGAGCAAATCCGTTTATATTATGTTCTTTAAATTGAGTTTCGTACATCGAGTCGCTGGAGATCTAGTTTTTTTTCATAGTCGCAAGGCAATCCCCAGCATTTCTTTTCGACGAAACTTTATGTTATAAATCATAACAAAATATAACGGAAGAGACTAAAAAACGCCACAGTAAAGCAAATAATATTATTTTTCTCGGTTTATTAAAAAAAAACTCAAATGATAAAAATCATTCTATTTTGAACTTCACGCAGTTTTTCGATTCAGGTTTTACATAAGTTTTAACGCGATCCTTCTTATGCGTGTGTGGAATAAAAATGCGTCAAATAATAGATGCAGTTGGTGCAATTTTTAAAATACCTAAATTTATGATTATCGAAAAAACCTAACCCTCAAAGTACTACTATATTCCCTCTTATCTTCTAGACTTATACCTCTAAAAAATACTCTGTATTTTTTGTTTTAAATCGGTCAGTATTAATTATTGCCCCCGGGTTTTTAAAATTAACATTGGGGTTCAAATGGGAATAGCTCGATATTCGAATAAATAGAAAAAAGAAGTAATTGTTATTAAATTTTTTCAAACTAAAGTTGTGGTACTCCATAAAGAATATTTGAGAAATTATTTGTAACTAATAACTCTCAATGTCGACACCCCTAACCCCCTTGCATTGTGCCCTGAAAATGACCCAAAAAATACAAAATAAGCAGTTTTATGTGAAACTCATGCTAAAGACGGTATTTATTAAAAATTTGTTCTTCATTAATTATTTTCATTCGATGCATGAGAAATTTTCAAGTGTTTACAAAATAATTTCAAATTTTTAAAACATTTAATATTCCTTTAAAAAATTTTTTCCCACTAAATCGTGAAAAGTTAGTATTTTCTTAAATTAATGACAAAGTTATCGAATGTTAAGAGTCACCTTTTTTTGTGAAAGATATTTGCAAATGATTGAAATAACATTAATTTGTTTAAACATTTTTTTCCTTGGCTATCGTAAAAGTTTATTATTTTCTGCAATTACTGAGACAGTTAATGAATTTTCAGAATTATATTTTTTGTGAAAGACAGTTTTCAATTGTTTAGGCAATTAAAATCACTTGCCCTTGAGCTCTCATCGAATCTTCATTAACCAATTTTCCATTACATATGAATTTGTCATTTAAGGTTAGTGGCTATTTCGCCATACATACATGTCGAAATAGCCGACGGTAGCCTATTTTGACATACAATTATGGCCAATTAAGGACGGTATTTTATTTCGCCCTTTCAGAATATATGCAGGAGGGGATGGCGGTCAAAATAAAGAGAGTACCCTGTTAAAAGGAGAGCATTGAAGTGGAGTATATATCATTGAAAAAATTGTATACTTTAATGCCTATAAATCTAAACAAATTCCGTTGTTTTCCGAATTGCCATTTAACGGCATTTGAATGCATTTATTGTATCCAATACATTCGGTCGGAAAAAAATTGAATGGCATTCGACTTATTTGGTTATTCAACGGCATTTGTTACATTCTGTACCATCGATCACTGAAGGCATTGCATGGCATTGAACTGAAAAAGAAGCCACTTTAATGCCATATTTTTTGTGCGGATTCAAAATGATTCGAACTAAAACTTTTAAATACCAAGAAGCGCATTCGGATAAAAACGGAATTTGTTTAGATTCATAGGCATTAAAGGGCACAATTTTTTCAATGCCATATAATCTACTTCAATGCTCTCCTTTTTACAGGGTAAGTTGTTTATTATTATATGGCAGATTATAATCAATAAATTAATCATTAAAAAAACAATTGTAATTGCACCAGAGAAATATGAAAATGAAAGCCATATTAACCTCAAAATCTCAAGACATGGTCCAGAGGTGGTTCTGACCACCGCTGTTAGGTGGCGCAAAAATCGAATGCGCGAAATATAAATTTCATAATACTTTGCTAATGTAGCTACAAACGAAAAATTTCAATTTTAACTAAATAAAAATAAATTGTTAATAACAATGTAATAATAAAATATATTTTATAATAATAACAATGATCTTTTTTTAATGTTAGAAAGTTGCGGATTTTTCAAAGATGTTTAACTCTGCTTTGTCTTTGTTAGGAACAAATAATAAATGAACATTAGATGAAAAAACATTGAAAATATATTTTTCAATGGGCGGTGGGGGGCTGATACAAAAATAGTTTCAATTTCAAAAA
The DNA here is from genome assembly GCF_010883055.1 of Belonocnema kinseyi. NCBI lineage: Eukaryota > Metazoa > Arthropoda > Insecta > Hymenoptera > Cynipidae > Belonocnema > Belonocnema kinseyi. Next base: position 53,986,656 of record NC_046663.1, read on the forward strand.
AGTGGAAAATTGTAGAAAAAATTCAAATTTTCTAGCAATATTCTAAGATAAAATTGCTAAAAACAATTTCTTTAAATATCAAGTCAGTAGTATGAAATGGTACGATTTCAGAGACTCTTCTAAGGAATTATTAGAAGGTGAAACTATAGAGCAACACAACTGCGATATAGAACACATAGTTGTTACAAGATGGTGGCATAACTGTTCTAGAACAAACAAGTAAAAGTGTTCTAGAACACTGTGACAAAATTGTGACCGAACGGTTCTAGAACAAAAAGGTAACAGCGTCCTACAACACTGTGACAAAATTTTGACAGAACTGTTCTCGAACTATGTGACAGTACTGTTCTGAACAGTTGCCATGGAATCGTTCAAGAACAAACTGATCACAGACGTTATATAATATTTTCTTCAAGTTTGTACTAGAACTGTGCCGTATTAGTGTTATACCGAAGTTCTAGAACCTTGTTACAAGTGTGTGCTAGAACGAATTAGGATCGAAGATTAATAACTGTTCCAAAACACTTGTTATGTAATTTTTCTCGAACTGATCAACCACATACGTTTTGTTCCATTTTATCCAAGTTTGTTCTAGAACTGTGCCCTAATAGTGTTATAATGAAGTTCTAGAACCCTGTTACAAGCGTGTTCTAAAACAAATTAGGGACAAAGATTAATAACGGTTTCAGAACAGTTGTTAGGTTATTGTTCTAGAACTGACCAATCACAGACGTTCTATAAAGTTTGTTCCAAGTATGTTCTAGAAATGTGCCGTAATAGTGTTATATCGAAGTTCTAGAACCCTGTTACAAGTGTGTTCTAGAACAAATTAGGAACAAAGATTACTAACGGTTCCAGAACAGTAGTTACGTAATTGTTCTAGAACTGACTAATCACAGACGTTATGTAACATTTGCTCCAAGCTTGTTCTAGAACGGTGCCGTAATAGTGTAGGAGAACAAAAATTGAGATCTGTTACTGAACAGTTCTAGTACTAACGTTGTTACTTCGATATTCTGTCAAAAACTATCACATTCAATTCCTTAAATTGAATAATAATATTACTATTTTCATAACTAACATCGGGTTAAAAGAATTGTACTACCGTAATGTATTTTCTAAATGAAATTTATTTAGAAAGAAGCAACGCAGTTTTGTAATTATAATTGAAGAAGATTAATATTCTTTATCAGAACATAGATAAAGCTTTATGAAAAAATTAATACGTACTTTAATAATAAAATTGTATTAATATAAACAAAAATATATTTTTTCATCGAATAACATATTGAAACACATTAAGAGCACGTGCATAGAGAGCTAAGTACAACACTTTTTTATCTTATTTAAAGTCTGATGATTTTTTATTAAAAATAATTATTTCTGGTGTAAATAATTACGAGAAAATAACCTAAAGTTGTGAAAAATTGTGAATGTTCTTCAAAATATAATTTAAAAAAATTAAAAATAGCAATTTCTGACGAAAAACACTTAATACAAACCTTCATGGAAACTTAATCAAATTCTGATATCGTACATTATTTATTATTATGCATTATGTTAAAAAAAATCATTTTATCCTAGCTTTAATAAATAAGTTCGCATATTCATGTGTCTAACACCCCTGATGGTTTAAATCATAAATAATGATTCATTCAATCTTGCCGCCTTGGGATGTGGTCCGGCTGTAGTGCGCCCGGTAGCGCAGCGATTTGCCTTTCTCAAAATTAAAATGAGGGTTCAAGTACTTAAGATAGGAACTGAGGCGGGCGATATGCATACACTGAAATCCCGTTTAAGTTTACGACCGGATAAGTTCACGCTCGTTTAAGTTCACGCGTTGCTTTTCGTTTAGGTTTACTTTCACCTCCTCTACAAGTTCTCAGTGCTCCTCCTATTCAAGCTTCCCATGTACATGTACATTGTAGAGGCTACCGTGATCATCAAGGCGGTTCCTCCAGGGTGAGGCTCTTCCATTGCACTTCGGTTGAGCACATGCCCGTCACCTCAAAATCTCAAGACATGGTTCAGAGGTGGTTCTGACCACCCCTGTTAAATGGCGTAACTTCAAGTCACAGAATAATTCGCCTCTGAAATATGTTGCTCATTATAGACTTTAGTGTGAGGTATTTTTATAGAACGTTTTAAAATAAGCAAAGTGTTTTCTTAGATATTCCAATTGGAAACGAGTCAGGCGGGCTTCAATGCTTACGTCTCGATCCCTCCGAAATCAGACCAAGGTTATTCGAAGGCAACACCCGACACTTGACTGAAAGCGAGAGTTTGGTGTATTCGAGAAAAAATTCTCGTTTGCCACAAAAATGGTTTAACCCACATACAACTTATATAATGTGTTTCCGATAGAATTAAACATGTAACAATCAAAAAATAGAAAGGTGCAGTAGTTGATAAAATCGTCATTCAATATTTTCAGAAGAACACTGTAATTTTAAAGATTTTGTTCCTTTTAAATGGACCTGTAATTTGAAAGGAAAATTTAAATATGTCAATTAAGCAAAAGTTATCGTGCATTTGAACGTATTTGAAGATCTTCAAGGTCATGTGATTTAAACTTTGTTTTTCAAATACGG
>NC_046663.1:53989256-54000078 GCF_010883055.1 Belonocnema kinseyi
CGCTAGCCCCCCGCATAACACCTGATATAGCTTTAACAGTTTTCTGGCGCAACAATTTTTGTCGGTAGCGCATTTGAGCGCATTTTGAGCGCAATTCAGTGGGCTATAGTAAACCCGAAATTTAAGGGTTAGGGGGGAGGGGCTGTTGCAACTGACCTAAAATTCATGGACGTGAATGAAGCGAGAGAGGTGTGACAAGACAAGAAAGTGTAGCGAAAAAATGGTTGATAAGAAATGCATGAAGAAGAGTGCTAGTGGAATGAATGAAGCCTGAAACAAAAGATCTTGGATACTAATTGGCCCAAGTGGGGAACTTTACGTGATGACTTTGTGAGGCTTTTCACTTAGGGGATTGCTTATAGAGATTGATCAGCAACCTGGGTCGGAGCACTGTGGCGAAACAAACGTGTTATTCAAATAAATAACACGGAAATTCTAGAATAATCTTAAAATCTATACTCCTCTTTCACATTACTGTCCTCCTTACCGAGTGAGTCACTCATAAATGCTTGACACGGAAATCTTTAAACATAAATGTAATAAATTAATCTTTTCTTAAAATTTATTTTTCAAATAAAAAAAATACTTTCTCAAACAAATAGACAAATTCATTACAAAATAGTTCCATTTTCGAATTTTCAATGAAAGGCACAAAAATCTAAACAAAGAACCAAATTCTCAACAAAAAAGTTAAACTTTCTAGAAAAAAATATGTTCCTTTGAATAAATATTGGAATTTCAAATCTCCTGAAATGTTGTTAAAAAAATACTCTAAGCAGTCTAAACTTACCTTTAAAGTTTGCCTGGAGGAAATTTGTAAGAGGGCTTATGAAGGCCAGCACATTTACATATTATAATCTGACAGTCAAGCAGCACAAGAGTTTACTCCTAGACTAGTTTAGAGTTGCCTTGAAGCTCTTCTCAAGATTACCGGAGAAACTGGGTTAGTCTGATCGGGTTTCGCGGGCAAAAGGATGTTAAAAGTAATGATAAAGCAGATGCACTGACTTAGATGGGAGATTCACAGCTTCTTAATAGTCCAAAATCATTGGAATATTAGAAGGAAACCAAAAAATGGTGCCTTTTATGAATTTCATATTTGGTACATGTACTAAGACGACTACCGAACTCTTGAATAATATGGAGAGTAGGCAGATTTTTGTTGTAGTAGGCGTGCTTCGAAACGAAAGATATCTCTTGCAAATCAGTGTATGCCTTCATAATAAAAACTGACCTCATTATTTATGTATCATAATGCACAGGAATTCGAACCAGCGTTAAAGCAGGTGTTATAAACATCATTTATTGTTAGTAGATATAAATATTCAGGCAAATACGTAAAACTAAAATAAGATTAAATGTGAAAAGAGAATTGTGGAATGAGAAAATGTAAATATTTAACCTTGTGTGTCCTTTGAGTTAAAAAGAATTGTTCCGGATTGAAATGCTAACGGAAGAAAACGACAGCCATTTGGATTCATGAATTTATAGACAAAATACTTTGGATATTTTTTTCATTTAAAAATATTAATACAATGTATAGGTTAACTTAGCCGGCTGAATAACATAACCAATAAGGGGCGATTTGTAAACTCTACTCCTCTTTTTTTAAGAATTGTTATTTTTTACCCTGTTTTAAATAAATTTACGCCTATTCTAATTTTTTCTCTTGAATTTGAACTGAATAGAAATTTTGGTTACAAATCTACAATTATATTTTGGTTGAGAATTCATGCATTTTGTCGATAATTAATATTTTTTGTAGAAAATTAATTTTTTTGGTTTAAAAATAAACTTTTTAGCTAAATGTTAAAGTCTTTCTTGAAAATTCACTTTTTATTGTTCAAAATTCATAATTTTACTTGAAAATGCATCTCTTTGCTTGAAAATATATCTATTTTGCTAAAAAAAATGTTCTTCGATTGAGAATTAATTTTCTCCATCGGAAATATAACCATTCCATTTTTTGTTGAAAATTAATTTTTTATTGTTGAAAATCATCTTTTTTATAGAAAGTTTCACCTGGTTTGAAAACTCATCTTTTCGGTTTAAAAATTCAGATGCTTGGTTGAAAATTAATGCTGTTTTATTTGAGGATTCAACTACAAATTTTTTGTTAAAAGGTTGATTGTTTTCGAAATTTTATTTAAAATAAGCTCAGGGTGAAGCCAATTCGTCTAGTTTTTAAGTAGATATTGCAAAAATAGTGTAAATTTCAATGCTTTCTTAAATTTTCAATAACTTTCGAAATAGTCAACATTTTTCAATGTTCTTGGGCTCATTTTGAAGCTTTTTTCATAGTATCACAACAGCTTACGAGTATAAATTGTAAAAAATTTCTTTTCGAATTGCAAGAACTTGGAGTTGTAATAAAAAAGTTGCATAAATTTGAAAACATCTTATCTGTAGGCAAATCAGAACAAGAGTTAAATAAATATATATTTTGGAGAAATTACATAGAAACTTCATGACTATATGGCTCATATATTTTACAAAAATATTTTTATTACCAAAAATAATATTTCAATTTTTCCAACTTTTTTGTTGCAACTTCAAGTTCTTGCAATTAAAAAAAGAAAATGTTTACAATTTATACTCGTAAGCTGTTGTGATACTATAAAAAAAGCTTCAAAATGAGCCCAAAAACATTCAAAAATGTCGACTATTTCGGAAGTTATTGAAAATTTAAGAAAACATTGAAATTTACACTATTATGCAATATCTACTTAAAAACTAGACAAATTGGCTTCACCCTGGGCTTACTTTAAACAGAATTTCGAAAGCAATCAACCTTTTGAAGAGACATTTTTTTAGGGCCGGTATAAATGAAATTAAGACAATTTATTCAGTCATAAAAAAAGAGGTGGACGAATACTTTTAGCGCCCACTGCATATTGTTGAAAACTCGTCTTTTTTACTTGAATTAAACACTCTTTCATCAAATATTAAAATAAAATTAAACAATTTTGTAACAAATTCATTTTTTTTGAAGATTCACCGTTTTATATGAAAATTCAACTATTTGGTCGTAAATTAAATTTTGTGTTGAAAATTCAACTTTTTTGTAGACAATTCGTCTTTTTATATTAAAAATTGGCTACAAGCTTAAACTTATTGGTTTAACATTAACTTATATGTTAAAATTTCATATATTTGTTTAAAAATTAAACTATTCACTTGCAAATTTATTTATTCTGTTGGAAATTCATTTCTTTTTTCATTAAAAATTAATTGTTCACCTGAAAATGTAGCTATCCCGTGTTTAGCTGAAATGCTTGCCGTTATAAGTTTAAAATTCAAATATTTGTTAGGAAATGCATGTATTTTGTTAAAAGTTCATCTATGTATTGACTTTCTTGTTAAAAATTCATTTTGCTGGGTCAGAAAATCAAATTGTAAATTCGTCTTTGTAGGAACAAAATTTATCTATTGGGTAGAAAATTCAACTATTTAGTAGAAAGTGTAAGTATTTGTTTGAAAATTCAACCATTTTTTTAATTTTATATTTTTTTGATCGAAAATTCCACTGTTCTGTTGAAAATTCTTTCTTTTGAAATAAAAATTTATTTTTTATGGTGATAAAGTCTTATTTTATAGTTGGAAATTGAACTCTGATGGCTGAAAATGATTTTTTTTTCGAAAATGTATTCGGGTTGAAATTTCAACCTCTCACTTTTTTTGTAGATAGCATAGGTTAAAAATTTAACTTATTTTTTTAAAGATTCATGTAATTTGTGGAAAATCTTCTTTTAGTAGAAACTTCAACTATTTTGTAGAAAGGTTAATTATTTGGTTGAAAATACAACCATTTTGTTAATTTTATATTTTGGATCGAAAATTCAACTGTTCTATTGAAAATTTGTCCTTTTGAATTAAAAATGTATACTTTATGGTAGTAAAGTCATATTTTAAGGTTGCAAATTCATCTCTTTGGGCTAAGAATTAAATTATTTGTCGAAAAATCAACTTTTCGAGTTGAAAATTCAACTGTTTTCTTTAAATTCGATATTGCTGGCTTAAGAATTTAACATCCTAATATTTGTTGGGCTAATAATATTGGTCTTTGATATGTTGACACGAATTTAAATTTCATTTTTAATTATCGAAGTATTACGTGTTACAAAACCTTTACGACCCACCCCCTCCCTTATCAGATATTTTTTGACGATAGTTTTGAATTAAATATATTTTCTAACTGATACACAATCATGATTAGATCACCATATTACATATTAATAAATTTACTAATCCATAGCAAATTTTTTTTTCCACTAGTTATTTTATTTCTAAGAGTTTAGATATTTTATTTCAAATATTACATATATTTTTTAGTCATCTTGAATTTAATCTTCCAAAATTCTGAAAAAAATCTTTAACAAAATATTATTTTTGTTTTAATACAAATTTGTTGACGCTCTTAAAATTTCGGTTTAATCAGGTTAGAAAAATTGAGATGAATAACAATCTTAAAAATTGTCAGGAACTGCCGAATCAATGTTCGCTTTACATCCACAAAATTACTCTATTTGAAACTACAATAGTGTAGTGTAGTATAATTAATTTGACTCTTATGAATTAAAATTTGTTATTTTGTTAATAAATTTATATCCGGCAGCTTTAGGTGAATTTTTGAAAATAATAAAATGCATCTACATAATATGGAAGCACATAAATACATTTTTTATTAATAAATAAACTGCTGGAAACAGAATTTGTAATCCAAAATAAAATTGAAATAGTTACAAAATATTTAGTAATTTTTAAAAGAAGAATTAGAAGGTGAACACTTTTTTTATTGAAATTCACAAAGTTAAATAATTAGAAAATAAAATATTCCAAGATTATCAACTGTAAAATTAAATGTTCTAACTTAAACGATTTAAAGACAAATGTTCAAAATTAAGTAACTTGAACTTTAAATCTGCATATGAGTGTTAAGCAGTCTCAAATTTTATTTTCAAATCTCACTAATGAAAAATTTACAGATGTTTATTTGATTTTAACCTAAAGTATTTAGGATATTTCACGTGCTCAAACTAGCACTATCTTTAATTTGGACTTAAGAGCATTGAAGAGTTTACTTTCTATGTTTGATGCAAAGTATTAATTATAAAAAACTATGGAATTAAATAATTAATTTTACTGATATAAATATCACGACTTAATGATTTATGATGGCATTTTTAGAAGAGAAAATATTTTTAATTATTAAAACGATTTGAAGCATATAAAAATTATTCATTACAGCAATTTTATTTTTTGTGGGACTTTCTTATGTCATCGTGAATGGATTACCGACTACCTAAGTATATCGAATATAAAAAAATAAGTTCTTCAATTACAATAATCATGGTTATATTAAATTTTGAGAATAAACATATCGCCGCAATTTTATTTTAATCCACAAAAAAATAAATGCCTTTTTTAAACAAAGAAAAAAAATTATTTTTAGAGGCTTAGCAAGTACCATGAAGTTTAATACGTATTTTCCATAAGAAACAGACGTTTCTGTCAATTTTATTCCGAACTTTCAATATTAAGCCAAACAAGTTAAACCTCGAAATTTCTCTTCACAAGTAGCTACAGAATACAAATAAATAAAAAATATTGGGATTTTCGAGTTACTGGAAGTAATTATAATTTTATTGCGGTTTTTAAATGCAAATAGTTTCTAATAAATAAAATACTACCTTCTACTAATAATAAAATGTTAAAATAAATGTTTAAAGCAATTTTCTCCTAGATTAGAGTTAGAAAGTTGCTATTTTTTCGTTTTTTCCATTTATTTTCAACGTTTCGGTTAGATCAAAGCAATAATCAAATAAATTCAACAGAAATAATTGTTTGAGCCATTTATTATTTATAATATTTTACTATAGTAATGCGTAATAATTGATTTTAACATCGGATTATCAGTAGAAAGTAGCATTTTATGTATTAAAATCAATTTTTACTAGGAAAAACCGCAAAGAAATCACAATTGAAAACGCGGATTGAATATCCTAACGGTCGAAGCCGTTTAGACAATACTTACAGGTGTTTCGCGCGCTCGTCCGGTTATTCGATCTGGGTCTTCAATTAGCGCCAAAAATTCGCAAAACCCAATTTTTCACGTATGGGGTTTTTATTCAACCTATAAAACAGACTTATGGGGGTGATATTTAAAAAGTAATTTTTGATTCGTATTCTATGGCTAATAGTGAAGAGAAATGTTGAGTTTCATTTCGATTCAGTTAATATTGATGATTCTGAATATAGGAAATACGTTTCAAACTTAATAGGACTTACTAAACCTCTAAATATTGTTTAAAAAACGCATTAATTTTGTTGTATCCACGAACTAATTTGGGAGCGAAATATAGAAGGATCGGCGAGACAAAATTTGGGCATTTAAAAATAGCTTATGGAGGTAAGTAAATTTATTTTACTACATAATTGATTTCTTGAAATTTCAAAGAAGTTTAAGTGTTCTAAAAAATTGATAAGGTAACTAAACATAATTAAATAATTTTGTATTGGTTTAAAAACTTCATGGAGAATATTTATTTATAAAGTTTTATATAACTCAGTTCGGTAAACCGAGGACATTGCGGCGTTTTATTAATATTTCATTTCTGCAGTCATGTGAAATGAAATAGGGCACTAATAGATGTGGAAATATAAATTATTTATAAAAATTATACAACCTAATCGCACGCTTTTAACGCCATTAAAAACCGAAAACGCTGCGGCGGGTTTCGAACGCGTTCTATCCCTAACAACTAAACCTCACGACTAACCTAACACTTTGAATATCGAAGAAAAATCTCGGCTAAAAAGTACGCTTATGTCAGGACCGTACAAAAAATTATCTTATCCCCATTTGATCGGAATTTCTCATACTACAACATCTTATTAGTTAGTAAACTTATAAATTTACAGGAAGTGGATAAAAACATTTTATCCCTAAAAAATATATAAGATTTGAAATAAAAATATTAAATTAATTATATTTTTTCATTCAACATTGAACAATATCAAGTTTGAAACGTTCTAAGTTTCAACTGATGTAAAATTCGTGAAAAGTGTCTATTATTCCACGAATATTTAATCACACGTTATATCATTTCATATATTTTAATATCAACCTTATCATCTTTTTTATTTGAAATTTGAAAAATTTGTTTTCAAAACTGAAAAGTCTTCTATGTCTTGAAAACGATTATATCTTTGAGATTGTCTAATATTGCAGGTGTTAATTTGTAAGTTATTGCGGGTGGCCGCTGGACCGGGAAACCGGGAAATGACCAGGAATTTTTATGAATTGTAAAACCAAGAAATGACAGTGAATTTATTTCTTGTCCAATTGTCCATGAATTTCACAAATTTGTAAAAAAAACAAACTATGCAGTTTAAAAAACTTAAACAGTTAAAACTTAAAAGCGTTTGAATGTGAAAATTTTGCATGAAAAAAGTTTCAAGTAGATCAACAGTAAACATAAATAAATGAAAGATCTATAAACCTGAAATATAGTTCGAGTGTTTAAAGGTGAACAATAACTGATTTTATAAAATGATTCTAAATCGGTTCATAATTAAAGAACTTACAGATTTTAACGTGGAAAATTGATCTTTTTCAATTCGCTTTTATTTAATTTGAAATCATATTCAAATTTTTGTAGTCTAAAATATGCCATTTTTAACATATTCAATTTGCAATTTCTTAATTAAAAAGAGAAACAGTTGATAATATTCAGCAATATTTTCCTGTTCATTAGAAATCAGCAATTATAAATCATATACACTTCAACTTGGATTTCAGGAAACTTGATTTGTGCGTTTCGAGAACTGATGCCGCGCGGCGGTTTCAGATGAGAGGAGCTGCGAGGGGATGTGCCGTGCTCAGTCAAGCGCGACAAAACAGTAGCGTAGCGATAAAGCGCTGTAGCCTAACGACCTAACTGGATTACTGCGCCACGTTGCGTCAGTTCTTTCTCAGTATTCAAACGGCCCTGATGTTTACGTTCGGAGAACCTGGCTTTAAGTCGAAGGAAAAACGTAAAACCGTGCAGAATTTCAAGTTTAAGTGTATTAAAAAATAAATAATTTGGAACTAATTTAAAAAAAAATAGAAAGTCATGAATTTCTCAAATTTCAGAGTAAAAAAGTTAACATTGAAAGTGACGATTTCAAATATTTCATTTAACAAAATGTTAGTCTGTAAGAATTGTTAGTACTAATTTTTTTTTCTGGATTGGAAGAGGAACTGTTTTTAAAAACATTTATATTGAGTTAAAGCAGGGAAAATTTCGTATTTTTAATATTTTTATTGAGATTGAAATAAGGAAATTTTGGTCGCCAATATCTTATCAACTTGAAAAAGGATACTTTTTGATTTTTATTAATTTGATGGAGTTTAGGAGAGGAATGTTTTATTTTTAAATTCTCTCTGAATTGAAAGAGGCTATTTTTCCAAATTCTGGAAACAATTTTTATTGAGTTGGAAATTATAAAATGTCGGCTGTAAAGCTTTTTGTTTTTAATTGGAAGGAACCAATTTTTCTTTTTAACCCTTTTTTGAGTGAATAGGGGCAAATCTAGGATTTCTAACAGTCAGATCAAAGGTCAAACTTTTAATTTTTAATTTTGTACTATATTCGTAGAGGGATTAGTTTTAATTTACAGGATTGAAAATGATAGCGTGGGCTACTATTTTTTAACCAAAAATGATTGAACTATGCAATTGACAAAAGTCGAAGATTCTATATTTTGCAGTTTGATGGAATTTAATTAAAAATGATCGAACTGAAAAGTGTTAAAACTTTTATTCTTCACGCAAAAATTATAGAGCGTTTGATTAAAGAATTTAAGAATTAAACATTTTTTATTCTATGATGGTAAAAGTTTAAAATTCAAAAGAGCTGGAAAAAGGGCTATTTGTGCCAGAATTTTGGTACAATTAGCCAGATTTTGCGGTAAAGACACTCTCTTAAAAGTAAGCGAAGAAATTTGAGTAATTTATTTTTTTCCGAATCAGAAGAGGAAATTTTTTTACAAACATTTTTATTAAGCTAAAGGCGGGCAAATTTCGAATATTTAATATTTTTATTGAGCCTGAAACAGAAAATTTGGTTTAAAATATTTTATGAATTTGAAGAAGGATTACCTTTGAATTTTTATCATTTTTATTGAGTTTGAGGGGTGCATTTTTTATTTTCAAATTTTCTTTGAATTGACATAGTTATTCATAGTAAATTTTAATAAATAAATTTTCTCTGAGTTTGAGTATTTTCAATTAACTTGAAACTTGATATAATAAATATTTTCTAAATTACGGTTTATCGTTTAAAATTTTAATTTTGAAACTATTTAATCAGTTTCTTAATTGCTTCCTTATAGAGAAAGGTTTGTACTGAGCTAAATTTTCAAATCTGCTTTCTTGACATATTTCGGTATAATTCGATCCTAGGAGCTTCAAAATACAATTTTTTTAAATATCCGTAAGTGTGTTTGATGAGTCGTTGCTCTGATTCAGGTCTGATATGATTTTAAGCTAGATCGGTAATTTAGAAGATGTTTTTTTTAGTTCAGAGATTTCAAACAAAAAATATTACCTTGTTTTAATAAGAAATTCTTTTTTATATCTAAATTACTATAATATTATATCTATTGTATTTGTTTGTGTCTTCAAGATTCATTTGCGACCTATTATTAAACGTTTTATGACCAATCAGTATCAATTTATGAAGTTAAAAAAATGTTTGTTCTGTTTATATGAGAAAAACTTTTTTGATATTTAAAATACGACAATACTATATGTCATATATCTGTTTGCGTCTTTGAGATTCTTTGATTGATCGACCTATTGTTCTGGAAATAAGATTTGTGTTAAGACAGAAACATAGGCTTAAAGAATATTAAAAATACATCAGAAACTTGTAAGACCGTACAGCTCGGGGCTCTGTACGAACTTACAAACATTCGACGCAGATATAAAGGAGGTATACGAGGCGGTATCGTACCTACATATTGTGGGCGCCTGTACTGAAGAAAAAAACGATTTGATGCAGTACCGAAAAGCAGTACGGCGCCTAAAAGGGATCGGCCCACAGAGGCGCTGATATCCCAAGTGTGAGTGTGTGCACGCCGAGGCCAATGTAACGAAGACCGGTTTTATAAATTTCTGGCGTATCCATTTTTTAGTGTGTCAGGGGAAAACCTCCCTCTATGAGGAAGCAAATCCATTTGATACCTATGAGGAAGCAAAATGCTCATCAAATGTGCAAAAATAAATACCCTGATTGTGAATACATTAATAGTTCTTCACAACGGTATTTTAAATACATTTACAAACTTGCAAGTCAATATGGTTTGCAAATTAATTTGTTTCATAAACTCAATATCAAATTTTTATGCATATATTTTTGAATGCATAAGAAAAACACTTTAATTAATTTTTTTTACAGTTATGGCGATTAAGAAAACTTTAGTATGGGTTGATTATCTCATTATTATGCTTTTAAGTTGCGCTGTTCTTGGTGTCTATTACAAATACAGTGGAGGTCGTCAAAAAACAGCGCAGGTATAATGTTTTTGAATTGGTTAACTTTCGTAAAAATATATAAGACCAGAATTGGAATTTTTTATCGAATTAAGGCATCTGAGTTTATGTCCTTACGAGAATTGTTGCTGCGATGCTTTTGGGCGGACTTGAGCAGCGATTCCCAAACTTTTTTCGCTCTTTCTGGGGAGCGGTAGGGCCGCGAACCTCAATTTTTTTCATAATACTTAAAACCCAGAGGGGAACCAGGCTCGTAGCCAGAAATTTGGTGTGGGGGGGGGG
>NC_046663.1:54000178-54015675 GCF_010883055.1 Belonocnema kinseyi
GGGGGGGGGGCACTTGACAGCCTGTGATGCGGGCATGTGCTGGCTTGTCGCGCTCGACCTTCCCATTGTACAAAAATTAGAGCCGATTAGGAAAAATGGAAAATTTAGTAAAATATTCATTCGCGAATTTTAATTACAAATTAAAAGCACAGACAGCTTTTTATTATGTTTTTATTTCATTGGATTTCATTTCATTTCAAAATGTTCGTGTTTTTGTTATGTTTTAAATGGAAAATGAAAATATGAAATTTCATGTTTGAAAATGAATTCCGTAAATTTCAAAAATTCCATTAATTGCGTAAATTCAATGAATTCCTTGAAGTCCATGAATTCCAGGGATTCCAAGAATTCTCTGAATTTCATGAATTCTACGAATTCCATGAATTCCATGGACGCACGTGATCAGCACGCTGCCTTCTTACAGCATGACGTGCAATTCCTCGTGCAAAAATGCCTTACCGCACCCGAAGAAGTCTTATTTCAAAAGTTAATTTGTTTAGAAATAGTTAAATATTTAACTAAAAGAATGAATGTTTAACAATTCACTTCGATTATTAACCAAGTAGTTGAATTTGGAACCAAAAAATATGAATTTTCAACGAAAACTTTAATAGTTGTATGTTTAACTAACAATGTTCAATTTTCAAGCAATAATGGAATAGTTCCATTTTCAGAACCCATTAACGACCAAGAAATACTATTTTTTAATTTAGGTTCAAGCCTTATTCACATGACTTAAAAAGGAGAAATTTCCAAACGCAAACCATGTTTCCTTATAGTTTTGGGTGTGCACTTCAAAAATCCGTGGTTAAAATTCAGTTTGGTCCAGTAGAAAATCCAATATGGCGCCAAATTTGGAAAAAAGTACCAAAAAATCAGGATTTTTTTTCAAATTTTAGAGAACCTTAAGAAGTTTATTAAAGGCTGACTTGCTTGGATACCTATAAAATGTTATGATTTTTGGAATCTGTGAGTGCCGAAACGTAAAGATCCGTTAAAAACTAGAGATAGAAAATTTGGACGAATACATTACACTCTCATGAATGAGAATGTAAAAATCAGTTAATTTGCGTACAGACATCTAAGGATTGAGCACTTTATATGATAATTTAATTTTTACGAAGTAAAACTAATCAAAAATAGTTTAGCATAACTCAAGGGGTCCATATCATGTCACATGCGGCAAGTCTCTCTGCGGCGAGTCTCACCTGCGGCATGTCACATCAGCGATATGTCACATCTAAGGTTTGTCACATCTGTGGTAGGTAACAACTGCAGCATGTCACATCTGTGGCACGTCACCTCTGCGGCATGTCACATCTACGGCATGCCTCATCTGCGGCATGTTACAACTGCGGCATCTCTACCCAGCAGCTTTTCTCCCGCGCGGCATTTCTCACTGTGAAATCGACATTTTTGCGGCTTCTCTCAACAGTAAAAATTCTCCCAGTGGCATCTCTCCCTTCCAAAAAATGTTTAATGTCCAATTAAAAATGGCTAAACTGAGGCAAGTCTCCCTGAACTAATTGTCTTCCCGGTGGCATCTCTACCCCGGAAAATATTTTCGGGTTCATATGAAAATACTAAAACTGCGGCAAGCCTCCCGGAACTAATTGACACATCTGCGGCATCTCCCACCAGCGAAAAGTCTCCCCAGTGGCATCTCTCACCCGTGGAAGAACGTTCAAATCCACATCAAAGTGGCAAAAGTGTGGTAAGTCTCTCACGACTGATTGTCACATCTGCGGTATCTCTCGCCTGCGGCAAGACTTCCCAGCGGCATCTCCCATTCGGGAAAAATCTTCCAATCTACATCAAACTGGCAAAAGTGAGGCAAGTCTCCCAGGATTAATTGTCACATTCGCGGCATCTTTCATCAGCGGCAAGTCTCCCCAACGGCATCTCTCCCACAAGAAATATTTTTAAGCACTTCCAAAGATGACGTAACTGCGGCAAGCCTCCCCAGCGGCATCGCTCTCCCGAAAAAACTTGTAAAGTACTTCTAAAGGTCGAAAAACTGTGGCAAGTCTCCCCAGTGGCATCTCTCCCCCATGAATATTTTTCAAGATCTTTTAAAAATGGCAAAAGTGCGGCAAGTCTCTCCAGCGGCATCTCTCCCCCAACAAATTTTTTTAAGGACTTTTGAAAATGGCAAAAACGCGGGAAGTCTCCCCAGCGGCATCTCTCCCCCAAGAAAACTTTTTAAGGACTTTTAAAAATGGCAAAAATGCGGAAAGTCTCCCCACCGGAATCTCTCCCCCAACAAATTTTCTAAGCAGTTTTAAAGATGGAAGAAATGTAGCAAGTCTCCCCAGTGGCATCTCTCCCCAACAAATTTTTTAAGTAGTTTTAAAGATGGCAAAAATGCGGCAAATCTCCCCAGCCGCATCTCTCCCCCAACAAATTTTCTAAGTACTTTTAAGGATGACAAAAATGCGGCAAGTTTCCCCAGCGGCATCTCTTCCCCAACAAATTTTCTAAGTAGTTTTAAAGATAGCAAAAATGCGGCAAGTCTCCCCAGTGGCACATCTCCCCTAAGAATGTTTTTTAAGAACGTCTAAAAATGGAAAAACTGCGGCAAGTCTCCCAAGCGGCATATCTCCCCCAACAAAGTTTTTTAAGGACTTTTGAAAATGGCAAAAGTGCGGCAAGTCTCCCAAGCGGCATCTTTCCCCCAACAAATTTTCTAAGTAGTTTCAAAGAAGGAAAAAATGCGGCAAGTCTCCCCAGCGGCATCTCTCCCCCAAAAAATTTTCTAAGTAGTTTTAAAGATGGAAAATTTGCGGCAATTCTCCGCAGTGGCATCTCTCCCCCATGAATATTGTTTAAGAACTTCCAAAAATGGCTGCACTTTTGCCATTCTTAGAAGTTCTTAAAAATATTCATGGGCAAGAGATGCCGCTGGGGAGACTTGCTGCACTTTTACCATCTTTATAACTACCAAAAAATCTGTTGGGGGAGAAATGCCGCTGGAGAGACTTGCCTCACTTTTGCCATTTTTAGAAGTCCTTACCAAATTTTCTTGGGGGCGAGACTTGCCGTAAAGAGACTTGCCGTATGTGACATGATATGGACCCAACTCAAGTGCACTATTCAATTACATTTAGAATTTAATTTAAATTAAATTGAGGAAATGTTTTTCTTGCGATCACGTGTATTTTTATACCACGTGACTGCAATAACGACATTTCCTGAAAAATATTTTCATCTTAGTAGATACTCTTAAAAAACCGCGAGACCACGCGACATTGCATTGGTCCTTCTTTTATTTTAACGAAAAATTTAAATATTAAACAAAAAATGGATTTCGGAAGAAAAATTGAAACAAATTTTTTCTTATGAATAACTTTCAAAACAATGTTAACAGAAACCAAAATTTTCCAAAAACACATTTTATACAATTTTCCGAGTGCGGTTTTGGGGTTATGTCCTCTATTATGAAAATAAAAAACAACTTTATTCTAAATTTAAGGTAATATTTCACAACAATCTCTACAATTTTATTCTCCTTCATAACTATATACTGGAAAACTAAAATAAAGTAACGTACATAAACCCATCTTCTATTCTAAGCATAGATGTAAATATTTCAATGTTCAAGCCTTCTCTCACATTTTTTTCTAATTTATTTGGAATCCTTTGACATCGTTCGAAACAGCATATGTTATTTGTTCTTTTGCTATTTTAAACAAACATTCACGATCTAATCTCTATATAGCTCCTTGCAGAGTCTTGAAGAGGGACTGGTAGCAGCCCGAAACGTTGACAATTGAGCTGGACCTAAAATAAATGAAATTTCTGATCGCTAAGCCGCATAAGTTTTTTAGCATATGCACAGCATCGGTCCCCTAAGGTTATCTATATTAAATAAAATGAATGTTTAACAATGTAGTTCAACTTTAAAGTAGGCAGTTGCTTTTTTGACCAGAAGAGGTAAATTTTCAATGGAAAATTTACGAGTTGAATATTGAACTATAGAAGATTAATTTTGAAGCAATATACTGAGAAAAATAAAATTAGCAATCGAAACAAAATCAATTTGTTGAGCAGTTTTTTTTGTCAGTGCAAAATTTCGGTTTTAAGAAAATTATTTTGTTGGCCAAACAAAATATTTGGTTCTTAACCCAAAATTATTTCGTTAAGCCTTATTTTGTTGTTCTGAGCAAATTTTTGTTGAGCCAACAAAACTATTTAGTTAGATCAACGAAAAATAAAACCACACATGAGCATGCGTAATGAAAGTGATATAAATAAGTAATAAGATGATAATTGATGAATGAGTGATGTGAATAAACATTGATAACGCGACGCGTCGAATTCTGGAGGAGTTAGATCTGCAATGCCTGATCAGTACCTTCAAAAGTAAGAATCCAACTGTTAACCTCAAATGTATACCTAAACATACGTTTAAAAACTTACGTACTTGTAAATAGCTCGTAATAAAAATAGTTTAATTGTCTATTTATCGCAGAGATTACACAACTTTATACCTTGTTTCTTAGGTCATGTTATTGATCAAGATGCGTTTGAGGATAATAAATAAGAATATTCCGATTACTTATTTTGTATATTTAATATTTTTATTTCATACTTTTAATAATTTATCTGTGATTTATAGGGTGGCAATTTTTATTTTCACTGTAAAAATATATAGGCTACATAGTTAGTCGATAGATCGATAGGTCGCAGGGGGTATAAGGCCCACCGTAAGAGAGGGGATGATAAGGAAGGAACGCACAGAGGGTCAGTACTCGAATGACGGACTTACCGACAAGTTCTAACATTGTATTATTGTTTTGTATTAATAAATATTGTTTTAACCATGTTGATATTAATTATTGACTACACCTACGTCCAGATCCAAGCATAACTATATTATTTTTTAATATACAACAATAGTATTTTTCATAAGTATGATATGGCGATTTTTGTGCTCTCAAAACTTCAATCAGTTGTAAAAAAACTGTTTTGTAGCACCCATCCAATAATTTATTAAATTGAAATTTAAACTGACTTTTATTTCTGAGTAAATTGTTTCGATCACTGAATACAATTAGTTAAATAAACTTATTTCATTCACTGAATCAACAAAAAAATTTAGTTATGCTCTCAAACCAGTTTTGTTTAACCAACAAAAGTTCTCAACAAACAAATTTTTTTGGCTCAACAAAATAGTTTTGTTGCACGAAGAAAAACAAAATTATTTTGTTGAGTCAACAAAATTTTTGTTGTTTAAGCCAAACAGTTTTCTCAGTGTAATGGAATGGTTCACTAAAAAAAATGGTTAGTTGAGCCAACTGTGGAACCGTACTTAAATTACGTAACGGATTATAGGCCCTCTTTAAGACACCACACCTCCCTCCTGTAACAAGCGGTAAAAAAAGTATTTTTACCATCTCCACCCCTCTATCAGTGTACGTAATTCTTACTTTCCCGAAATGTTTTGCTAGTTATTGCTTTTAGAATTAGGCAGGCTGTCCGAAAAAATGTTCAAAACCTTGATTATTAATATTTAAATACTAGAATTTTAATCTTGTAATACTTTTATCATAAAATTTTTTATTAACGGAATAAAATAGTATTTCAGAAACAAATTTTTAATTTTCAGATTGATTAATTTATTTTAAACAAAAAATCGTATTTTCTACTATGAAATATGCCTCTTTAATTAAATCCTTGAATTTTCCAAAAAATAACTAAAGTTTTAACAAACCAGTTAAAGTTTCAACCGAAAAAGAATAAATCCCAACAAAAAAGTGCCATATTATATATTTCAACCAAAAAGGATGAAACTTATAAAAACAATTTTTACCAAAATGACAAATTTTCAATAAATAAAGATTTTACACTGGAGAAAGAAATAAAAGTTTTTAAAAATTGTTTAACCTTCAAACCAAAACACGAAATTTCCCTAAAAAATTGAATTTTGAAACAAGTAATATGAAAAAGTAAAAAATTAATTTTCCAGGCAACTAATGCATTTTTACCGAACAAAAATGAAATTTCCATGAATGCATTTTTTTTGGCGAAAATAGTAGAATTTTCAACTAAAAAAGATCAATCTTAAAAAAATGGAAGTTACATTTTCAGTCAACAAATTAATTGCAAACCGAAAAAGGCTTTTCCACGAAACAGTTACATTTTCAACCAAAGACATAAGCTTTTAATAAAAAATTTTTTTGTTTAATCTAGATTAACTTTTACCCAAATAGTATAATTTTCAATAAAAAAAATTTCTAACACAATAGTTAAGCTTTCAGTTAAAGAAATGAATTTGCAGATAAAAATATGAATCCTAAAATAATTATTTCTTAGCAAAGTGACTCGACGAAACCTTCCAAACAAAATAGTTGAATAATCAAGCAAAGAATAATAATTTTTAACCAAAAAATTGTACTTTCATAGAAATAAAATTCAGCAATAAAATTATACTGGATTTATGTCCAATGTCACTGCGAACAACACTCGAAACCCTTCATAATTCACTAATTTTGACTTTTATCAAGCATTTCAAAAAACTAATTGTTGTTCAAGTTTATATTTTCCATGCGTCATATCATATTTTGCGTTAATCCTTTCAAAACATAAAGATCTAAACGTAAGATTATAACCGGTTATTTTATTTAAGTTCAGCTTGTAATCAATTTTATTTTTCAAATAGTACCTAGAAATAAGATTCGGAGTGGCAACAAGATTAAAAGCGAGTATTTTTAATTCGTCAAATCTCATATTATATTCTGGAATTGTTCTCTGTATGCTCCATCATGGGCCTTTGAAGCCACAACGGGACTTTCAAAACATTTGAGAATTTTTTTGATTGGATTAGATTGTGCTTTTTATTCCAGTATTAGTGGAATAAAAGCTGTATTAATTACAGCTATTTTACAAAGTTTTATAATGATTGCCGCTGGATTTGTTGTAATTTTTACTGCTTTTACTTTCTTCCATGATAGTTTCTCTCTGGATCCAACTGAGAGGCATACTTGTTCGGGATTGCTGATTAGAGGAATGTTTATATTCTTGTCCCTCAATGGAATACATCAGGTTCAGGTTCAACGTTTTCTTTCAGTTAGGTAATTCTTTTTCAAATGCAAAAGTGTTCCATTATATCTAAGACCACCTAATGGTCAAATGAAATTTTAACAGGCCCATACCCAGGGAAGTAGAGTTATCTAGCGCTATACATTCTCATGCTAAAGGTAGCCAGAAATAGATATCATCGTCAGCAACTTATATTGAAAGGCGAAACAACCCCGCCACAAGGGACCCCTAAAGGCTGTTGATATCAGCACTCCTATTCAAGACAGCGAGGCTAAGAGGGGCAGAATTTTCGATCCAAGTGACTGATATAACCTCACCATTCAAACCCACGTGAAATTGGCTATTGTACCTGAGGAATTCCCGAAAGATAAGCTCAACTTACAGCAAGCAATGGCTATTGAGGCAGTTCTCGAGATTAGGATCCCCGCGTTAAAACTTGGTTGCATCCCGATATTTGACAATTTCCCTTTCAAAAACAACCTGCTTTCTGTCATCTATCTGTTCAGATGATAAGTTTAGGATATGGCTCATCAAGGCATTAGCCGTTTGGAACCATGTGAAACGACAAAAATCAAAGCAACTGTTTTAAAGGACCTTATAAAGTCAGGCAAGCTTATGATATGGATGCCTGGAACTTACGTGGAATTATTATCCATTCTCAAAACGTTGACAGAACCGAAGATTCCGCGAGTACGGTGGAAAAGCACCTGCCCTCGTAACAAGCAAATGATGACGCTGATTTTTAAATGAAGGGTGTAAAGTTTTCGGATTTTCAGTACATAAAAAGTAATTTTTAACGCTGTAAATCTGCTTCAGACATTCTAAGCAGAGGTATTATAGTGGACCTTATAGGTCTGATTCAATACATTTTATATTACAAGGCAGAATTGACTGGTATAGAACTGATGCAAACCCTAGAACAGTAATTTACGTCAGAAGGAATATCGATGATATTTGCTTACCTAGATTCTGTACTAGAGTCCTAGTGACGATTAAAATTGAGCACCGAAAAGGAGGAAGACGTCAGTATATGGTGATTTCGTCAGCATACCAGCCATTCTATTCTCTAGAACCAACGAAATTAGAGGAATAGAGACGTTTGTTGGAGTTTTGCAGATCGACATAATGGTTACTTATTATCGGATGTGATGTGAATGCACATCAGACAATATGGAGTAGTAGGATCATAAAATGGGGTTGAGTACCCTTTCGATTAGCTTTTAACTATCATTTTAACCATATTGAATTGCGGAAATACACAACCCTTTGTGAAAAATAGAATGTCATGTGGTTATGAACCTGACTTTGTGCTCGGTATCTATTAGCGTAGCATTTAGGGACTGGTAAGTGTCTCCTCAGACATACTTATCAGATCATATGCATATATATTTTTCACGGACAGCTGACTAGTCTGATCCTATTAGGTATAGGAATCGAAGAGCGACTGACTGGGATGAATATATGGAAGCTCTTGGAGATTCATTGGAAATTATTCCTGAGAGAATAAGATCAGTTCATCAATTGGAGTTTGCTGTGGCTGTGGAATTCAGGTGTGGACAAATTAAATGAGAAGATTATGTAATAGAACCAGTAAAACTGGAAACCTGGGATTTGTATAACGGTAGCGTAGCAAGATATACTAACGAAATGCAATCGGCTAAAAGAAAATCATGGAGGGGGCATTCTCCGAGCATTTAAAATGTACCTGATGCTGCGAAACTCCAGAGAGCTTTAATGAAAAATCCTAAATGTCTACTGAGTACATTGTTTTTACCAATAGGTCAAATGACAGAAGGGGCTCGTAAAATTCTTGAAAACCTAATTCCGGTGGATTTTCTGGTTCTAAACCTGCGTACCATTTAAAGGAAGGGGCTTTTAAGCTATAAACCTTTGACGGCCCAGAGGATAGAACAAATGAGGATGACTAGTCGGATAGTAATACATTACAAAATTAGCTGGATCGTTGGGCGTTTGGACCTATTCAAAGTCGCTAGGAAAGCGGTATATTCTCGGTGCTGATTCAAAAAGGTTTGGATATTCTGCTGGGACCAATGTGTAACATTTTTAGGGCGAGAATAGCAATGGGATAAACCCTTATGGCATGGAAAAAAGTCAAGTCGATCTCTATGCCAAAGCCGGGAAGAGAGTCCTACTATGAGATTGAATTATCCAGTCGAAATAGCCTTACCTTTTTCAAATTGAAAACATTAGAAAATTTGGTCGATTTTTGTATTAAAGAGGGAATCCTACTGGGTAAAGCCCTTTACGTGATGAACTACTGTTAAAATGTGGATGCGTTGTATGCTATGGGGCACGAATGTCCAGTCCTCGTTCCAGGGTTGAAATGTGAGAGCACAAAGGTAAAATGAGGTTATCCGCAGGGAGGAGTTTTATCCTACACCATGTGTAAAATCGTAATTGATAATTCTATTTTTAGGTTCAATAAATCACGTTTTTGTACACAAGGATATGTAGATCACCTTGTTATACTAGTAAGAGAAAAACATAAGAGAACTTTAATTGTACACATGCAAAATGCTCTCAGCATCTTGGTTTTTAAGAGACGTGGAAAATTACCTAACTTCATGAACCTTAATTTTTATGGCAAGAAGTTCGACTTCTTCACATCAACTACTCGAAAATATCTAGGAGTCATTTTTGACCCTAAACTAACCTGGAAACTGCATTTTGATGCAGTAGTACAAAAGGCTAAAGCAGCCTTTTGGACTTGCAGAGGTGAAATTGAAAAAACATAGGGACTTAAACCCAAGTTATTTACTTGTTAAATACGGGAAATTATCACCTTATTAATCTAGGTGCCAAGAAAAAGTTTGGTAAGTTCTCGAAAACAACTGGACAGCCTACAAACATCTCACCTTCTAATTAGGCAGGGGGCTGCGAAAAAGCATCAACTTTCCGGGAGGGAGGGTCATCAGTAAAGAGTAAGAAAAAGAAAGTACTAGAAAAAATAATAAAATAATAGTTGTGATGCTCACGGGCCATTGTCGCTTAAAAACGCACCTGACTATCATGAAGATGGATAGCAACTCTCGATTTAGGAAAAGCGGCTTCCGTGAGAAAGCAGCACATCACCTAATCACCGACTGTGATGTGCTTGTAAGCCTCAGAGCGAAGCATTTTGAAAAACATTAGAGAGGTCTCATTAGAGAGGATTAGATTAAATTACACTCGAACTCCAAAGATACGAGCGCTCCACAGATACGTGCGTCCCAACTCCAAAGGAGCTAGCTGAGTTTTTTCCCCCGCTACAGCCGCACTATTTCAGAGTCATGCGCGCTACCTTGAATTCGACATGCGCTTGCGCGTAGCAAGCCTATGTGTGTTTTCATGCATCACCCACTAAATGTAAACTTCGCAGGAGTGAGAGCCCCTTAAATGCTCGGATTTTTAGAGTTACCGATTCCCGAACTTCTCGTATCTTTGGATTTCGAGTATAACTAGATTAAATTCGCTTTTTAATACGTTACATTAGATAACCTTAGTGCTATGGGACTTAGATGACCCTGCCCTCTTGCAATAATAATAATAATGTGGTATAAAGGTGTTCCGCGTTGATGTCGCGATAGGGCTTGAGCTTTCCTCTCATGACTTGCAATGTTGGCAGTAGCATTGCTACTGACAGGTTTTCCTATACCAAATAGGCTGATAACAAAGTGGAGAGGGACTAATTAGAACACTAAAACCCATAAATGAAAAATGCAAAGCATATTAAAGATTTTGAAACGCTTGTCGCTTCCCGAGTATCGTCGGGGTGCCCCTGGAGCCACAGCTGGGGGCCACAGCATGCGGACGGTGGCGATGGTGAGCTGCAAGATTATCAGGCAGATCTAACTAATCAAACAGCTGGCCAGCAAGAACATCTGCGACGAACGGTAAGCAGTGGAACATCAACTGTGTCTGCTAAGGATGCTTTGGTTGATGTTAGCTATTTGCAGCCAATCACCTCGATAGAAATACCGTGGGAGAGCATCAATTGGGATACCACAATGAAAGAGGAATTGGTACGTCTCTATTATCGAAGTGCGAAGTTTGAAACGAATATGGAAAAAGGATACAATTTAAGAACGAAATTTGATGCAAAGTATCCTAATATACTAAAAGTCGCAGTAAGAGATCTTATCGCTAAGATAAAGGACATCAGGAGTAATCAATGAACATCAGTTAGAGGAAGCCGCATCAAACCGTCAAGCAGGAGCAATGATGTTCTTCCTCAACCTATTAATGATCAAACACCACCACATCCTCCAGAGGTGGATGGCCTTATACAACCAGAGGCAGAAGCAGATGTTCAGCAATAAAAAAATGACGAAAATGGACATACCATATGAACAAAAATGTTTTGCACCTTTATTTTTTGGCAGAGAAATGTGGGCAAAGTGTGAAGACAGAACATCATAGACTCTTCTTACTTAAATACCCAGAGCTAGCCACAAAAATAAATGAGCAGAATCTGGCAGATCAAAAACGCTCAATATCTGCAAACAGACTGCTTTCGGCTGTTGAAATAGCTGCTATCGAAATGGAAGTGGAACAGCAGTGTCCTATTGCTGTAGTCGCCTTGGAAGATACGGACAACGAAGACTTAATTGATCCTGAAGGAATTGGTGCTAGGGATAATAAACATCATGTACATGATCCATTAGAACCAAATCCGGATATTGCTAACGATGATATGGATAGGGAAATCTAAAAAAACTATAGCATCTTGAAAGGAATTTTGGGCAAACCGTTAGAACGTTGGGCTGGGAAACTAGGCCTGCAAATGCAGTTTTTGTCCCAGCAAGGGATCGAGATCCATCATGGAAAATCAGGTTGGATATGGATGTCAGCAAAGTAAGGTGCAAATTGGGTCGATTAACTCAATATAACAAAGGAAATAGAACCCGAAATCTGATGAATCATGTTACTAAAATCATCCACCCTCGGCACATCGAGACATTAACACCAGCAATATTGGATGAAATTTTAGGCTCTCAACGACAGAGACTTGATGTTCTTACTGCCAGACTGCTTCGGTACAAGAAAAGTAATGCACGAAGGCAAAAAAATCAAAACTTTCAGACAGATAAAGGAAGGTTCTATCGTGAACTGAGAGTAAAGCCAAATAACCAGCAAGGCACCGAAATCCCTCAATTGGAAGATATGACTAACTACTGCTTGGGTGTTTGGGGAAAAATGAACAGTTGCAATTTGGATACTGCGTGGTTCAAACTAGAGAAAGCAAGGTCAAGTAATAGCCCTGAAATGCAACTGACGAACATCACAGCTTTAGATGTTTTAGCGGTCTTGAAAAGGGCAAGTAATTGGAAAGCTTCAGGTTCGAACATGGTGCACAACTTCTGGCACAAGTACCTGGCGAGTGTGCATCTTGCGTTGGCAAGGTGTTTTCAGAAGATCATTGAACACCCAGACCTGATGCCAGGCTTTATGCTCTAGGGTACTACGTATATGTTACCAAAAAAACCAGACATTCAAAAACCATCTGAATTTCGACCGATAGCCTGCCTTCCAACAATTTATAAATGCCTTACAGCTATCATTGCAGATAAAGCAAATTCTCATTGCGACGAGAATGAAATTCTTACAGAAGAACAAGAAGGCTATAAAGATCCAGTCAGTATAGACGCTGTTGCCATGACTCAAGCACATAAGCATCAAAGAAACTTACACATGGCATACATTGACTACCAGCAAGCGATTCCTTCCGTGCCGCATGACTATTTGCTTGAAGTCTTCAAAGTTTACAAAATCTGTTCACGCACTATTGACTTTGTAAGCCATGCGATGAGGCTCTGGGGTACAACAATCAATTATTTTGATCATGGCAAACCAAGAATAACTAGATCAATACGCTTTTCGACGGGTATATTTCAAGGAGACTCTTTCAGCGCACAATGTTTCTGTTTAGCGTTGAATCCGTTGATAAAAACACTAAACAGCATGTCTCATGGGTTCAGAATTCATTCTAACGAGTATGGTTATCAAGTGACCCATCTTCTTCATATGGATGACCTGCAGCTGTACGCTAGTTCGGCCCAGAAACTGCAGCAAGTGATCAATGTCACAAAGCAGTTTTCCAATGATATCCACATGGAGTTCGGACTAGATAAATGTAGAACAGTGCATTTAATCAGAAGAGAATTAGGGACCGCAGAGTTAGAGAACGAGTTCGAAAATGACATCGAGTCAATAGCTGCAGGCGAATCATATAAATATTTGGGTATTCTTGAATCTAAGGGTATTCAACATACGATAGTAAAGACAAGCCTAACGATTGCCTTCACTACGAGACTCAGATTAATTATGAAGAGTTTTCTTGACTCGGCAAACAAAATCAGGGCGATCAACACATATGCCATCCCTGTACTCACGTACGCCTTCGGGCTTGTAAAATGGTCTAACACCGACTTTGAAAAGTTAAACAGAACTGTTCGCGTAGAAATGACGAAGCACCGAATGCACCACAGAAATTCAGCGATTGAAAGGGTAGTTCTACCACGACATTTAGAAGGTAGGGGCGTTGTAGATGTCAAAAAACTATGTGAGTCACAAGTTATACAGTTGCGAGACTATTTTGACAGCAAACGAAATGTTGCGCTTTACAGTATCATCTGTCAAGCGGATCTTGACTATACGCCCTTAAATTTGTCATCAGATAGAGCCTTTAATATCAGGGCAGAATCCATGGAGTAATTAGAAATACAATGGAGGCAGAAAGCCATCCATGGCGAGCGCCCCAATATGTTAGATCAAAATGAAGTGGATCGTGAGTCATCTAATATTTGGTTAAGAAAGGGTGTTCTGTATCCAGAGACGGAAGAATTCGTCATTGCGATACAGGACAAGGTTTTCAGAACCAGGAATTATCGCAAACATGTGTTACATCAATACGTGTTTGATCGGTGCCGATTATGTGGAGATACAAACGAATCCATCGAGCACATTATTGATGGCTGTCGCGTAATGGCTCAGAGAAAATATACGCACAGACATAATGATGTAGCGGGCGTTATACATCAACAACTTGCCCTAAACGTAGGCCTCTTAAAAGAATGGATGCCCTTCAATAGATACATTCCAATGCCTGTTTTATAAATCGAAGATTACATCTTATATTGGGATGTTACTATCCAAACGAATCATTACACCCGGGCCAATCGACCTGATACAACCAAGATGTACAAATATAGCGAGTTAAGGCATGAAATAAAGACCATATGGAGGAATGCACTGAACATCTTGAACATTAAGGAGTCAGTAGGGTATTAACAGTAGCTCAGAAGGCGGCTTTATTAAACACCTGTCACATTGTAACAAACTTTCTTGACCATCAGGAAGCGAGCGATTGAAAACCCGTGGAGTAGTAGATGGTAACTCTAAGAAAGAATCCAGAGGTGACTGTTGTCATCTCCAACGCTCGTTGACGCTCGTAATTATATACCTACAACATCATCGCCGAAGGTTTCAGGCATCGTATTAAATGATTTGAATTAACTTATAACATTCTAATCTCATCAGTTGCTTGACTTAGTCCGTGGCTACGATGTATAACCGGGTTTATCCGAGTAACAGTTTAACAGAAACATAATAATAATAAGATGAAATCAAAGTAGATGTTTTTCCTTAAAAAGTAGTTTAATAAAAAAAACGAATGCTTCGTTTAATTTAATTAAATTTACAGAAATTTGTCAGCTACAAAATCCGCCTTGTGGTTAAGTTGTTTTCTCACATATTTACTTTATGTTGCAATTGTTCTCTGTGGATTAGCAATTTATGCTGGCTGCAAAGATTGTGATTTAGTGATTGAAGGTGGAATTTCTTCGATGGCCGTGATATTATGCGTGTTGGATATCCTTTCACATTTATTTCAAATAGCTGGATTATTCGCAGCTGGTAACATGCTAATTAAACAAAAATTGTAACGTTCTCAAAATTGCATTTATTTATATAAATTAATTTTGTTTTTGAGGAATCTTCAGGATGAATTTACAAAATGGTTGTATTTCCTATTATACTACTATAACTGACGAAAATGAATATCATAACTTCAAATCTTCAAAACGAATTTCCGACGAAAAACACTAACATGTACTTTTACTGTTTAAATACTGTTAATAGGATTTAAAATCTATACCAATTTCTGGTTAAAAACGCGAGCCTAATCTAAAATTATTTTTAAAAAATTGGTATAAAAATTCTGATATAAAAAGGCCAACAAGACCGGAAATGGTGACTTTAATGACTGCATGGTAGTCTGAAAAATCTTTTGATCTACTATATAAACTTCAAGTTTGTGCCCTTGAGGCTCGATACCGTTCACACGGTTGCATAGATCGACTTAAAAATTTATATGCGTGTATACTAGGCACTGGAGATGGTTCCTACCTCAACCCGAATCGTTAGTTGATAATAGCTTTTGTTTAGTAAATGATGCA
>NC_046663.1:54015775-54021633 GCF_010883055.1 Belonocnema kinseyi
GCTCCAAGGAGATTATGTTGAAAAATAAAAAAAAATTTACCCAAAAAAAATTGTTTTTATACTTCATTCTAAGGACTTATTGAACTACCCTCGTAATATAAAAAAATAAAAATGTTTTTATTTATTATCCAAGAATGAGGGGAATAAGTAATAATTTGAGTTCCTTAAGAAGCATATTTTCGATTTCAATATTTTTTGCTCTCTAAATCAAGATTCGTAAAATTTAAATAAATATTAGTGAAATTTTAAATATTCGATTACATAAAAATGAGCAACTAAAGATTAGTAGAAAATCACAAATTCGCGCAGTCGAGATATTTCATAATTTTATCGTGAAATGCTTATTCGTTGTTGAAACGAATTTTATAGGTCTGTATATAATGCTTTAGGAAAAGTTAGAAGCATGAAAAACGTTAAAGTAGATAATAAAACGACGCGGTGGCGTAGCCCTAATCCAATTTAAAAACATTGCCTTCTGATTGTGTCAGCAGGTTAAAGAGAAATGAGAATTTTTTACAATTTGAAAAAAAACATGGAGCAATGGGTATCAAATTAATTAAATTCAATTGAAAAATTATAAAAACAATTAATTTAATTTAATTAATTATACACAATCAGGGTCTTCATGCGCTACACTTTTCGACAGAGTTCTGTTTTTAATTTTCAAAATTTTTGTTTGGTCATACATATTTCTAATTTTCCCCTAAAAAACTGCAATTAGTTAGCAAACTTTGTAAAACGGAATTGTGTTGAATAAGGAAAAACTTAAGTGTCTAAAGAAGTTTATTTTTAATTTATAGACTTTTTTCTTACGCTGACGTTACTATTGATTACTATTCAAATTTGACAGATTTTGATTAAAAAAACATTTAAATTTTTGAATAAACTGCATTTTTAAAACCAAATAATTGTTTTTCTGCAAAAAAAATAATTTAAGAAAAAAAAAATATATATATATTCTATTAAAAACCAATATTTGAAAAAAAAATTAATCAAGTTTTCATCAATTAGATCAATTTTAAACATTAATTTAATTAAAAAATTTAAACAAAATATTTACATTTTTAACCAAAAAAAATGGATCTTTAACTAAAATGATGAATCTTCAACTAAGCGAAATAATTTAAAACAAATTAGATCAACTTTTATCCAAAAAGCTGTATTTTTAATAATAACAAAATTTATTTCAACAAAAAAGGCCAAAAGAAAAAGAATTTTTAACAAAATACTTAAATTTTCAACTAAATAATTAAAATTTCGTCCAAAATGATGAATCATCAATTAAGCGAAATCAACTTTAAACAAAGAAGATTAACTCTTTAGAAAAATGTCGCATTTTTAACCAAAATTGATTTTCTATCAAAAAGACGAATTTTTAATCAAATAAACGAATTTTCATTCAAGCAGATAAATTGTAACCATTCATTTTCAATAACAACAGCAAATATAATAAAATAAAAATATAAAAATATAATAAAATAGTAGAATAACAAAAGAATGTAAATGTTCAATCAAACATTAAATAGTTATATTTTCAGTTTAATAAATCATCTTAAAAAAGAATTAACAAAATTTTAAATTTTGAAGAAAAAGATTCTTCTATCAAAATGATAAATTATCAACAACAGAAAATTAATTTTTAGCGAAGCATGAACATGCATGCAGTGATGTTGAATAACAGTCAATTTTTAACTGCGCATGTGTTGAAAAGCGCGGGACTATACAAAATTACAAAGTAAATAATTGTAATATCACTTTAATAATACATTATTTAAAGGAACTAGCTACTTCATAGATTCAGTTTAATTAATTTAAAAAAATAAAAATTAATTAAAAATATTTAACTGTATTATTAGGGACAGTATTTATCGATTTTAAATAGAACCGCACTTTTCAGCTCATGCGCAGTTTAAAAAGTTGCCTACAGCGCGTTTATAGATGCAGGTCCGGGGCAGCCAATGAACGTTGCTCAATAAGAATAACCTTAAGGTCGCCGTAGAGTTGGGGGAACCTCCAGCCTTTAAATAATGGAACGTATACGTTTCAAAGCCGTTGGAATAGGTTGAAGTCGACTGTACATTGAAAATTTATTTGTCATGTTTTTCAACTGTTAACAACAATATTAAAAGTACGGTAACAGATTATTACACACGCGGAGAGTCATATTTTAACAATAAAAAAATTAATCTGCCAATCTTAAAGAATTTTATGTAGGAAAAATGGTTACATTCATATTGCATTTTCTGACATTTTCTCACTATAATAAAAAGACTTCTATTAATAATATATAACTTTCTCAAATAATATTAGATTTTCTGTAAAATTCGCATGACAGAAGGTTGGAAAATAAACCAATTATTTTCCAAAAAAGGGTACATTGAATTTATTATGACATAAGATGAATTAGGATGTTTAAAAACAATATTAAAATAGTCTGGTTGAGAAACATCTATAGTAAATTAAATTATTATTTACATAAATTCAATAGATCCCTTCTTTTTCACCTAAGAGCAGAAAAAGTATCTAAAAATTTGACCTACATCTAAACGAACAACAAATCTTTCGTTAATCACTAAGTTATAGGTCAAATTGTATTTACAATGTACATTTCTTTGCAAATGTGCATTAATTAATTTGGTATGTATGAGATATTAGTCTTCAGATAACCGATATATTCAATTGAGGACAATCCCTATTAATTAATCCAGTTTTAGCTGGATTAATTAACAAGACAAATAATGGAATGGATTAACATTCACTGAAACACTTCTTTTATTTCTTTCGCATCGTTTCTTGATTTTATAATTAATGGAGGATAATAAATCAACTGTTAAATGTCATGGTTGCAAAACTGCACAACGGTACTTAAAGTTAACAACTGTGCCGAAAATAAATATTAAATAATTTATCACAGAGATTTTTATAAATTAAAACAATTCACATTTTTCGAAAAGCCTATAATTTATCAATAATCAAATTTCAGTACCAGGTCCATCTTTATTACCATTAAAAACGTATTTTCTATCCATTTTGTAAATGTCTGTAGAAGTTCCTTTTCGTCGAATTCGATCAGATATTATTGGAAAGAAGAAATCTGGGTGAAGTTTCTGCGATTCTTCCTTCAACAAAATATAAATATAAATAGTTTACATTGTATTTTCACGAAGAAGTGCATATTCGGCAGAATTAAAAACAGCATTAAAAATATTGGTTCCATTTACAAGCATCAGCTTGCAATGGAAGTTGTAAAACTATTGGTCTTGCCTTATATTATATTTTTATATTATTATAATTGATCCAAAATCGATAACAATAATTATACTTTTTCTATCAGATCAATTAAACTATCTAAATAAAAGTAGTGTAACGATATATCTCAAAAATCTCGCATTCACTATTGTTCAAAAACCTGATTGGCTTTTTATTTCTTCATGTTATTTTATATCTTGAAATTGAAATTTTTTTAATTGCATATACAAACTATCCCCTTTAATAAGAAAAATCATAGATAATCTTATGAGAACTGTGAAACATTTGAGACTTTTAAATACCATTGCGCGGTTAACTTAAAGTTTCCAAATTATCTCATAAACTAGCCGTGTCCTGTGGCGGCGGCTCCGTCGCCGCAGGACGGCCTCTGCTCAATACTACACATCGAGAACAAACAGAAATGTATTAAAACTTTTATAAAGTTATAAAAAAGCATCTAAAACACGTGATGAACTTTTTATTATTTAAGACTACTTGAACTTATGAATGAACTATGCGTTTAAAAATAAAATTTTGTACTCTATCCGATGTTACTTACATGTTTTCTCTTGATTATTAATTTTGAACATGAAATACTGGAATGACATCAACATAACATTTTAAAATTCCAAATTACTTTTAAAGTTTGTACAAAGCTAAGGAAAACTCTAAGTGCTAAAAAAGGATTAAAAACTGAAAAATATGAAATGAAAAGGTCATTTCGAAATTTTAAGTTCAAAAGCTCGTACTCAAGTCATCGAATTTGGTTTTGAAAAATGCCATGTCTGCAATGAAATTTGAAATTAACTTGGACTAAACCCTGAGAAGGCAAAACAGAAATATGAACTTGAATACAGAAAATGGGAATTGTTTTTAATTATACAAATTGTATTCGAGTCATCCAATCCAGTTTTTATAATTTCGAAAGCAGTCTCGAAATTCCAATATAACTTGTAAAAACTGTGCCCCCCCCCCTTCTACATTCCTTAATACTCTGACAACTTATCTAGGGGCCCAAAAAATATTTGTGACCTTGCTATCTCCCACTTCCCCATATTCTTACCTCCTGGCTGCAAGCCCAAAGAAAATGTGTACAAAATTTGGCGCCAATTGTAAAAAACTGGATTTCCATTAGCATCATATATTTTAGACTACTTGATTGTACATATTTCAAACACTAGAATCCCCCAACCCATTATCTTTCAATATTCTTACGACCTATCCGGGAGCTCAAAGAATATAAGTGAAAAATGTACTGCTAATTAGTCAAAAACTCCGCCCCACCCCACTCACTAAACTCCTTCATATTCCCCCCATACTTTACCTTATACTTTACCTCATCTGCAATGATAGCTGCAATTCTATCTCACGGTCGTGAGATGTGGTTAAAGCTGAAATTTTACCGTGATTTCGCTGGGAGCGGGTGCAATTTTCCAGATTAGCACCTGCTCCCGGCGAAGTCCTACGGTTGCCCTTATGACAATTTTTTAATCTTTTATTTGCCCTAGCTAAAAATGTTCATCTCTTTGATAAAAGGGTAATTGCCCTGAATAAACACAATTCTATAACGACGTCGTAAGTATCCAACCGTTTTACTGAAAACTCGATACAATTCCAGTAATCTTATATTCGAAAACTCAAAATGTATAAGCTATCTAAGCTATTCGTTTTTCCTTAAATTTAAATCTAAAATTCTGAGTATTAATACTCGTTTCCTAGCATTAGAAGGAATCTTTCCTTCAAAATGGTCAACGACCTTACGAAACTAGCCCTACTGACCTAGAAAGGGGTAATTACTACGGTAGCTAGCTCTAACGATACTTGTTTGAGAATATTATAAATTTAGAGAAAAGGGATCCTAAGCCCTACAATAGATGATTAACTTTTATTACAATGAGGTGTTACCATAAAAGGGTGATGCACCTGACGCGCGGTAACTAGCCTGAGTTGAGGCGCCCTCGGACTCCAGGTATTCCTATCTTCCTACTAAGAGAGACAAAGAGAGCGCTCTATCGACAACGAGACGGATAGATTTATTTCAAAGCGACACTTTGGGTCGAAACGTAAGAAAAGCCTCTGCCGAAGGATGTTAAGATATTGGGAAACAATTTTGTTTACCTGGCAAGCAGGCTTAGCCGTTTTCTGAACAGGTTTCGAGCGAATTTACACTCGTTCACTCCTAAACATCTAAGGTGAGTGACAGGGTCAATAAAATTTCACTGTCCAACTTCTTGGCACCGGGTACGAGAAATTTATCTCGCTCGTGACGTCTGTAGTCACAGTGAAATTTTACAATGGCTTTTAAAATAGTTTTTGACTTGCGCGGCCCTTTTTATAGGGCTCGCCCTTCTCTCACCTCCCATGATACATGAGAAAATGTATAGTGCGAGACCTCGGAGTATGCGCTCTTCTAAAGCTCCTAGAATGATGCAATTTTTCTATGTACCTTCCCAGGAGTTTGACGTTTTGCCTTTCTTCAGGCTTGGTGACGTAACCCGCTGGTTACAATATATATATATTTGATTCCTCTAGAATCAAACCGAAGGGCCTATGACAAAGCCACCGAACGCGTCCTCGGGTTGCGGATAGAGGGTCCCTGTACCAAGGGT
>NC_046663.1:54021733-54034989 GCF_010883055.1 Belonocnema kinseyi
TATCGTGGATTTTATTGATGATTTCGGGAGTACTTGCTTCTACGGGCCTTCCTGAACGTGGTTCGTCACTTATTGATGTACGACCACGCTAAAATTCATTTATCCAGTCATAAACCATTGCTAAGGCAGGGGCAGATGTGCCATGAACTGAGTCCAATTCATTTTTTATCTCATATGGAGTTAAACCCTTTAAATGAAAATGTTTGATTACCGCTCTGAACTCGTTTTTTTCCATTGTTCTTAACGAACAATTTTTTTTTTAAATTGGTTATAAAAACACGTAAACTCAGAAGATGTGGACTGTGACTGCACCATATATCTAGTCGGGAGTGGTGCTGACTGAAAACAGATGATTTGGAGCGATTCGCGCGCCATCCGTTGGTCATTCTAAGGACTTATTGAACTACCCTCGTATTGAAGAAATATTATATTCATAAATAAATTGGAAAAATCAAAGTCATATTTTTTCAATGGATTGAACACAATGCAAATGCACTTACAATAGTTACACATTCATACAAAATACTAATTCAATTACAAACCCGCCTTTTTATTTAATGATTTTCGGTTTCCTTAGATACTTCGTTTATTATTTCAGGAAGATTATATCAGCAACATTATAAAAGATAATAATTAACATTAATAATCGACATAATAAACTACTGCAAAGAAAAAATTCAAGAATCCGACAAAAAAGTTTGAAGTCGTTGGATAGAAGCTGTATATTAATATGTGCCTAAAACCCACAAAAACAGATTAATTTTTGATCAATTCTTTTCAATTCTTCTCTTTCGAAATACTCAGAATTTTAATTAAAAATGTATCTCTTTGGTTGAAAACTAAAGAATCCGTTGAGAATATTTCTTTTTGTAATAAATTCATTTTTTTTTCATTCATCTGTTTGATTGAAAATATATGTAATTCGTTAAAAATTAATTTTTTAAATAACACCTTAATCATTTTGGTTAAAAAATCAACTGTTTAGTTAAAAATGTATGTAGATTGATGAAAATTCTTCCTTTTTGGTAAAAAATTATGAAAGAAAATTCAAATTCTGTGTTAAAAATGTGTGTAGTTTGTTTAGATGTCGTCTTTTTTAGTGGAAAATTAATCATTTTGTTTGGAAATTCAACTACAATTTTATAAAACGTTCGTATTTTTCGAGGTCTTTTTTGGCTTGAAGATTAAATATTTTGGGTACAATATCTTTTCCTGATTGACGCAAAAATATTTTTTGGCTGAAAGTTTGTTTTTTTGGTTTTCAAATTTATCTCTTTTGTTAAGTCAACTGTTTTTGAATTAAATCAAAATATCTTCTGGGTTAAAGTATCAAATATTAGATTTTTTGTTGAAGATTCATCTTTTTGGGCTGAAAATTCAACTAATTGAATAAAATCTATAGGTACTTATTAATATAGGAATTTATTACAATTCATATCATTTTTCCATTTCCTCTGATTTTAATTAATATGAGATTAGACGTTAAAATTAAAAAACTTTCCTTATTCTCAAATCACGAAAATGCTTGTAACTTACTTTTTCCTTAAAAAAGAAAACAAATTTCGACGCTGAGGGATTTTGCAAAACTAGAACTGATTTCTTCATATGAATAAATATTTGTTATTTTATCTGTTTTTATAATATATAAATTTTCTAAATTTATTTGAGTAATTATTCACAATTACAGTAATTCAATTCATAATCGAATCATCATTTCAGTTGCGTTTTTTTCACTTTCCATCAATCGTCTGCGTTTTATACAATTTGCAATCACTGGGAAAAAAAGGTCAGGATCCAATTGATTTTTTTTTTCATCAAAAATTATTCGAGTAACATTACTGATGATAAATCCAGACAAAATTGTTAATCCACATGCGATTGGGTTGTACCAAACATAAGAAATTCGATACAGATAAAAGTAAGATGAATCTTCATTTCTGAAATGAGAAATATATGAAATAATTAGAGAAATGATAAATTTCTTATGGAAATTAACATGAACTTTTCATATTTTAAGTTAGTAAAAGCTAGTTTGAATACCCCATTTTTGATTCCAGTGTTTCATTATTGGGAAGATTAAAAGTTGAATCAATAATATCATTGACATCAATATTGGCATTGCAACCATCGATGGATATTGGCAGTTTTGGTGATGATGTTGGCCTTGGAAATCCAGTTGCCATCCAAGTACAGAATGCCATAGATGTAAAAACCCCTATAATTGCTCCCCGTTCTGTTGCTGATTCAAAAATCATCTCCAAAGTAAATAAACCAAAAACAGTGCCATTTGTTAAAACAGAAACGGTTAATGAGCCCTGTAATTAATGAATAATTTTATTTAATTCTCAAAAGATATATTGGGATTCGAAATTTACAAAATAAATAGAAATTACTTCTAAAATTCCTGCAAGATATTGAGCTACAATAGCCGTTCCTATAATGCCAACTACAATCACGAATGTAAGAATTTTCCCAATTATTAATTCTCTGGACTTGGGAATTTCTTGCTGTATAGATTTTTTATACACTGGTTTTAAATAATCTTCCAAGAAGATAGCAGCTAAAGAGTTTGAAATTGCTGATATTGTGCTGAGACTTGCGAAGAATACACCTTGAAAAATGAATCTATTTATTATTTTATTCATATTAAGTATTAAATTATAATATTTATTTATAATAACGTGATATTCTATGGGATCAATTTTAAATCTTCGAATTTGAACCAAAAAATTTAATTCGTACTTGAAATATAATATTTTAAAATAAATATATTTGGTATTTCACTTACTATGACTCATTAATTCTCTTTTTCAGTTAATAAGTTATTCATTTTTTTATGATTTAGAATACTTGGAAGAAAGAAAAAGTTTTTAACCTTTTTGACTTTGCGATATTAATTTCAGTGATAATAATTGAATTCTTAAAATCTTTTCAAATTACAGTATTCGGAATTCAAAGAATTGCTTGACTTCACTAAAATTCTTAAAAATTCTGAGTTTCTGAGATTCTTTGAATTTTATGAATTCCTGGAATTTCTTGAATATTCGGAAATTCTCTGAATTCCCGAAATTTTTTGAATTCACTACATTTTTTTAACTCGTTTAACTCCTTTAATTCCTTTAATTTCATGAATTCCTGGAATTTCCTTAATTCTCTGTAATTTCTGAAATTCTCTATAGCAATGTTTGGCAAGACATTTTTAGTTGATTACTTTTTTGTCTAGTTGTTGAACCGCAGCTGATCTTAACTAATTTTAATCGTACATTAACATCTGCCGTTGTTATACAAAAGTTTTCAGAAATTTTTGGGGCTTTTTTGTTCAAAATGTGAAAATATGCTTCTAAGTGCAATTAAAATTGGTTGCACGGTTTTGAAAATACCGCTCATTAAAAAAAAGAGGACAAAATTTAACGGCCCAATTCTTTAAATATGTACTTCAATTTTTAATGCATCAAGTTTGAATTCGCCAACTTAGAAAGATTCCAATTAGAAAGCATATAATTTAAAAAGTTTTTAAGATAATTAAACTTCAAAGGGTCGCAACTCGTGTATAAATAACCCCATTTGGCCCTATTACAAGTCGGGCACTAATCGGGGGCTAGTCGGGTTATTAATTTTGACAAAGTACCCAATCGGGAACTAATCGGGCACTAGTTGGGCTTTTTGTTTGTCAAAATTTCAGTTGGGGTCTGGTCGGTGGTTGGTCAAGGGCTAGTCGGGCCTTTTTGTTCACTAATTTCCGTGCGGGTAATCTTCAGGCTCTGGTAGGGAGCTAGTGGGGCTCTGGTAGGGTTATTCTTATGTTTGAGTTTTCGGCGAGGTTTTATCAAATGAGGTAATATCTAAAAAAGCGTTATGATTTTCTTATTCTAAAACACTAAGAATATATTTAACAATAATTTTACACTTTTTATGGAATTTTCAGAAAATCCATATTGGAAAAGATAAATATAGATGTAGGTAAGAAGTCTCTCGAAAGTCACAAGATTCTAAATTTGTACAGATGCTTATTTTTGGATTGATCTGAAAGGTTTGCCATATGTCAATAAAGTCTAATCTTTCATGTAGTTGAAATTGGAAAGAGAAAAAGTTTTTGATTAATCAGTGAAGAGCAGTATCCTATTAGTAAACTATTTAGCACGGTACAGTTCAGATTTCGTTACCACCTTCATTTGAGTCTTGTGGTTCTGGACTGGTAGCTTTAAAGAAAATCCGCAAGGGCTCGACGTGCCACCTCTCGCGCAACAGAAATGACGCTTCGAGTTTTTAAGACAGCAGTCCACACGTAACGAACCATAGTTACCTGGAGCAGAGACCAAAATGGCGGTTCCTTCAGAGCGAAGCTCTTCCATTGCTGCCTGCCAGCTGAAGTTTTTTTTTTTAAAATTAATATTCTACAAATTTTGGGGAATTTTAGTTATATAAATTTATGCATTTTTAAGCGCAGGATATGTTACCCATTAAATATTGGGTAAATTTTAGCACTTTTAAATATTTGAAAAAACTTTATGGAGATTTCCGCAAATAATAAGTATTTTGACAAACTTTTAGGGGATGTTCCACAAATTTTGGGGAGTTTGGTTAATATTCCACGCGGATGTATTATCATATGACCCCTAATAGTACACGATCAGGACTTAAAGTCGGGGGCTAGTCGGGTCACCTGACTAGCCCCCGACTAATGTACCG
Source organism: Belonocnema kinseyi (assembly GCF_010883055.1). Classification (NCBI taxonomy): domain Eukaryota; kingdom Metazoa; phylum Arthropoda; class Insecta; order Hymenoptera; family Cynipidae; genus Belonocnema; species Belonocnema kinseyi. The sequence goes on from NC_046663.1 coordinate 54,026,423, forward strand.
TGACGCTACTGGTCGGGGGCTAGTCGGATGACCCGACTAGCCCCCGACTTTAAGTGGGGTCGAATGTTCGAGAACCAGACTAGTTCCTATTTGAATTTCTACACGGGAATAGTTTTAAATTCTTCAATTTGAAACGTTTAAAATATATATATATATTTTAATTACCTGCTATAAATAATCCAGGTATACCTGGCAGGTGAGAGAGTGTGTCCATTAAGAATAATGGATACAACATATCCATTTTGGAAATTTTGTTTTTTAATGGATCACAATCTTTATAGGCAGTATAAATTGTCAATTCAATCAAGCATGTTATAAAGTAAATCAAAAAGATTGTAATCCATGAAATAAATAAAGCTGATCTTGCTGCTCCTATATTTGTATAATTATGATAAATATTTTTAATAATGTCTGTTTATGAGTAAATATTCTATTACATATTGTAAAAATATGACAAAATAAGTATATGAGTCAATTATTATTAGCAAAGTCAAAAATGTAAATTTTTGAACATTTTAAACGTAGATGTTTAAAAGTAATTAAAAATAAATTGAAAGTTATAGGAATTAAATCGCTTCTAATTTTAAACAACTCAAATTCTCGCTGAAACGACAAATGTGAAATTAAAGCATTTAAACTAGAAGCAATTAAAAAAATTCTAAAATGTAGTATTTGAAATTAAATAATTTCATATTATTACCATTAACAACCATTGTTATTGATTAACAATGTTTTTGAGTATCAAATATTAAAAATTCAACTTGAAAACTTGGATAGTTTAAATTTCAAAAACTACAAAATTGAAATTTAATTTTCAATGTTAGAAAAAATTTCAATCGTTGTTTTTAATTTTTAACGAAATTAAAAGTTATTAATAAGTATACCTTACGGAAAGAAAACGTTTTTTTGTACTTGGCTCACATTTATAGAAATAAAAATAAATATTCCTAAAGTTACAACACCAAAAAATGTATGTCGATCTGTTGGATCGAGAGAAAAACTGTAAAATAGTAAACAAGATTATCATATTTGAAAATTATTATAAAATTACAAATCTCTGAAAAAGGTTACCATTTTTTGTATTGATGAATGCCTATCAGAAAATTGTGTAAGAATTTTGAAAATTCAATCAATAAATAATCCCTTTTAAGAAGAAAAATAATTGAAAACATTAAGCAAATTGGAAAATATTTTTTATGGTTTTAAGAAAGAAAATTAGGTTCAAACGATAGTCTACAATCTTAATTAATTCCTTGTTTTTTATCCTGAAATCAGTAATTTTTAACAAAAATAAATGGATTTAAAAAAAGGTTTGCAATTTAGAACATCATTTGTTTATGTTATATTTGCCTTTATCGCGTAAAATTTCTTTTGTCAATAAGGAATCATTACGTTTAAATGAATTTTCACCATAATTATATAAACAATTTTGGGTTATGTTAACATTTTCCCTGGAAATTTCTAAAGTTCTTATTTTTATTTGAAACAAATATCATTAGGTTTAAGAGAAAATGTACAATCTGAAACAATTTTTGGTTATGTTAGTGCTTTTCATGTCAAATTGCCATTGTTAATAAAAAATGATTATATTTCATTGCATTTTTATAATATCTAAGCAATAGTAGGGTTCGTAAACTTTTTATCTGGAAATTGATAATTTAAAATAAATATAATGAAATTTCAAAGAAGGTTTACAATCTGAATAAATTCCTTGTTACTATAGTATTTTTCTTCGAAAATGGTCACTTATAAAAAAATAGAAGTTTTTGCCCATTATTATTATTCTTCAGATTGTCATTCAGAATCAGTAAATTCACAAGTTTTGCACGGTTAATGTTTTGCACCAGAAATTAGTAATTTCCATAAAAAATGATGGGATTCCAAAAAGATTCTAAACTTTTGAACAATTTTTTTTATCCTCGCGTTTTTTTGACCGGAAATTGGTGTAGATTTCAAATAAGGTTGAAAATTTTCAACAATTTAAGGTTATAAAATAAAAAATGTGGAAGTTTTTGTGATTTGAAAAATAATAGGGGCCGTTACCAAACTTACAATTTTTAACAATTTTAAATAATAAATACTATGAAAATAAAAAGTGTAGTATTAATGTTATGTTTATATGTTAATTTCAAAAATTGCGCAAGACAAAAAAGCAGACTTAGCGTGCATGTTTATTATATAGTATTTTCAAAAAATTTATTGAAGCTATTTTATCAATTAATTATATTAAATAATTTGTGTTCAAATATATTTATTTCTATTTTGAATGCAAACTATACACTTACTTGTCGTATTGAATTCGGCCACCTTCTTCAGAAATTCGCACTATTTCTTCAAAGCCTCCCAACATTGGTATAGTGATTACAAGAATGATTATGTCTGCGCCAATCATAAGCACTCCTTGCAAAATGTCACTAACTATAACAGCTTTAATTCCACCGATACTGGAATAAATTGCGGAGGCAATACCAATTACAAAAATACTGATGTTTTTTGGTATCCCTGATGTAGCTTCCAAAGCAAGTGCTGGTGAGAAAAGCATAACACCAGAGTAAAATGTAGAATGAATAAAATTGATAATAAACGATTTAATTAATTATATTACAATTAATTAATTAAAAATTAAATAATTCGAGATTTATGAAACAATTTTAAATTGGAAGCAGTTCAAGAATATTAAATTTAAAGAAGTATGTAAGAATTGAGGACCGGATGTAATATGTGTATCTGATAGTGTCTAATGCTCACGTAACTATCGTTGGCGGCATTGATTGCTTTAAAATTAAATTTTTTCTGAAAAAAGATCTTTTCCTTCGCTCCGCTGAGAATCGAACCAGAGAACTTCCGCTTGCCGGTCGGGTGCTGCTCCCTTAAGCTGCTGGAGAGATGGAAAGAAGAATCCTCTTTCAGAAATACACAAATTATTTTGCCAGGTGTTACAAGTCAAATTTTTCAAGGCATCTGTATTATCATCAGAGAAAAACAGAACTTCTTACGTCTTTTCAGACTTGATGGAACTAGGAATTCAACATTTTTAAAATAAATTTTATTTTGAAAAAATTTCTTCGCTCTGCTGGGAATCGAACCGTAAAACTTCCGATTGCCGATTTTAATTGCCAGATCTTTTTAAAGAAAAAATTTAATTAAAAAAAAGTTTAATTAATAGCTCCATCAAGTCTGATAAGAGGTTAAGAATTTCTGCTTGTACAATATTCTTTAGCATTTTAGATTGCTCATCCCATTGTTGCATTAAGACCCTCATATTGTAAATAACTTTCAAGGGATACAAAACTATAAAATTGAATAATTTCGAATTAAAAAATATCAATTAACGATTTAAAGTATAAAATATGACATTAAACCGAATTGAGTTGTTCATTTGCTCTTACCATGTTCATGCTGGTAGCCTGAAGTTTATAAAACACAGGAATATAAAGATAGCCAATAAGAGACATCGCTATAAGAAGCCCTAAAACATATGCAGAAAATTGCATTCCGTACGTGTAAATTTCTGATGCCAAGCCTAAGGTAGTTATGGGTGAAATAATTACTGCCATCATTGCTATACCAATTGGAAAAGCACTCATAGATTCAGCAACAGTAAAATATTCCTGTAAATACAAAAATTTAGTAAACGTTCTTTTGCGTAGTTATATTATATATTTTCCCCTTTATAGTTATTCATACATACTTGGGCATTTTTTTGACGTTCTGTAAAATTGTAATAGAAGCCAACTCCAGAACTCACGCATAATGTTATCACAATTATTACATAGTCGATCCATACTAGAGAATGTTTTTCACTCATATTTTATCACTAAAATTTAATACGCATTTCAATTTAATTACTGATGTTTTGAAAAAGATTTGTATAATCTAATTAAAAATAAAAGTATTTAATAATAAGATCATTTTATTTTTTTTATTATTTTTTCTATCATTATTTTAAATTAAATGTGTCTGAACACTTCGCTTCACTGGCAATCGAACCACAGAACTTCCGATTGCCGTTCAAGTGCTTTCTCATTAAGCTATCAGAAAAATCAAAAGAAGAATCTTTTTTCATAAATGCACGCTATCTCAAGTCAGGTGTTACATTTATGATATGAGTAATTTAAAGGAGTATGTATCATCACTTAGAGCTAGTTACAAAAATCTTTGAAAATAGGAATCAAAACTATCGATAAGTTAACTCTTCCAATAACAGAAAATAGTCAACGTCATTTCTGTCAAGATGGAAAATGAATGTTTAAAAATTTCTAAATTAAATTCGTATGAAAAAAGGTTTTCTCACTTCGCTCTTCTGGCAATCTAACAAAAGAATTTCCAATTGCTGTTCAGGTGCTTTCCCATTAAGTTATTAGAAAGATCAAAAGAAGAATCTTTTTTCATAAATGCACGTTATCTCAAGCCAGGTGTTGCAACTATGGTTCTAGTAATTTAAAGAAATCTGTATTATCACTAGAGTTAGTTATTATCTATTAGTGTTGATGACTTTTAACAATCTGTGAAAATAGGAATCGAAACTATCGATCAAGTTAACTATTGCAGTAACAGAAAATACTTAATGTCATTTCGGTCCAGATGGAAAATAAGTGTTGAAAATTTCTTAAATTAAATTTGTCTGAAAAAGGAGTTTCTCACTTCGCTCCACTGGCCATCTAACCACATAACTTACTCATAAATGTAACTAACTTACTTGAGATAGCGTGCATTTCTAAAAAAATATTCTTCTTTCGATTTGTCTAATAGCTTAATGGGAAAGCACACGACCGACAATCGGGCATTTTGTTGGTTGACTTTTGTTGGTAACTGTTGGTTGTCGCACTTCGCGCTCGACAGTGTATTTACCGCGCGTTACGCGCTCGATCTTTGTGCATGGACTTTTTAAAACTAAAGGTAAAAACATCGACATAATTAAATTGGTAATTGTGAACTCTCTTTTGTTAAAGCTCCTTTAGCCTTAACGAACACATTCTCATCACGTATCTTGTAGGGCATTTAGAAATCAAAATTTTTCTTCTCTTGCCTTTTTTTCATATCGTCTTTTATTTAGCTTAAACAGTTGATTTTCGTGTCTTGTTTTGAATTTTGTAAATACTTTAACTCTGGTAATTTTTCGTTATATGAAAACATCATCAGGACAAATTATTCTCACTTTTTGAATACTCTAAACATCCATACAGAAAATTTTTAAATTTTGAAAAAAGTGGTCTCAAAAATATTCAAAATGCGCTCACTTTTTGTATTTTATATCCAAAATAACTAGCGAACAAACTTGATTTTCAGTTTCGAACACTAAAAGAGAGTACCAGAGGCTAATCTGATAGAATGATTTTTTCAAAAGTTATCGTGCTCACAGACAGACAGGCATACATACATACAGACAGATCGACAGACAGACACATTCGTAAAAACCTATTTTTCGGATTCAGGGGGTCTCAAAACGTGGACCTTTTGACAAAAACTAGGAGGGTCAAATTTTACACAAATCTAATACCTTCTCTGATGAGAATGTAAAAATGATTTATTTGTCATGAATAATTTTTTGATAGTTCTGTTTTTGGTTTTAATTGTAAAAAATAGCATTGAAAACATAAAAAATTAAATTTTTTGTTACCCCGCACACGCGATGAAAAAGAAATTAAACGACAAAAGTTGTGTTCAGAATGTTCCCACGCATCGGACAGATTTTTTTACTGTTAATGATATTTTTCATGATGAAAGCCAAAACTACGCATCCTATAAAAAAGTCGTTAACAACAAGTTTGTAGATCTTTTTTAAATGCACAATTTTTGCGCACCGTATAAAATTCTTTAATTTTAACGAATTGAAATCTTAAAATCTTGAATTTTTAAGATTTTCAATTGAAGATTCATCAATTTGGAATGCTCATAGTTTTAAAATATTTGATGTTAACATTTTTAAAAATATGTAGTTTAATTTTAATTATTTGATGCGTATGATAAAAAATAATATATTTTTGAATGTTTTTCTAAATAGTTCAGTTAATAAAATTTGCTGTTCAAATTTATTCAAATTTATAGATATAAAATTTTAATTTTTTCAATTATGAGTATGTAGTAAAAATGACAGGTTTGATGTGTTTTTTGGAAGTTTTTATAATTTTTTACACATAAACATATATTTCGTTATATAAAAAAAGAAATTGAAATTTAGGTGTCTCTGGTAATAATAAATAAATTGTATTTAATAAGATATTGCTGAAAATATTCAAAAAATTGGTAAAAGGATAAATTTGTACAATTAGAAATTATTTTTTGCTTGGAGTAAGTGTTCAGAAACTTACTGTACCGAATGATCTACTTACATTAAAAAATACATGCATGCTTCATTCAGCTATAAAATCAAAATAATGATTATGCAATGTACTAATTTTATTGTTGTTATAATGTGCAATTTTTTTATTTCACTCTGTATACCTTGCGTGTATCATTATCACAGTTATGTACTTTTCTCAGACCTTTATCTGCAACTAACGCATTGCCATCTGTTGCGAGTACTTTATGGATGAAATTTATATTCATTCTACCAGTGGATTTATTCTCTAAAACCAGTTAGCTCTTCTGTGAAAGTAATTAATTCATGTTATTATATAACGGCTTCGACAAACACATATGTCGAAGATGAATTGCAAATTATCCAAAATTGACAGCATTTTCCGAACTAACGTAGATATAATTATTTTCAAATAAAATCTAAAAGAATCACAAGTGATAGAAATTTTATCTTTCACAAATATATGGTAATTTTTGGTAATATTTGGTAATGTAATTATGATAAAAGTTTTTTTGAGATTCATTCTTAATGAACCACTGCTCTTGCACCGCTTGCAAAAAAAAATTATGTTAAAAAAATATTTTCCGGCCTCAAAAATGGTTTAGCCCACATAAAACTTATAAGATGATTTTCTAGAAACAATTAAGTTCTACATTTATTTTCGTATTTGTTTACAATCTTTGTCTGTAGAACCAGAGAATCAAGAGGCATTTTTGTAGAATTTTTCTAGATGTGTAAACTTTTATTTAAATATTTTCTTGTACCTGTTGTTTTCGAAAAAAATGTGAAATTTCCGCGATATAAAAAATAGTTTTTTCAATCTGAATCAGTTTTTTACTGACATCGAAACTAAAAAAACATATGTAGTAATAAATCAAAACTATAATAAAATTATAATTTATTTTATATCATTTATTTTAGTAAAAATAAATAAAATCTTCAGAAATGAAAAATCAGATTAAAAAGAATATAAAGTAAACAATATTTGAATATTTCAATAAAATATAATAATAAACGAAATATAATAAAATAATAAAATAAATAATCTGGATTGCTTAAAAAAATAACAATTAGTATTTTTATTAATGAACAAAAATTAATTAACAAATTTCTTATTATTGTAACAAAATTCGAAAAATTGATCCTGTCTAAAAAAACATGGTGTAATGACATGTTTCAGAAATCTCATAATCATTGTTGTTGAAAATCTGATTAGTTTTTCATTACTTGAAGTTTTTTTACATATAAAATTTTGTAAATTAAACGTACAAAGAAAGTATTTTAAAGCTGTTCTAGGTGTACAGTCAAGTTCAAAGTTACTTATTTTTTGAATTGATTTCCAAAATTGACAAAAAAGGCACATTAATCATTGCAACAAATTTTAGAATAGAAGCTCAGGAGTAAACAAAAATAGTTGATGTGTCATAATTGTTTGTTTAAATTTGGCAGTTTTCATATGTGCGTTTTTTCTTGCAATTTATGTAAAAAGTCGCAATTTTAATTTAATTTTAATTTATCTGGTTTGTAAAGAACTTTTCAAAAAATATCTTGGGCTTTTGTAATTTTTTAAAAACTAGATGAAGGATTATGACTAAAATTATTTTATTATTATTATTATTAAACTTCTGAAAGTATTAGAAATTTTTTATGTTAGTACTTTGCGCTGGATATTAGTATGAAACGAAATTTCAATATAAAAATATAACTTTTTGAGGAAACTTTGAAATTTCTAACAATTTTAGTCAATGTTAGTTTTCTTCAACGAAAATGCACAAAAGATGCTAGTATATAGTGTGAAAAGGTCTAGAGTCCAGCTACTTCTGGCGTCTTATCATCCATACATATCTAGATCTGAAGTCCAGCCATCTATGACCTCTGACGTCTTATCATCCATACATATTTGAATCCGGAGTCCAGCCACCTCTGATCTCTGACGTCTTATCATCCAAACACATTTGAATCCGGAGTCCAGCTACTTCTGATTTCTGACGTCTTATCATCAATACACATATAAGCGGTCTGGCCTCCTGGCACGGCAGCATTCTAATATTGTAACTGGAAGCAGAAACTCTGCTCGAATAAACATTGAAATCCAAAAGTCTCCAAAATTATAATCCTTTCCTTAAATAGAAGAAGAAATACAGTTCACAAATTGGCGACCGTAACAGGACCAGTCACATTCATCAGGACATAAGCCCCTTGTTGCTGGGAAAACTGACTGAACTCCACGATTTTCAAAGCTGTAAAAGGATTCTCCATTGGCAGA
>NC_046663.1:54035089-54036551 GCF_010883055.1 Belonocnema kinseyi
AATCTTGCGGAAGCCACCCTAGAAGAACTAAGGCAACAGTTTTCTGAAATGAAGACTGCCCTCCGGACCGCAGAAGAAAAACTCGCACGCCTAAATACTCAAACTTAAGAAAATCCGAACCAACCGGCATTACAGCCGGAAGTCCCAACTAATAATTCACAGCAACCATCAAGGCAGCCTTTCGTGCCAAACGCGCCATATATTTTAAATAATGAAGACAGAAAGTTTATAAATAATTTGCTAAAGAACATTATGGAATTCGATGGAACCCAAGACGTTGAAGCATTTAAGGATGACCTGCGTGGTTTAATTGATAATATTTTTAATAATTCTAATAGCATGGAAATGAAGGACGCGTTATCTGAGGAAGCTATGCGAGGGGTCCGTGCGCGTAAACTAAAAAGCGAAGCGCAAAGAGTAGCGACGCGAAGAATTCCACCGCTAACTGTTAATAAACTTAGCGAAGCATTAGGGATAGAATTTGGTTCCCGCGGAAAGAACTTGTCACAGTTGCAACGGGAGCGTAACACGATGTGTCAAATGCTCCATGAAAAAGTCGAACATTTCATAAAACGGTATCAGGAAATGGATAGGAAGATCCAGCGCGCGATTGATTATAGTCCATGTGATTTTAAAGATTTCGAGCGTAGGAAAGAGGAACAGATCAGAGTTAAAAAATTCATAGACGGTCTAAGGAACGAAATATCGAACAAAGTAGCAACTTCAAAACCTTCTAGACTCAACGACGCTTATCAACAAGCCTTGCAAGAAGAGAAGGATTATTTAGACAGGGAAAAGGAAAGAAATCGAAAATTCAATCAGCAGCAATCAAGGAAATCCTTCAAACCAATGCAACGGACACAATTCAGAGAAAACCCCTTCAGAACCCCAGAACCCAAGAAGGAAACCAATTCAGCAAATTGCAGCTACTGCAAAAAAACAGGACACGACGAGAATAAATGCTACACTAAGGAGAATAAAGAACGCAGAGAAAATTTTCAGCGGGGAATATCACAGAACAAAGATCCACCAAGGAGGACATACCTGACAGAAGAGGCAGAAATGATGGATGCCTATCAAAAGGTAATCGACGAGGATCTACAAGAATACTGCTCACAGGAGGAGATTCAGGAGGACATCCTTACATTAAATGCTGACTGCGAGGATACAAATTATCACGAGGACTTTTGGTAGACACCGGAAGTCCTGAGTCCTTTATAAAAACCCAATGCTTAGTGAAACAAGAGTGCAACCCTGAGAGAATTCCAAGTGAAGATAGGAGGAAATTCGAAATAGTGAACGGAGTTCACGAAACTCTTGGTTTTTGTACATTATCATCCAAAAGTAACCGACATCGATGTTTTGTAGTAAAAAATGATTTCCCGACAGAATTCGATGGTATTTTAGGAAGAGATTGGCTAACAGCTAACCAAGCGAAAATAAATTTTATAAATAATACACT
>NC_046663.1:54036651-54039695 GCF_010883055.1 Belonocnema kinseyi
GTTAGCTTTGCTAGTAGGAGCCTGAACCCTGCCGAAAGAAATTACTCTACCACAGAGAAAGAACTTTTGGCAATAGTCTGGGGTATTAAGCAGTACCGACATGTGCACTATGGACAGAGATTTAAAGTCTTTACAGATCATCAGCCGATCAAAGGACTATTATCAGCCAGACATGATAATATGTCCTCAAGACTGTTCAGATTAACTCAGAAACTTACGGACTACAACATAGAAGTGATTTACAAACCAGGGAAAAAGAATGGGAACGCTGACGCACTCAGTCGAGCCTTTCCAATTCAAATAACTGGCCATCAACAACCAAGCACGAGTCAGGAACCTCCACGAGTCAGTACTCCGACAGAATTCGACCTGGATAAATTCCTAACCGATTCCGGACTGGATCAATCACAACTACAAGAAATAGTAGACGATCTCAAAAGATCTTTACCTTCAGCTGAAGGTTCACTCAATACGGAAAATATAACAGTTGAAGAACCCCTAGCAGGAAAGAATCCCTCTATTCAAATAAATACAGAGGACACACCATTCACCATTAAAACTACAAAAATAATTCTAGAAGCCATGCCGGATGAAGAAATAAAGAAAAGGGTTAAAGGAAATAACAATTATTTAACAGACAATGTAAATAAATACCAAGGAAGTACTTTGAGTACACCATTCAAGTAGATCTCCAAGTTAATGGATCTTTATTTCACACACCAGAGGATCTATTGAAATTGGCTAAAATTATATGGTCAGATGAAAGGACGGAAGTTCAGTGTATCATTGAAATAACCCACTGGACCTCTTTGAATGAATACCAATTGGCCGCAAACTTCATTTATTTGACTTTGCGACTACTAGATCTGGAACAATACTATCGAATTAAAGAAGAATATCCACGGATCATCAGGAAAACACAGGCCCAATTAAATTTAATAGCTCGAACCCATGAGGCCGGACACTGGGCGATGGATAAAATGAAAAAGTTAATTAGGCAACAGTACTACTGGCCCGGCATGACCAAACAAATAGAGTCATACATACAAGGATGTCCCATCTGTGCTATTAAACCCCAAGAACGATTAATAAAAGCGGATGCCGTTATAATAGAACCAGCTCAAAGTCCCTTCGAAATCATGAACCTAGATAAATTCACTTTGGAAGGAAAAGATTTTATATTATTTGAAGAGAGTTTGACTCGTTATGTTTGGACTACACCAGTCAGAAAATATAAAATAGCAGAACTGGTAAAGGAATTCTTCCATTCAATTCCTACACCTAAAAAATTAATTACGGATAACGAATCCGTCTTTACAAGTAAAGAGATGCAGACCTTAACAGCTCTTCTAGGAATTAAACAAATAACGATTTCTGCCTATCACCCCCCAAGTAACGGGATAGCTGAAAGAGTGATTGGTACGATAAAACGTTTGGCCGCAACCCTGGAAGGAGAAGTGACACAAAAAATAATGGAAGCAACAAAATTATATAATAATAGCCCCCACTCTATAACTAATTATGTGCCCGAAGAACTTTTATTTGCGAAACCCAAAGAATTTCCATATGATAGAGAAGAATATCTTCAGGACCGTGCTGAGAGAGCACAAGCACAACGTGAAGACGCAGTAAAAAGGACAGGAAAGGCAAAGATAGTGAACCAGAAGAAAATCATTCGAACAGCAAAGGAGGAGACATATTCCCCAGGAGAATATGTACTAATCAAAACTATGACCAATGGAAAACCCACGTGGACAAAACCTTTAGCGGTACTGGATGTCAATAACGACACCAAAACTGTAACCTTATTTTTCAACGGACAGAAATGCTTGAGATACTTTAATGATGTTAAACATTTCAACGCAACAGATAACTAAACCTCTTCTCAATTGCAGGTATTAACGGCCCAGGGAAAATATGACCTGCAGCCAATAAACACTCCAATACTACACGAGGAACTCTTTTAAGCCCGCCTATACCATGAAACTTGGGACTCCGTATACTTTTTGGGTATCTTAGAATTAAACGCTGACTTCATACAAGTGAAGGATTACACCCGATTAATTATGCAACATTGCAACAGTTTAATCGGGAAATGCATTATGACCAAGACAATTGGCACATTAGGACAAAGGATAAATAAACTCTCCAATCGCTATGATAATATTAGGGAATTATCAGCAAGAAGACAAAAACTAGGATTATTCAACTTTATAGGTACTGCCACCAAATATCTTTTTGGCACTATGAACGCCAACGACGCGGAAAATATCAACAACGATATAGATGAAGTCTATAATAAAACCAGGGGAATCGCTACTCTAATTAAAAACCAGACTAGCCTTCTACAAGCAACTCAATCTCAAGCTGAAAAAATCCAACACAGGACTAAGAATGAAATGCAAGCCATGTAAAACTATACCAGTGCATTGACGGACGCCATGCAAATAAACAACATGATCCTCAGTTCATTATTCGATATGGAACTGCACGTAGAAGACATCGCAGAAGCCATACAAACAATTGAAGCTTGTCATCTCGGAAGCGAAGAATGGTATACCATCACCAAAGATAGTAACACCAGTTAATTTCATGAAATCACTGTATGCAATAAATCAAAATATACCGAAAGATACACCCTACCCCCTAACCGAGAAGAATTATTTTTTATACATGAAAATCAGTAGAACAGACGTCATTTTAATAAACAACAGATACACACCAATTCCCGATACACAAATATTCATTGTCCAACGGTACATTGCTCTACCACAACACACAATGATGAATTCTTATTTTTTCGATGGGATACAAGACAGACACATTGCCTTGTCAGAGGATAAAACCACATATACCCTCATAAATGAAGACAAATGTATCAATGCCGGAGAACTCCACTTCTGCCATATAATAGATGTATTGAAATAAATACACACCGAAGTCTCATGTTCCGGATGGTTACTTAGTAACGAAGGAGTACCTTGTAAAAAGAAGTATTTAAAAATAACTACAGATTATATTTATAGTTTCTCTAATGGATTTCA
>NC_046663.1:54039795-54088862 GCF_010883055.1 Belonocnema kinseyi
ACAAGTATTCTAGAATCCGAAAGCATACCTTTACCTGTCTTTTCTAACACTCATTTAAACTTACAGCAGCTCAAAAATTCTGCCCATGATTTAGCAACTGCATAAGAAGACCTTAGCTCTTTTTTAGCTGAACGCCGTAATCATTCATGGTGGACTACGGGCACTACCATCCTTAAACGTCTAGGATATACTAGCCTGGCAATATTGATGCTAGGACTACTGTGGAAATGTGGACTAAATAATCTACTCAGATTTATATTGCTTACAACTCCATGCGGTAAAGTAATTTACAAAATCAAGGGCCCAGCAACAATTATTCACACCACCAATGCCCCCGTGGCAACTCGCATAAGCTACCACTCTGCAGCATCAACCCCTCTTTTTAAAACCAGTGAGGACATGGTTTAATTTCCGAGGGATGGAGATGTGAATAGGTCTAGAGTCCAGCTGCTTCTGGCGTCTTATCATCCATACATATCTAGATCTTAAGTCCAGCCATCTATGACCTCTGACGTCTTATCATCCATACATATTTGAATCCGGAGTCCAGCCACCTCTGATCTCTGACGTCTTACCATCCATACACATTTGAATCCGGAGTCCAGCCACTTCTGATCTCTGACGTTTTATCATCAATACACATATAAGCGGTCTGGCCTCCTGGCACGGCAGCATTCTAATATTGTAACTGGAAGCAGAAACTCTGCTCGAATAAACATTGAAATCCAAAAGTCTCCAAAATTATAATCCTTTCCTTAAATAATAACAGTTCACAATAGGTGAAATTTAATAAGGAGAGCTACGTATGGCACCTTGTTTTGACTATTACTTTGATTTATTGCTTCTTGTTCGATGATACTTGAACTAAAAATCTTAGTATTTATTTACTTAATGCGCAAAAGATGGAAGAGTACAGATGAAATTTAATATGGAGGGCTATGCATGACAACCTGTTTTGCTTATATATAAATTTGATTTATAACTTCCTTATAGATAATACTTCCACTAAAAATCCCTGTCCTTATTTAATGCGCATTTTATTTTTACCTATAAACCAGCATATTTTGCGCATTAAATTAATGTTTCATTTAGAAGAAAACAATCAATCATCCTTGTTTCTCTTGAAATAACCTTGAACTTGATTACTGGAATTTTGCCCACGCGATTGCGCTCTATTATTATTCTTTGATGTCATCAGGACTCTCCGAGAATGTTCTAGAAGCTCAGCACGGAGATGAACCACTACAGGTTAGAAGCTTCTCGATGCGGTAAGGTAGGAATTTGTGACTAGAAACCCCCTTACTTATTTACTAATTTTTTAACAATTTTAAGTAATTTCGGTCTGTTTTTTTCTGAAATTGGTATTTTTTGTAGAAAAATCACTAGATACAAATTCAATTATGTATCTTCAAAATAATAATATTTATAAGCTTGGATAATTTTGTGCTATGCTAGTGTTTTTTTTCTGTGGGGATTTGTTGTTTTAATCACAAAAAAATATATTTCAGATATATTTCAAAGAATATAAAAAATTTTGTAACAGTTTTAGTTTTAATAAGAAAATCATTAGAGTTCAAAGGAGATACATTTATTTGGGTGCAATTATAAGTTAAGGCCGCAATTTCCACTAGAAATATCGATATAGATTTGAAAGAAGATTTAGAAGTTTTAAACAAATTAAGGTTATGCTAATGTTTTTAATGGATATTGGTTATATTAAACAATAAATCAATTCATTTAAAAAAGATTCATAATTTGAAAGAATTCTTTGTTGTGCTAAGTTAGTGGTTTTCATTGAAAATTGGTACTTTTAAATAAAACATATTAGATTTAAAACGATTATAAATTTTTGTTACCATTGCAGGTAATCTTCGCGTGTAGCACGTGAAATTGGAATGTTTAATCGGTTCAAACAAAAGTCATTAGATTTGCATGAATCGAAAGATTTTGGTTAAAAATAAGTTTATATTGTGCACCGAGGCACTGCAAATAGTTTTTTTACGGCCGATCGTGAATCTTATGTAATAAGAGTATGGTACCCGAGTTTTCTCATGGTATTACATATCAGGTTTGAGGTTAGCTTAAAAGAGGCGCATGCGTTTATGTTAGCATTTCACATAACAAATTTGGTTTCTTGAAACAAAAATTAAACGGTTTCAGGTTGCATTTACGTTTTTTACAGGAAATCGGATATTTTCAATAAAAATTTAAGGAAATAGATTTTAAAGAAGATCGACAACTTCTTACATCACTTTTAGATTATTTTGGTGATCTACACCGAAAATCCGCGTGTTTAGTACAAAATAATTAGACTTCAAAGAATATCAAAAATGTATATACAATTTAAGGTTTAGCTGGAGATTTTCACGGAAAGTTGCTGCCTTTAATAAGAAATTATCGCATTTTAAAGAAGATAACGAATTTTTAACCATGTAAGGATTTACTTGCGTTTTTAAAGGGAAATCAGTACAGATTCCAAATAAGGTTTAGAATATTTAAAAAGTACTTGAGAAGTTAAGAACCTAAAAGACGGCGCTGCCGTAGACAGACAGATCTGCATAAATGATTTCTGTCGAATTTCGTCGCATGACACAACCTTATACAATTAACGGAATGAGAGTGCGGCCCTCATGCTCTTTGTGATGCTTGACTGCGCATTGCTTCTCTTTTGGTCCTGCGCTCCCCCATCGCCAAAATGTGGTGGCCAACAATTCTAGGAATGACGTAAATCCGGAGTTTCTAATTCAAGGTTCCAGTGTATTTTAAAATAGATGCAATGAGAAATACCAAAATTTTATAATTTTGGATTATGATAGTGTTTTCGTCGAGAATTCGTATTTTTATTAATAACAAAATTATATTTCATAAGAATTTGTAAAAAGATTACCAACTTCCTAATAATTTTAAGTTATGTTAGTGTTCTATAGGGGAAGTCAGTATTTTTAGTAAAACCATCATTAAATTTAAAAGTAAATACAATTTTTGTTGAGCAATTGTAGGTTACACCAACAATTTTCACCGAGAATATTCATATAGATTTGAATATTAATGTTTGATATCCAAAATCGCTTGTTAAAAAAAATCAATAAAATTAAAAAAAGATTTACAAATTATAGAAATTACGTTCCGTTAGCGTTTTATACAGGAAATTGGTCCTTTTAATAAAAATTGATTGGATTTAAAGGAAGACAAAAAAATTTTAAACAATTTTACGTAATTCTCGCGTTTTTAAAAGAGAAGTTACAATCGTAAGCCATTTTTGTTGTTATGTTAATGTTCTTTGCTATAATTGATGAAATTAATAAAAAATCATAAGATTTTCAAGGATACTTACAATATTTGAAACATAACGTAGTGTGAAATAATATATTCATCTTAATTTGTTTGATACATTTTTTGTATCAAACAAATTAAAGTTTTGAGATTCATCATTGTAGTTAACAATTCGTCTGTTTAGTTGAAATATTTTCTTGCAAATTTTTTTCCGAACGAATTTTTAAATATGAAAATGGAACTATTCCATCTTTGTCAAAAATTGATGTATGTAATTGAAAATTGATCCTTTTTGGTAAAAAATGCAACTATTTGGTCGAAAGTCGAAAATTGATAAATTCCACTGTTTTGTTAAAAATTAAATCATTTTTGATGAAAATTTGACTATTTGGTAAACATATCTACGTGGATTTAAAGTATTTTTTTAAATAGAAAATTCTTACTTTGGTTGAAAATTCAACTATTTGATTGAAAATTCATCTATTTTCTTTATAAAAACTCAATCATTTAGTAGAAAATTGACTTTTTCGTCGAGGTCAGTTACATCAGCCCTCCTATCTAGTCTTAATTTATAGGTTTTCTGTAGCCCACTGAATTGCGCATCAATTTCGCTCAAATGCGCCAATCATGCAAATTGTTGAGCCACAAAACTGTAGGAGTTATATCAAGTGTTATGCGAAGGAGCTAGCTTCACGATACCCCCCCTCCCCCCACTTGAAAAATAAAAATTTAAATCACATGATCTTGAAGATCATCAGATGCGCTTGTATGCGCCATAAAAAAAATTGGCGCCACATTGATAACCGAGTTATCGCCGATAAAAATTAACAAAGATGTCATATTTGGGGGGCGGGGGGGGGGGAGTGTAATGAAGGTGTTAAATTTTTAACATTGGTGTGTAATATAAAGTTTCGTACCTAGATTCTTTCGCCTTCAAATGCGCTCATATGCGCCATTAACTTGTTTTCGAAAACCTTGAAAATATCCCAAGATATGGAGGTAACAAAATTTCACGAATGATGACCAACAAAATAAAAAGTTTTCAATCCGCATTGATGAAGTGACTTTCCTATGGGATTTCGAATGCGCTCATATGCGCCACTTTCAAAATGAGCAAAAAACCATAAGCCACCCCCTCATTGCCACTTGTTACCGATCCACTATCTAAAGATATTTCCAAATAAACTAAATGTACAATTTTATGAAGAGCTTCACTTATAGAATTTCGAGTGTGCTCATATGTGCTACATTCGAAATTTAAAAAACCATAATCAATCCCATCATTGCCACTATACGAAGAGATCATTATAAATTTTTATATTGCAATTTAGGTTATTTGGAGATATCTTTGAATAGATCGTAACAAGTGAGTGGGACGACGGTCGTGGAGGATAAAGCGTAGGATTTGAACCCACTCTGTCGGCTTGCGGGTCCAATTCCCGCCTCGCACTCTGGAAGAGCTTTGGCGGCCTATGCGGTGAACCACTAGCCTAGAAAGAGAGTTGTTCATCTCCGGAAAGTTGTGGGACCAGTACCTTTTGGAGAAAAAGGTTATCTAAGTACTTAAAGATGTTGCTCTTGGTGGTTCGGAACCCACCTTAAACTATAGGCCCCCCTCCCACCGCTAAGTAAGTATGTGGGGGGGGGGGGGGGGGGGGGGGGGGTCAGGGAATAAGGCAGAAGGTGCAAGAAAAATGTAAACCCTTAGGGGATACATTAGAAGCTTCCATTCCAAGTCCAAGTCCAAGTCGTAACAAGTGTTAATGAGGGGGTTGATTATGGTTTTTTGCTAATTTTGAAAGAGGGGGGCTACGTTGGATGATGTGGGGGAACGGGTAGAAAATAGCCCAAAATTTATAACGTAATTTAAGGATCGTCCATAAACTACATTACCAATTTGAGGGGGAGGGTGTCACGTCAAAAACTAACGGTGGTAACAGGTTGGGGGGAGGGTTCATTTGAAGTAACGTTGCGAACTCTAACTACCTTTATTGCGTTTCTTAATGATACATTTTAAGAAAATTTGCCACTTTTGCGAAAGACGTCCCTGCAAAGTTCCAGTTCAATGCAACTTTGTAGGTTTGAAAATCACTTCCATATTTCAAACTTCTCATCCTTTACCCTTTTCACCCCTTTTTAAAAAATATCTGTTCATTCTAATGTTTTCAAGAAAGTTCGCCGTTTTCTCGATTTTTCGTTTAAATTTTTGTTTTGGTCAAAATGTACTATTTGATATTATATTTACTTATTTTGTTGAAAATGCAACTATTTTACTAAAAATTTGATCATATTTTTTTGGTCAAAAATCCAAGAACTTGGTTAAAAGTTGAGTTTATTTGTAAACAATTTCTTACATAAATATAATTTGCTTTTGGTGAAAAATTGAACAATTTCGTTCAAATTCGCTTTTTTTAGACAAAAATTAACGTCTATTTAACTTAAAATTGAACTATTACATTCGTAGAAAATGAACCTTTTCTGTTTAAAAATTAAACTACTTGGTTGAAAATTCATCTTTATTGTTGAAAATTCATGTATTCTGTTGAACATTTATGGGTTTTAGTAGAAAATTAAGCTTCTCAGTTAAAAATTCATCATTTTAGTTGAGAATTCATCTCTAGCGTGGAAAATTTAACCAGTTTTTTAAAATAAAAAATATAGGTATTCAATTATCAGTTAACAGTTTATATTTTTAATTGAAAATTGAGGATTCTACGATTTTCTTGGAAATTCGTTTTTTTTAGTTGAATTAAACTGTTTTGATTTCAAATTTAAATAGTTTTTGGTTGAAATATGAGTGTTATATGCTTGATAGATAACAATTTATAATGTCGGCTTAAAAATTCAACGGTTTTGGGGAAAATTCATGTATTTTGTTGAAAATTTGTCTTTTTTGGGTAAATATTAATCTCCTTTTTTTAAAATTAATTAATTTTAACTGCAAATGTAACTATTCAATTTTGGTTGAAAACGTGCCTATTTTAGTTTCAAACTTTTCTTTTTTAATGGAAATACAACTACTTCAGTAGAAAATTCAACGATTTATTTAAAAGATTGAATACTTGCTGGGAAGTTAACTTTTTGCTAAAAATCTATATTTCCAGGGATAGTTCAATTTTTTGGTGTAAAATTGACGTATTTTTTAGAAAATTTGTCTTTTTGGATAGAAAAATAATCTTATTTTTGAAAAATTCATCTTATTAGCTCAGAATTGAACTGCAATTTCTTTTTAAATTAAAAATTAAAAACTTTTTATTTTGGTTTGAAAGTTTAACTCTTTTGATTGTAAATACAACTACTTGTTTAACAATTAGTTTTTATTCATTTAATTTAGCACGTACAAAATTAGCATTTTTGTTAAAAATGTAACTATTATATTTTTCTTTAATTTTTTAAAAATTTAGTTATTTGGTTGAGAAGTCAACTATTTTGGCAGAGAATTCAACTATATAGTCAAAAATTAAATAATTTATTTGCAAAATTAACTACTTCGTAGGAAAATCACTTTTTTATTTACAATTCATAGTGTCAAGTGGAAAATTCGACCGTTTTCTGGAAAGCTCATGTATTTTGTTAAAAATTTGACGTTCTAAGCAGAAAAGTAATCTTCTGTTGTGAAAAATTATCGTTTTGTTTGAGGATTGAACTATTTATTAAAAATTCTGTTTTTTTACTTAAATTGAACCAGTTGGAAATTCTTGATTTTTTAAATGAAAATAAAATTGTTTAAACTGAAGATGTAGCCATTCCATTTTTGGATAAAAACGTATATTTTCACTTAAAAGTTCACCAGTTTTCAATCAAATTTCTATTTTTGGTAAGAATTCGTCTCTGTAGGTTTAAAATTTAACTGTTTCTTTGAAAATTCGGCCTTCAGGATTGAAAATTCGAACGTTCGTACATGAAATACGAAATATTAAATCTTTCGTTGAGATTTTGAGCATTAATTTTTTTTGTTTGATAACTGAACTATACATGGCAAAAAGTACAATCATTTTTTTCAAAGTTTGAGTATTCTGCTAATAATTCAAATTTTTTTTTAAGCCTTCCATGTGGTTGAAAATTCTGCTCACTAAACAATAATTCATTACAAACGAAAAAAACGCAGAATAAACGTGAATTCCGGGTACAGTCTTCTTATTTCTATGGGTGGGTGGGTGGTTGGGTGGGGGGGGGGGGGGTGAAAAATATCCTGAAATTGATGACGTAGTTTATGGATGATCCCTTATGAACAGCTCCTGCCGGGAAATTCCGTATTGATAGCCAGCGGCTTAATTTCAAGATGGCGTGATACATATATAATCGAATTTTAATCATGCCCTTGAAAAATATATACTTCCTGCCCTACAATCCCTAGGAGACAGAATTGGACAAAATCGATATTACCTATAATAGTAGGTATAAAGTAGATTGTTATTGCTGTCGGACGCTCAATAGTCATATAGAGTGTTTACCAAATATCAAACGACTCACCGGCTGTGAGCAGTCGTCATCAGAAGATAAAAAGAATTTCGAAGGTTCAATTCAAAGTTGTAAACACTAGCAGGTGCATCGCGTCAGTTTATAATGTTCAAAACGAACAATATTTTATTAGAAATAAAATTTTATACTTTATAATAAAAAAGTGGTCCTGCTCATCACTGGATTACATGGTACTCAAGAAAGGACACAATTCACAGAAATATCATCTATATTTAGTAAGTACAGTTTAAATCGATCCCTTTTGTATTTTAATATTTAGATGGTTCTTCTAGTGTCTAATAAAATTAATGTATATGCCATATTGAATTCAGTATAAAACACATTAAATTCCTAAGATTTCAAGTCGAAATATATATTGATTTTTTAACAAACAAGATTAATTTTTAAAACAAAAAGAAGAATTTTCAACTTATGAAAGATAAATTTCTAACCAAGGATGGAATAGTGATATTTTCAAATGAAAAAACTAATTTTTATACAAAAAAGAAAGAAGTAGTTTATTTTTCAACTAAAATAGACGAATTTTTAACGAATTTAGTTGAATTTTCAACAGAGTTGTCAAATTTTAAAGCGAAAAGGACGAATTATCTACAAAACGGTTAAATTTTCAACCCAAACCTCGGAAAAATTGAGACCTCACGCTTCGCGCTCAAATATTTAATTTTTTCGTGATTAAGTATAGTTCAAGCTTAAGTTGCTCAAAGCTCTGTATAGGCTTTGAGGTAACATACATATTCCCAACGTGACACTAGCGCTAGGCGCTCGATTTTTGACAGAAATTTGTGAATGTGTATTTATTTTCTGAATTACCTTAAATAAATAAAAGACGACAATCTTTTCTTCAGACATTCTTCCCTATCTCGCGATTTTATAAACATAGGATTTTTATTTTTATATTCGATTTTTTCGTGTCAATTTCGACGAATAAATTAAGAGCGAGTTGTGTCAAAAAACGACAAAAAGAAATTTTGTAAGAGTTTTTAAACGCTGGAATTCCTTTCGAAACTTTTCCCCATATCTTGCGTTGCTTATTGGCTCAAAATTTGATTTTTCGACTTTTTTATAGAATTTTTCATTCAAAATGGCTTAAAAAAAATGTTGTAGGAATTTTCAAATGCTGTAATTGCTCTTACGACTTTTTCCATATTTGGATCATTTGGTTAAAAATTTGAATGCTGTGATGTCAAATTTTGAAAATTTTAATACTTTCTCAATCATAAATGATGAGAATGTCACAAGATGAATTTTCAATCAAATAGTTTAATATTCAAACAAATCAATTAATTTTAAAGCAAAAAGGACGAATCATCTACAAAACGGTTGAATCTCTAACCCAAAGATAAGATTTTTTAATTAAAAAAAAAATTCTACCAAATAAAGATATTTAGACCAAGAATATATATTTTTAACAACAAAAAAATGAATTTTTCACCGAATAGTTTAATTTTGTACCAAGTTGTTGAATCCTTAACCAAAAAAGATTAATTTAGACCCAAGCAGTTGCATTTGTAACCAAAAAGACGAATTTTTATCCAAATACATGAATTTTTAACAAAAGAGTTAACCCAGAAGATGATTTTTTAACATGGAAGATTAATTTTCTAAAAATGAAATAGTTAAGTTTTTAATCTAGGAGATGAATTTACAATAAAAAATTAGTTTTCAATAAACTAGTTGAACTTTAAACCAAGCAGCTGAATTTATGAGCAAAAAAGATTACTTTTGAACAAAAGAGTTGCATTTTCAACAAAATAATAAAATTTTCAACCAAATACTAAATTTTTTCGCCAAACAACATGGATTCTGAACCAACAAATTTTTTTCAATATTATAAACAGTGTTGATAAATTAGTCAATAATTTTGACACTTTTATACCAAAAAAAAGTTTTACTTTTAATTGGAATCGTCTTAACTTTGAATTGTAATAATTAACCAATTTTTACAATAAGTACTCTTTTTCGGCATATTTTTTTGAAATATAGTCTTGTAGAGAATAACGCGACAGATTTTGTTGCCCTTCTTTGTCTGATTATTATTTATGATAACAAAAATTAACATCTGAAAAAATGTTACCTCCAAATTCAACAATGCGTTTTTAAAATATAAATCTTCGCAAGTAGGGCAACTGTTGATGAAATTGTTTGAAACTTAGTATGCATATGAAGTATAGTCAAGTGATGCCTAAAAATCGATAAAGAAGCTGAAAGTTGCTTATTGTTTAATAATATTTAATTTCAAATTAAAACTGGTAGTTAACCTTGTGTTTTTAGGTTCACGGACAAAAAGTATCAAGAGAAGTTAATAGCTGGAAAAGCTTCAAATGACGCATTTGTTGCTCACTATTTAAAGAAGAATTCTGGAAATTTTGAGATCAATTCATTAAAAATTGACGGAAATTGGTATTTATAAGAAAGCATGCGGTGACACTAATAATAGCTGCGTGAGCACTAAACACTATCAGACGTACTGAACGTACTATCATCGACCTAATTCCGTCAATTTTCAATGAATCAACAATTTTTAACAATGAAATGTCCTCGATACCTTTATCGGCAAAGGTAAAAAATATCTATTACAATGTTTTCTGATATCTTAGAATATCAATGGAGTGAAATGGAAATGTAGTGAAAGGGAAAAGGCCTTCACTTCATTAATATTATATGATGGAAAATATGGTTACCGACCGGCCTCAATTTACAATTAAATATTATTAAACAATACGCAACTTTCAGCTGTTGTATAGCTTTAAAGGTATTACTGGCACAGAGGTATTACGATAATTTATATTTTTAAAATTATTGAATTTAGGGGGAAATTATTTTATACTTCAATTTTTATTATTAAAAATAAACATAGGAAAAAACGGCCAGTAGTGAGTATCTGCGCACTGCTCCTTGCCGCTACGATGCTGGTATTTCCATGCAAGAGGCGCTGAGAAACTGCGTGGGCCAGCAGTTCTAGAAATTACTAAACAGCGAGAGCCTAAACTGAGAGTCGGATGTATACGGATGAAACATAACCTCCATTTTACAAATATCACCATTTAATTTCTTATTGCAGCATATTTGACAGAAAATATCTTTTTAAGCTTATTAGAATCAATAAATATTCCGAAAAAGAACATTAAAATCCGACGTGATATGACGAAAATAAAAAAAGAAATGGTTAGCAAATTATTTCGGTGCATAAGGTTCAAGAGAAAATGAGATATTTTATATCCAATGTTATTTTTTCGTTGACCTCATGTACCGAAAACCTTGCAATTTTGCATTTCGCTAGTAATTCTTGATAAAAAACTAGTTTAGAAAAATCTAAAAATGCTCTAAATTTGCACTTATTTCAAAAAGTTGTTTATAATCATTTGAAAAATGTTTGGCTAATAATTTATAGTGTCGAAATTAACCTAAACTGATCGATTCAAAATATTAACATAAAAAATGATTTGTTTTGTTGCGAAGAATGGTCAAACTAAATGTTTTTATAATAAAAATAATTATTCTATTACAAACTTGCACTATTAAACTTTTATTAAGATACAAAATGCCAGCAATATAATAAAAGACAACGTGAAGATAGCGAAAATTGAAAAAAATATACCTTTAACAAATGAATTAAAATATAAAGTTAATATATATTACCGAATGTTTTTTATTTAAAATAATCGATATTATGTGAAATGTTAATATATTCTTAAATTATTTCAAAATTATAAATTTTCTTTGAAATCTATATCAACATTTCAGGTGAAAATCACTAGCTTAACCTAGAATTGAATTGAAAAAATTATCCTCTGTGAAATTTAATGATTTTTTGTACAACAAGTGCCGATTATTATTGTAAAACGTAAATAAAATCCAAAATTAAACAAATTGAACCTCCCATAAAATATAATTTTTTTTAAATATAAATTTCCGTCGAAAAACACTCACATAGTCCAAAACTGTTCAAAGCTTCTTAATCTTGTTCAAATTATAATCAATTTTAGTCGAAGATACAAATTTGCGATGTAAAACGCTAACATGACTGTTTAGAAATATAAATTTCAGGTGCAATACAACCCAGATAACTGAAAATTGTCGATAAATTGTAAATATTCTTTAAAATCAAATTTCAGTTTTAAAATACCAATAATTGCCTTCAATCTTTTTCGGAATTAAATTACTTTTTTCCTAATAATAGATTTTCGCTAGAAAATATTATTATAACTTATAAAACTGTTAGAAAATTGAAAATAAAATAATTATAAAAATAAATATATAAATAAATGATAAGCCCAAATTAAAATAATAAAATACTTTTCGAAAATACCAATTTTATTTTTTATTAAAAATGCTAACCAGTGAGCATGAATGTCCTAATCTACAATCTAAAACAGTTAATGACTTATAAATGTTCTTCGAAATAAATTATTTTTTAAATAAAGAATCTGAAGAATCTTAAGAAAAATGTTTAAACAAAATACAAATTTCAAACATCTGGTTATTTTTATGTTTATCTGTTTATTTTTATTTATAGGTTATATAAATACAATTCTCCTAAGATTCTTGAGAAAGTAAAAAAAATATTTTTCAAGATTTCAGAAAAGTATAACGATAATATTGAAACAACTAGTTGAATTTTTACTCATAAAAGATGCATACTCAAAGAAAATTGTAATGCGAAATTAATATTTCGATAAAAAATATATTAATTTTAAATCGAAAGAAATTAAATTCACGCAAGCAAAACGAATGTTTAACTAAACAATTTAATCCACAATCAAAACATATTCATTTTCAAAGAAAAAATTAATTTTTAACAAAACAGATGGAATTTCTATTAAGAGAGATGAATTTTCTAAATGAAAAACGATCTTTGAAAGAAAATGTTGAGTTGGAAGAAATTAAAAAATATTTTTAAAGTACTTTTTGAAGATTTTGAATATATTACAAATTTTTAAAAATTTGTTTAGATATTCTCTTAGTGTTTATTTTTTCAAATAATACAATTTAAAAAATTGTCTTGAACCCTTTACAATTCTTAAACAGCTTCCAAATTTTATTTCAAAATCTTCCACAACCTACATTTCATAAAAGGTTGGTTGAAAAATTTTCAAACTTAAAATTATTTTTCAATCTGTTTAAAACTGCTCAATATCACTACAACCGCACTCTCATTTTGTCTTAATTTTTTTTCGTCTTAACGCATTTTTAGACTTTAGGAAATCATTTGAAATGTTTTGAAATTTGTTTCAATTTTCTCCTAAAATTTAGTTTGCAAAATAAAAAATCATTTCCAAATTTCCCAGGAACCTTAAGAATTTTTTACATTCTTCTGAAACCTTTCAAACATTTATTAAATCTTGTGTCTTTTTTTTCAAAAATCTTCCAAAATATATTTTTGATTTAAATTATTTGAAGTGCTATTAAAAGTTTTCTAAAATTTTTTAAATTCCTACAATATTTTCAAAAAGTATCTATAATTCTTCTACATTATATTTTGACATATCATATATGTGAAATTTTTTTCAGAATTCTCTGATTATAAACCTCAGTTTTGGTCGAGTGCTAAAAAAATTGACCTTTAATTTGGTCAAAATCGGTAAATATTTGCGGGTTGCGCAAAGACCATGAAATTCATTATCAGAAGTAAAAATATATCGAGTAAAGCTTAAAGAGCAATACATAATTTTATATTTACCCAGACTTTGATGCACGGCAGCCAGACTTGGAACTACCAAGAACAGGGTAAGAGTAAAATTAACTTGCTTAGCATGAAATTCCTGTTCATGATGTGCCGTAAAAAACTGTAATGGACAAAATTAAGTAATGTGATAATCGTCAAAGATTGTGATGTAGATGAGACACTAGTTGACATGTGTGAAAGAAATTCGTTAAGATGGTTTGTTCGTGTTAAAAGGATGAAAGATGATCGACCTACAAAATAAGTGTATCAAGGTGAGTAAATGGCAGCGTGCCCAGAGGCAGACCGTGGAAAGAATAGTTAGAATGACGCCTGAAAAAAGACCTCGGATACTAATGGGTCATAGTAGAGAGCTTTACATGTCGACTTTGTAAGACTCTTTACTTGGGGTGATAGCTAGAGAGATTGATCAGCAACCTGGGTCCAGCTGCACGGGAATCCTAGTTATATTGAAAAATCTATAGGGGTTTTTACATATAAGCTAACCTTATTTTCAAACTTTTTACCCCCCCCCCCCCCTTACACCGTTGCGTAACGTTTTTTGTATTATGATTAAAACATAATAGACATTTTTTAAATAACAGATAGGTTTTTTAAGATGAAATATTGGCTAGAAATAAATGAAACAATATTTTCATGTAACACTAAATTCTTTTTCAATACTTTTTTTAGTGATACAAATGTTAAAATTACTCAATGTAGCTACTATTTGAAGTTCGCCAATTTGAAACTTTTGTTCAATACCATAAAGAATACAAAATTAAACTTGTAATAATACAATATAAAAATTTTAAATAAATATTTATTTGTTAAAAGTTTTCGAACTCTTAAACATGAGCTGAAAATAAATTCTGAGAACCGAGAACAAAAAGATTATGTACAGTTTGTCTTCAAATTTATATAAATATAATTTCTATTAAATTTTTGAGAAAATTCAAAAAGATTTTTTAATATTTTAAATCTGTCAGAAAAGAATCTAGAAGATCTTAAAGAATTTTATTTATTTATTTTATAGGATTTTACAAAATATTAGGAAAAATTCGAATTTTTTTAAAGAGTTGTTTAGGACATTTAGAAGTTGTGAAGAAATTAAGAAATATTTCATAAATTATCGGACATTCTTTCAAATTTTTAAATATTTGCAATCTATGTAAAATGTCTTAAATTCATAAAAAATATTATTATTTTATTTGAATCTTTCTTACAATTTTGAACAATTATTTTAAATTTAGACAAAATTGGTCTTTAATTTACTAAATTTTCCTAGAAATTGAAAAAAAATCGTTTTTTTATCTTAAAATATTTCAAAATTCTTTCAAAGCTTCCAAAGTTTATTTTTGAAACTCTTCAACTATTCTAAATATTTACTGAATTTACTCGAATTTTTATATAATTTTTTTATGTTACTAAATTGAAACATTTTGCTGTAAAATTTTCTACAGTCTTTTTTGAAAGCTTACGAAACCGTTTGATATTTTTAAAGACCATTTTTAAGTTTCTCTTAAAGTTCATTTTTAAAAATAAAGAATCATTTAAAATTTGCACACGAATCTTAAGTACATTTTTTCATTTACTTGACACCCTGCAAAATTCAGTTGACCTAAACAAATTTTTATTCCTGAAAAATGAAAACAATTGTCTCAAAGTCTTCCATAAAAATGCAGCCTCCTCAAATCTTTCATGATTATTAAAAAGCTTCTTATTTATTTTTTCGAATTCTTCAAAATAACTTTTCGCCCATAATCTATTTTTTTCTTATCTCTTTGAAAAAGTAAGAAAGTTGACAAATTATAGTGTGGTCGAGCGAAATTTGAAGAACATAGCTAGAATCAAAACTGGATTGAATGTCACTTGTGGGACTGAGCGTGCCATTAAATACAGAGTGGCGGAACTATTTTGTCTCTCTACTGGTTTTTCTCTTTCTTGTTTCTCTCTCTCTCTAATTTGTGACGCTTAAGTGAGCACCGCAGTCCGCATATGCTCCCGCAACTCCGCTCAACTATCCCCTCCGCGTGGCGTTAATTCTCGGAAACATTAAATGAAGGATGACTACATCCAGATTTGACTGTATTTTCTAGTTTCAAAAAGTCATTTACAATTAAAAATTTTGCTTCGTTTAATAATGTTTACAGACAATTAGAAATAAATTTCTTTGATGAAGTGAAATTATGTATTTAGAAATTTTGACATACAAAATTTATGTTGCAGAAAATCCATAAATTAAAAATCTTACGTAATTGGGTAAAAATTCCACCACCCCTTCATAGATGAGACCGTAACGAACATTTAATCATCAATTATTTTGAGGGTGAATGACTTTAAGCGACTCTCATGAGTTCCCAAAGAAAATCCCGTGGATAAGAAAATACTGATTAATAAACGACATGGAGATGCAAAAAAATTAAAATTTCACCCATTTTTCTTATGAAAAGGAGCAAGTGATATTAATTCTTTAAATAAGTACAAATTGTTTTTCTCAAAAAATATCACGCAACGTTTCACGATTCACAGGGGGAAAATATTTCAAAATAATTACAATTACATAAATATTGTTTTTGATCTTAATCAAATATATCGTTTATTCCGAAAAATAGTACCTTTTTATAATTTACTGTAAAAAATGGTTTATACAAATAATTACTGTTTAAAACATTTGAAACTAGTTTAAAATCCTTAGAAACTTATCATTTATGAAATAAAAAGAATAAATGTTGTAAAAAAATAATACGTCGTTAGCATGAATTAGACATAAAACAGCTATTTTACATTTTTTGAGGCATTTTACGGACACAATACAAGAGGTTTGTGGGTGTCAAAATAAAAAATTATTGTGCAGAAATGATTCGTGGAACATTTCTCAAGAAGCGACTTATCTTTAATTTACGAAAAGGTAATAATGACTACTTCTTTTTCCATTTTTTTTAACCGAGTTGCTTTTTTAGAAAAATGAACGATTTGGGAAGAATCGATCGCCCAAAATCAAGAGTCAATTTTTCGGACTACTTTATTGGGCAATTTCTGTGGGGTATTACAATTTAATTTAAAAAAAAATGAAAAACGAACCGACCTATTCAATATACCGCTGAGTCAAGATTGAAAAACAATTGTTTTGCCTTTGCCCTTCAATTCCCAGACTAGCGCTAATTGTCGGATAATGTTTTGATTGAAAGGTGGCCCTAAAATTTAACGTGATCTTCAATTACAGCAAATTAGGACTGTCTATCGTCTAGAAGAAACCACTGGTGTCCGGATGAAACCAGTTTCAATTAAAGTCAGGCTTTAGCGCCAATCGGCGGGCCCTTTTGTTTTATTGCGCACATTGCTTTACATGCATATAGATCGTAATTTATTTTTTTCTGTCTTTTTTCTTAAACGCTAATTATTTCATTAAAGCTTTCAACGATGCTCACTTCCGTGTCATGTAGGAGTGACTGATCACCAGTCAAATGACATAGGGTCGAATCATTCATATATGATATTAACAGGATGAAATAATCATCTGATATCGCGATAATAAATAAAGCGTGCGAAAAATTGTTAGAAGAATGATGAGGCATTTCGTATGGATTGGAGAGTGACATTTGCTGAGCTAATCTACAAATGTCTTGTTTGAGAGTTCTGAGAATTTATACAAGAAATTCTCGAGATTAATAATCGCTGTGACAAATTAGAATTGCATTTGGGATTCTTTCCGGAAGTGATTTCGTTAATTGTTGTAAAAATATTTTGCTGTTTATCAGTATGACGATAAAACACATTTTTTATTGAAATATCCGCGGACGTGAGTTAATGAATTAAACTGAATCAACTAAGTTTGATTGAAATTTTCCCATGACGTTTTGATTTGGAAGTAATCATTAAAAAATATGTTCTGGTATTATTTTTAATTTTGTTGAAAGTTTAGTTATTTTTTAATTCAATTTTACACTGAATCTGATGATACGAAAGAGAATATCATATGAAAAAATAATGTTTGAATGCAATGTTAAAAAAAAACAGTCATATCTGAAAAAGGTAGTTTAACGATAGGTTTTGAAATTCTCGCAATTATGGATATTGAAAACCTGATTGTTTTAATATCTTAAATAAAAATTCCGGAACAATAATCTAAAATATGTAACGGTTAATGGTTTTTAAATTTGAATATTAAATATTTCAACAAGTGTTTTAAAGTTTAATTTCGTTTTGAATATAAAATACTTCAAAATCAGAAAACAATAACTCAGTAAAGAAAAGTCCTCGCATTTTTAACTTTTTTGTTTTAAAAATTAATAAATATAAATCTTTAAATAATTTTTTGTCACATGAAATACGTTCTCAATACATTTAAAAAATGTATTTTTTAAATTCCTTTTCCTTAAATATCTTGCTTCAAATAGGCATAGCAGTTTTTTAAATTATTGAAAAATATAATAATGGTATTTGAAGCATTTTTTAAACATGGCAACCTTTTTGCAGTCATATATTTATATTTGATTATATAAATATTAAAAAAAATGATATTCCTACTAGTGTAATTGTTAGAAGATAAACTATTTTTAGTTCTCGATATTTTCTTTGATTGAAGAATTCTTTCTAAAAATTTCTTGACTTTATTTAGAAATTACAAATAAGAAATAACAATATAAAATTTTGATAAATTATATCAACAAAATTTTATTATTATTTAAGGTCCACACGCATCACTTATATTAAATTAATAAGTATAATAATCAAGAACAGCATTCAATACTTTAGCTATGAAATTCTTAGAATTTAAAAAGACCAAGAATGCAACAATCAAATTTGAATGTTGGACCTTAATGTGGAGTTTAAATTTTGATTCATTTTGAATTTAATTTCTTAAATTTCTATATTTTAGAGTAAAGGATTTTGAAAACTACTTCAAAGCCTGTCCTAATTCTACAATCAGGAATTGAAATTCAACAATACTTCAAATTAAAAGCGCTGGACCTCTACAATTTTAATGAGAATCAAAGTCATGTTAAGCACTTTCAAAATGATCTCATTGAATCTTGTATTATGCAATATGATATAAAGCTTAATTTAACGATACTAAATAACTTTTTCTGTTAAAAGTAAGAATTAAAAAATAATTTTGTTTAGAAAATAAATTCTCTGTCATTTCTAAATCAAATAAAATTTTCCACCTAGAAAATACTATTCAAGAAAATACAATCACAAGCAATAATCAGGGAAAATAACATGTGAGCCATCGTGGTACACCCGGCAGAAGTGATAACTTCATATGATGTAAATTGAAGTGGTTTTTCTTTGAATTGTTTCAACATGAAAAAATATTCAAATATTACTTGAATTAATTAGACAATTTGGAAGTAGGTTCGAAATGAATAAGTAATTATGCACTGCTATATATTTGAGCGCATGCCGCTATACACTGCTAATGCTATCATAGGCTCGGTGAGAGTGTGAGAGCCAAGGATAGGGAGAAAGAGAGCGAGTGAGCGAGCAAGCGAGAAAATGAGAGGGGGGAGTGAGAACGAGAGAGATGTAGGAACGAGAGGAAGATAAGTGGAAGAAGCGAAGGAGAGATAGAGAGGGAGAGGGATTGAAAGAATCAGAAATAAAGGAGAGAAAGCGTTACCGTAATCGTTACTTATAGCGTATTCGGTTATCCGTTATCCTGCACTGGTGTAGGAAGAAGTAAGAGGGAGCGATCGGAGTGCTCTTGGAGTACGCCATTGCAGAATAAACGAATGCACTATTAGTCTTGCGAGTTCACACCGTGCCTTAGGAAGTTACCACTTCAAAACCCGATAGAAAGCCGGTTGGTTTGTATTGCGTATCTGTCATTTTCGAAATAAAAGAAAAAAAATCCAATCGAATGGCCATATTTTTTTATGTGGCACCTGTGCGCTGTGCTTTAAATGTGAACCTGCATGAGACTGACTAACTTAAAATGATTCCTATGGGAATTCGACGATTCATCAATGCCCACACGATTGGGTTGAAAGTCAATAGGAAATGGAAGTCTTAAAAGATCACGCCCAATGGTAAAAATCCGATGCAAACACAGCAATTTTCAATGAGCGTGAATCTGCCAAGTGTAGGTTACCTCAGGTTATGTCCTACTCATTGGAATATGTGGGTTACAGTTTTATAGAATTATTAGTTTCAAATGAGAAGTATGAAATAATAAATTTGAATAGGGCAATCCATATTAAACAAAGATTAAAGAAGTTCAAATTATATAATATTGTAATACATTACAATTGATGCAACAATTTATTTCTGAACTCAATAGTTATGAAAATGTAATTTTCTTTTTACAATAATTTCAAAAGATTATCTTGCGCAGAAATCATCAGATTTACACTGGAAGCGTCAGTGCCATTCACTTTATTCAGTGCACATGCTAATGGCTGCAGGGAGTGCTGTACGTGTCAGGAACAAAATTCTCATTCCGCTCATATCCATTTGCATGACAAACATGCTAATATTTTCTATTCTCATACCCCCACTTTTGTTAAAAATAATTTTTATAAAATAAAACTTGAGTGATAGTTTCCGAGATATCATTTCTTTAAACTTTTTTTATTTATTCTGTGACCAATCACAGAGGTGACTATTCGCCTCTATAATGCGCTGGAAAAGGGACAGGGGTGCGAATTTACATTATGTCTGTGACCATTCGCAGGGGTGATTTCGCGTCCCTCATGAGGCACCTGAAAAAGGGGCGACGTTGGAAAGAGGTAAAGGGTGAGATCTGCATTATTCGATTCTTCAGTTTGACAGAAACAACCAATATCTAAAAAACTATTCGAGATATCGATTTAAAAAATTCAGATCCGTATTTCTCGCAAAAAATCTCATGAAAAAACATATTCAGAAATTATGCTAATAAAAAGTCAACAATTTTAACATAAAAAATCCTACTTTTTGTAGAAATGTAATTCTTTCCGGTTAAGGGTATGTGATACTTACAGTTTCCCCGGCTTTTTTTCCACAAAAATGAAAATTTTTTAAAACTGTATTCGGAGATGCTATAAAATATCATAACAGACGTCCCTGGCCTCTTTTTCGAGGGATAATAACAAAAAAAAATTATTGTGCTAAATAAAAATTTTATGCATATTCATTATTTTGAGGTTACGCCATTTTTCATCGCTGCCTTTCCGATAATCTGGAAATTATTTATAAAATAAACTTTTTTGATTGCCTGCAAACAAGGTTAGTTCCGGGAGATTAGTTACTATGTTTATTTGTAAGTCTTAAGTTTTCGGCCAAAAATATTGTGTAGTTTGGAAGTAACGCTCGGGTGAATTGTAACACACATAACCATAAAATATACACGCACCTTGTTACCAATATGAAAAATTTTTTGATAAAAAAACACAACAAAAAGTGTGTGGAGTCGTCCGTTAGCATGTTCGCTATCATTTCCCAGATTTTGAAGGCAAAATATTTCTTCTCCCAGGAAAAAAGCCGGGGGAATCTAACACTGAAAAAATCGATACTATTTCCTAAGCGCTATGTAAATTATTCACATTTTGCTAAATTAAAACTTTTTTGAATTAACCTACAAAAAAAGTGTATGGGGACGTCCGTTAGCATGTTCGCTATCATTTCCCGAATTTTTAAGACAAAATATTTATTATTCTAGAAAAAAAGCCCCGGAAACCTAAAACTGGTAAAATTGACAATTTTCTAAGTATCGCATGCCCTTAAGAATGAAATACCTGGTTAAAAAGTAATTAAGTTTTTGGGTATAAAATTTATACCCTTGATTAAAAATGTATCTGATAGGTTCAAAATTAAAATACTAAATATCAAATAAAATTCATCTAATTTTTTAAACATTCTTTTTTATGGAAAGTTAATCTTCTTGGTTGAACGTTCATCTTTTTGTTTAAAAATATAATCGTCTTCAAGAAACCTCGTCTTTTTGCAATAAGAGTTCAAAATTTTGGATTAAATTTTTTTCTTGATCGATTTAAAAATCTTTCTTGGCTGAAAATTTACGTATTTTGTTAAAAATCATCGATTTCAGTAAAAAATTAATCTTCATGTTCGAAAATTCATCTTTCTGGTTGATACCCAGGGGGAAATTTACAACCGGCACAGTACTATGCCAGTACCTCCAGTCGAAGTTCGGTACTGGCGCGGTACTGTTAGAATACTTGCAGGACTACTGGCTTTATACCAGTAAAACCCCTAATGATAAGAATGTTCTGTACTGCCTTGGAGTATTCAAACAGTACTGGGCTAGTACTTACATTTGGTACTGGTGCAGTGCCGTCTGTTAGTACTGGCCTAGTACTGGCTCAATCGATACTGCAAACTTGGCGAGGTACTGACCTGTAGTACTGGGCCAGCACTAAAGTTCACCACTGGGCCGCTACTGCAGAGTAGTACTGGGCCGTTACTGGTCAGGCTTCAAGTGATAACTAAGATATCCCAGGTAGAAATACACCACCGGCCCAGTACTGGCCTAGTACCGACGGTCGGAGTTCCAGTACTTTCAAAAATTTCATCATCATACGACTGCATATCGTCCGAATATTATTTATAATTACAAAAACATCATTTTCAAACTATTTGTTTAATTTTAACACCCACTATTTCTAAAATCTAAAGATATAACAAAAAAGGTATTTAAAAAATAAATAGTAATTGACTGCGAGTATTTTGTTAATACATGTTAATGGCACTGCTTAGAATGAATACATATGTTACACTTTTACACATTAAATTACAAATAATATTTCTGACGCTACGAAGTTTCGAACCTACATCTATATACCTAAATCTATCGCCGAGCAGTCGGCAATGCTAACCACTGCGCTAAACCGACAAGTTGAAACTCTGTGAAAAAAGCCATCCTTATAAGCTACAGTTCAGAAAAGTTAAAGCAACAATTTTTCAACACCTTCTTCTCGTTAATCTTTTTATCATCATACGACATCAAATAGATATAAAATAAACTAACTGTTCACGGAAATATAAATAAAATAATTTTTTTTATAAATTGTTTAAATCGAATACAATTATTCTTCGTGTAATATTTTATTTTTCGCGTTTTAGACCATTTTAAAAGTTCTGATAATAAAATTTAATGAGCATTTAAAATTTGTATCGACGGAACTTATTACGACGTTGCGCCATACTGGGCGAAGCACCGGCTGTCTGTACTGGTGGGCAGTACTGGGCCAGTACTGCGCCGGTGGTGATCTGCGGCACACTACCGACATTTCCACCTGGGACCAATGAGACTTTAACAACGGGCGCAGTACTGTGTCCGTACTGGCGGATACAGGCGCGGTACTGGCAATCAGTACGGGTGCCTGTACTGATACCCGTACTGAATGATAACGCTTTACCATTACTGGCTTGCCAGCACTGGCTAAGCACTGCCTGGCAGTACTGGGCTCATATGGGCATGCCATTACTGGCTAACCAGAACTTGAATCATACTAAAAATCAGTACTGCGCCTATACTGGCAGAATAGGACACGGTATTAGCAATTAGTACTGCGCCCGTACTGATAAAATGCGAGAACGATACTAGCAATCGGCATTGCAACTATACTGGCGGAATACGGGACCGGTACTGGCAATAAGTGATGATGGAATACGGGCACAGTACTGGGAAATAGTACTGCGCCCGCAATGGCGGATTAGAGATCTGATCAGTTGCAATATTTCCTTCCTCGCTTCCAGTTTCCTCTGATTGTTCGAAAGAGAAAATGGAATCAGAGTCCAAATTTTCCGAAATGCTCCATTCTGGCGTTCTACACGTGGTAGAAAATGAGGAGTATAAAGTGAGGAAAACCTACAATATTGTAGATTAGATTTCTTTTATCACGTGCATCAATCGTAATGTTTGAATTTCTGACGAAAATGAGTGCATTGTTTGTAATAATGTAGCTTAAAGATATAAAAAAATCACTTTTTTGCGATAGAATCCTGAACTTACCTTGTATTACTGCTCATAAATCGCAACAAATCGCGAAAAACTGCACTTTTTCCGCAAAAACAATCAAAAAGTTTCACGATGCCGAGTAAAACCACGTTGAGTTGATGTTGGTAACTGTTGGTAGCCATTTAGATCGTACCAACTTCTGGCGATCATGTACAAAGCGCGCGAAAATTTATATTCAATTCAAGAGGTAAACACATTGGGAAATAAATAAATAATAAAAAATATTAGTTTTTATTCCAAATTATTAAATATATAATATTATTATTATATGAATTGATAAAAAATACACAGTAATAATACTTTCTAATATTGTCTTCCCAGTACTCGCGCAGTACTAAATATTCATGATAGCCATTACTGCGCCAGTCATGGCAAGCAAGTAGCGGCTAACCAGTACTAGCGTAGTACTATCTTTTCAGTGCTGAAACAGTACTAAATACTCATGATAGCCATTACTGCGCCAGTCATGGCAAGTAAGTAGCGGCTAACCAGTACTAGCGCAGTACTGCCACCCATTACTGGCGCAGTACTATCTTTTCAGTGCTGAAACAGTACTAAATACTCATGATAGCCATTACTGCGCCAGTAATGACAAGTCAGTATAAAAATATTACTATTCGCACATTTATGTATAACTTACCCCTTTTTTAATGGCCACCCACTGAGGCATGCGAGATCGTACTGGGACAGTAGTGGGAGGTCACGGACTTCGCCACTTGGAATATCGAGCGCTAGAGACTTGGAATACGTAAGCCTTCACGGGAAGAAAAATTCGGGAGAAAAATTCACGGCACTGCTCCTTGATTTTATCACGCTTTGGCGCGAGACCTAAGATTTGGGAATTCTTGCTTTTAAAGCATAGGTCTCCATTCACCAAATTTCAGGCATTAGGCCTCGCTCCTTTGCTCTCAGGTCTCGAAATCAATTCTTTTAGTTCATAGAGTCCGACACTTTAAAGCACGTAAAAATCGTAGTTATAAAATCGCGGACTTCTGTGAATTAATCTCTTGAAATTTCGCTCAGAGTGGGAATAAGTGCACCTTGGAACGAGCAAGAGTTCACTATATTCGATTTTTTAAATCAGAACTTTACATGCAATTTTTTTTTATTTAATTATTTCGGTAAGTTTACTTTTATTTTCAAACATGCATGCAAAAGGCAATTCATGATCGATTTAAAAGTGGCATGGCTTAATTTATTCGTTTCAGAGAATATTTTTATTTCAAATATTTAACAGGCACATATGCGAAAAACAAAATACATAACGCTATCGTCAAAGTTCACTATAGATTCACTAAATGCCACTAAACCGAAAAGAGCTGCCAATTTCTCATTTTCAAGTTCAAGCGTTTTCGCATTTTTATAAAGCTACAAGGGGCCAAATATATGAATCCTGAACAACAACTGTAATATTTGATATTTGAACTAAGAAAAGATTTCCATTCTTTAAATTAAAACATTAGCTTATTTGAACCAAAAAAAGAAGATTTTTAAACGAAATTTTTTAATTCAGAAACGATGAAAAACATTAATTTTTATCCAACAAGAATAAATCTTTACCAAAGAGATGTTGTTGTTGTTCAGGATTCATATATTTTGGTTAAAAAGTTGAACTACTTAGTTAATTAATAAACAATAAAATTTTATAAGACCGTCTCCCTCCCACCAAAATCATCTTACGCTAGTTTTGGAGGAGCCTTAACTAAATTTACGAAGACAATTAGATAGGTAAATACTATGTAAGATAGTGGTTTAGAATTTCAGAGAAAAATTGCACGTAATTTATGCACGGCCCCTTGTAGCTTTATAAAAATGCGAGAACGCTTGAACTTGAAAATGAGAAATTGGCAGCTCTGTTAGGTTTAGTGGCATTTAGTGAATCTATAGTGAACTTTGACGATAGCGTTATGTTTTTTATTTTTCGCAGACGTGCCTGTTAAATATTTGAAATAAAAATATTCTCTGAAACGAATAAATTAAGCCATTCCACTTTTAAATCGATCATGAATTACCTTTTTCATGCATGTTTGAAAATAAAAGTAAACTTACCGAAATAATTAAATAAAAAAAAATTGCATGTAAAGTTCTGATTTAAAAAATCGAATACAGTGAACTCTTGCTCGTTCCAAGGTGCGAAATTTCAAGAGATTAATTCACAGAAGTGCGCGATTTTATAACTACGATTTTTGCGTGCTTTAAAGTGTCGGACCCTATGAACTAAAAGCATTGAATTCGAGACCTGAGAGCAAAGGAGCGAGGCCTAATACCTGAAATTTGGAGAATGGAGACCTATGCTTTAAAAGCAAGAATTTTGAAATCTTAGTTTTCGCGCCAAAGCGTGATAAAATCAAAGAGCAGTGCCGTGAATTTTTCTCCCGAATTTTTCTTTCCGTGAAGGCTTACGTATTCCAAGTCCCTATCGCTCGATATTCCAAGTGGCGAAGTCCGTGACCTCCCACTACTGTCCCAGTACGATCTCGCCTGCCTCAGTGGGTGGCCATTTAAAAAGGAGTAAGTTACAAATGTGCGAATAGTAATATTTTTCCAATGTAGAGTGTATTTTCTAAGTCATATTCCATTCTCTTGTCGATTGACGACCTTACAGTTTGACTAAATTAAATAAAATGCTCAACATTTGGGGTTAAATTACCTGATTGATTTGATCAAAATCGGATAATACAACCTCAAATTCAACCTTTAAAAGGATGAAACATATTTGCGCAAATGAATTTTACGCTTGAAAAATATTACCACATTCGAACTTCAAAGGTGAGAGCTCCAGAGATACGACTGCTTCACAGACATGAGCGTCCCGACTCTAAAGGAGCGAGCTGAATTTTTTCCCTCTGCGCTGCCCTATTTGAGAGTCAGGCGAACGCGAGTGCACGCTGCCGTGAATTCGACGTCCTTGCGCGCGTAGCAAGGCCTGTTGTCGCAGGAGTACGCTGAACTCCCTGAAATTTCTACCATTTCCACCTATCCTATCGTGATAATGACGTCATGCTGAAATACCCAATGCGGAAATTGATGCGCGCGCATCGATACAAGGCTGAGCAGCCAATCAACGTCGCTTGACAAAATTACCCCACGACTTGCGGTAGAGGTGGGAGTCCCTCCAGCCTTGAAGTATTTAAAGGTTTACGTTGCCGGCCCTTCGAATAAGCAAGAGTTCACTGTACTTCAACTTTAGGGGTCTTTGTACATCTACTATTAGAAAAAGTTGCCAACCCAATTGCTGACATGAGTGCGCAGAATTTTTGGCTGGAATTTAATAAATATTTTCCTTCCTTTTCTTTTATTTTGGATAATAAATACTAAGAAACACAAAATTTTCTAATAATAGTGATTTTATATTGTAATTTAAAAATTGCTCCATAAATATATAATCACACACGTAGCGCGCGTTCAAAAAATTAAATTGTTTTGCCTTAATAATATTTTTTTACAAAGTCTTAATAATAAATTTTAAAATTTACTTTGTTACATGTTTAAAACTTAACAATAATCCTCCATAAAATAATGAGTATTATATAAGATAGTGGGAGGAAAATTGTACGTATTTTAGAAGAAACTATAAAAAATTAAAAATGATAAAATTTGATATAAAAAGTGTCTGGTTCTTCTGTTAGAAAATATGAAGTATATCCTGAGAAATAACAATTTTATACAATAGAACAATCAATCTCTTGAATAAAAGGTGTTTTATATGTCAAATATGAGTCTTATCCACAATTATTACAATCACTCATTATTAGATGTAATGTCAACCTAGAATAATAATATTCAAGGCTATCACATGCTAAAATCTTTTTCGTTACGTTACTTAATCGAGGTCCCTTCTTTATCAATTAACATTTAATTTCTAGTAATTTGAGCAATATCAATAACCAAATCATTTATAGATATTGTCTAAAGTCATTCAAAAGTTTTTCATTCTAATAATTCATATCGAATAAAAAATTGTGATTTTAATGAAACTTAGGAATGAAGATTTTTAGCAGCTTACAATGCCTCGAAGCTATTTGATATAAATGCCAATTTACTATAGATTAATAACTTCTCGACTTTCTAGTACGGTCAATCTCTGACTTTCGCACGTGCTTCTCGTGTGACATTCTAGAGATGTAAGAGATTAAAAATTTTATCTCAATTAAAATGTTTAAAATAGTGATTAAAATAGAAAAATAGTCCAATTTTAAATTGTTTATTTAACAGTACACTTTTTTTATTTAATGAAAATTTTATATTTTTGGAAACAAATATCATAAACAAATACTCAGTTTGAGTTATTTTTTAACGTGGTTTATTAGGTAATCCAAAATCATTAAAAAGTCTCCTACCATTGTTTAGAAAAATGATAATTTTAGTAACAACATATTTATTTATTTATAAAAAAACTATGAATTTATACTTCGCGAATGCTTATTTATTGAGCACATACTAACATCAAATTTTTTGAATGAAGTGTTGGTAGGGCAACAATATCTTAAAGTTAAAAATTATTTTAACTTAATGTTTGAACAAGGTAAATAAAAGAATTTTTTTAATTAACCTTGAGGGATATTTTTTTATTCTAAAAGGTTAGTTTTTGTAAGTTCCTAATTGTAAGTTCCAAACAGAAGTTGAAAAACGTAAGATTAAAAAT
The DNA here is from genome assembly GCF_010883055.1 of Belonocnema kinseyi. Classification (NCBI taxonomy): domain Eukaryota; kingdom Metazoa; phylum Arthropoda; class Insecta; order Hymenoptera; family Cynipidae; genus Belonocnema; species Belonocnema kinseyi. Next base: position 54,067,822 of record NC_046663.1, read on the forward strand.
CATAAATATAAAAAACATAAGGCCCAAATACTTAAGGTGAAAAAATATGAGGCGCAAAACAATAAAGCCTAAACACGATAGAGAGATGGATACACAACTGTTACTAATATTAAATAAGCAACTACAGATTCAACTTTTTTTTTAATAGCAAATATATTTATCTTTTAAATTTTTCTACATCTAGAAATGTGGCTATTTTCCTTGACTTCATACACTTTATTTAAGATTAATGAACTTTTGTACATCCTTAATAATTCCGTTATACTTCTGAATATAAAAATATTTATTACATACTTTTCGATTTAGAATGGCCTGTTTTATATTTTTATTGATCTTATTAAAATAAATAATAAAAATTTCTTCTTTTGAAAAAAATGTTTATGACATTTAGAAGAAAATGTTAGTCCGACAATATATAACAGACAAAGTAGAGAGAGCAAGACAAATTCAGTCAGTCTTGCCTTGCGCTTCTTGCTCTACTTAAGCATACTACACAAAGCTTTATCTGATAAAAAAAGTTGTATTGCATATTTTTTATAAAGTAATTAATTTCAAATCACTATCTCCTGATGGGTAGGTAAGGAAATTTTTTGTGAATCGCTCAGATCTCAGAATAGTTTGAATTAATTAGATTCATTTCAAGAAATATTTAAATGTAACTTTGTAATTAAAAACGTAACTATCGATGTGTTGATTACTTTATCAATCTGGTGTACATTCTTTCTATAATATGCAATCCCATGTAATCTATTTTAATCCCTAGGAATCCAATCAGTCCTTCAAAATCTTAGGCAATTCTGTGCAATTTTTTAAAATCCTTTGTAATCCCATAAAATATCGGTGTAATTTCATGCACAGTCCTTCAAAACCCCATAAAATAATTTGCAATTTCATGCCATCCATTTAATTTCACCCAATCATTTACGATTCCATGAAAACCTTTAAAATCTTATGCAATATTTTTAAATTATATGGAATCTTCTGTAATTCCATGCAATCTTTTCAAATCCCATAAAGTCCATGCAATCTCATGCAATCCTTTAAAATCCGATGCAAAAATTTGACATATACTCTCTATAATTCTGTAAAATCTTTTGGAATCTCGATGCAATCATTTAAAATCTCATGCAATAATTTGGAATCCCATACCACCCTTTCAAATGCCATGCAATCCTTTACAATCCCATGCATTATTTAAAAAATAAAATGAAATATTTTGCGAATCAATGCAATCCTTTGAAATCCCATAGAATCCTTTGCAATCTTATGCAATCCTTCAGAAATCCTTGTAATATTATGATATTCCTATGGAATCCTGTGGAATCTCATGCAATAATTTGAAATTTTATGCAGTATTTTACAATCCTATGCAAGGCTTTAAAATTTTATACAATCTTTTAAAATTTCATTTAATCTTTCGTAATCCCATACAATCCTTTAGAATCACTCGCAGTCCTATGATATCTTGATGTAATACTTTTAAATCCCACGTAATCTTATGAAATTTGTCAGAATCCTTTGTAATCCCATGTAATGTCGATGCTTTCCTTATATGCATACCTTTAAACCCCCTTGTAATCGTATGAAATCTCAATTTTACCCCATACACAACCCTTGAAAACCTCATAAAATTATATGCAATCCCATTCTATCCTTAAAAATGTCATACAAACTTTTGAAATTGCTCACACAATCCTTTAAAATCACTTGCAGTTCCATGCAATCTCAATGTAATCCTTCAAAATCCCATGCAGTCGTATGCAATATTTTAGAATCCCTTGGTCCCATGCAATCTCGAAGCAAGCCTTTCAAATTCCGTGCAATCCCATTCTATCCTTTGAAATCTTATACAATTTGTTCTCATTTCATTTGAAATCCTTTAAAATCCCATACAATATATTAAAATCCAATTGCTATCCTTTAAAACCCCATGCATTATTTTGCAATTCCATGCAATCTTTTTTAATCCTTTAAAATCGGAGACTATCATTTGCAGTTTCGGTGTAATTCTTTAAAATCCCATGCAATCTTATAAAATATTTTTGAATGCTTTGTAATTCCCTGCAATCTCACAGCAGTCTTCAAATTCCGTGAAATGCTTTTAAATCCGGTTAATTTTTTTGCAATTATAGGATCATTCTTTAAAATTCCATGGAACCTTCTGCATTCCCATACTATCCTTTGAAATCCTAAGCAATATTTTATCATTCGATTTGCAATCCTTTAAAATCCCAAAAAATATTCTGCAATTCCATTTCATCCTTTAAAATCCCGTTCATTCCTCTACCATTCCATAAAATCTTTAGTAATTCCATCTAATCGTTTGTAATCCTTTGAGGTTCGAGACAACCCTTTGCAATGTCGATGTAATCTTTAAAAATCTCACGCAATCTTATGCAATATTTTAGAATTCCTTGTAATCCTATGCAATCTCGAAGCAACACACTAAAAGCTCTGGGGTCAATGTTGTTGCAGGTAATTTCAAAATGGTGTTTCATCTCTCTCGTTGTTGGGGTACGAAACTCTTCGATTGTTTTTGCCGCAAAACTGCAAAAATAATTGACAGTAGGTGACGTTTCTTACCCCAAGTTCGAGGGAAACGATACCTTGTGAAGTGGTACCATTCACACCACCAAGCCTAATTTTTGTTGCAGGTATTTGGTACCCTGAAATTGGCGTTAGATTAACACTTTGTTTTTACTGCGAATCCTTTAAAATCCGATTCATTTTTTTGCAATAACAGGGTATCCTTCAAAATTCTATGGGATTTTCTGCAACCCCATACTATCCTTTAAATCCTATGCACTCTTTTGCCATCCAATTTGCAAACCCTTAAAATCCCATAAAAAATTCTGCCATTCTACTATATCCTTTAAAATCCCATGAATTCTTTTGCAATTTCATATTATAAAGCTTATATGGGTGAAACTAGCCGGAGATTAAAAAACAGAATTGTTGAACACAAAAGGGATTGTGAAGTTGAGACTTTTAACACAGGTTTGTCACAACATTCTCGTAATTTTAATTACTACTTAGATTTTGATTTCAAAAATATTAAAATTCTATCTACAGAAAAAGTACGTATCAACGACGTATTATTGAGCCTATTTTCATGAACAAATTTCTAAAGATTTCAGTTAACTCACACACTGAAATTCCAAATATTAATCCAATTTATCAAATTATCATAAAATAATTTTATACAGTTTCCTTTTTACATTCTCATCAGATAATGTATTAGATTTGTGTAAAATTTGACCCCCCCCCCAGTTTTTGTCAAATGTCCACTTTTTGCGACCTCCTGAATCCGAAAAACAGGTTTTTACAAATGTGTTTGTCTATCTCTCTGTATGTAGTCTGTCTGTATGTATGCATGTATGTGTGTCTATGAACACGATAACTTTTGAAAAAATTAATCGAATAGATTGGCCTTTGGTACACCTGTTTAGTGTCCCAGATTAAAGGACAAGTTCGTTAGCCAGCCAATTTGGATAAAAATTAAAAAAGTGGGCATATTTTGAATATTTTTGAGACCACCTTTTTCAAAATTCAAAAATTCTCTGTACGGTTATTCATAGTATCGAAAAATTCAAACAAATTATCTTAATGAATTTTTTCAAAAAATCAAAAATTACCAGCGTTATAGCCTTTACAAAATTCCAAAAAACACACAAAAATGAACATTTTAAGTTAAATAACGCACGATATGAAAAAAGTAAGAAGAAGAACAATTTTGTTTTTTGAATGCCCTACAAGTTTATCATAACAACTTTTTTAATTTTCTTGAAAAACTCAAAATTCAAATTTTGACAGTATACAAAATAAGGAAAAGTCCAAAAATTACATTTTTCGTCCAAACTATGCAAAATACAGTAAAAGATAAATACACAAAAATTGTGCATTTGAAAAAGAACTACAAATTTGTTATCAACCACTGTCAACTTTTTGAACTTTCTTGATAAATCAAAAATTCAAATTTTGACAGAATACAAAATAATGGAAAATCCAAAAGTTACATTTTTTCATGCAACATTTTCAGAGTATTTCAAATATTCTCAAATATAATAATGCATTTTCAAAAAAAATACATATATATTTTATAAACCGGTAATGCTGCTCAGTGGACCGCATGATTACAAAACATTATTTATTAATTCCTAAATTTTTTAAAATTAGTTTAAAAGATTTTTAAACAAAATATTGGGATAATATACATAATCTTAAAAGAATCAATAAGTTTAAGTAAAACTTAGAAGTTTTAAAACTATTTAAAAATAATAAAAACTTGTAAAATATTTGAGGGATTTTGTATTGTCAAAGAAGAATCTGAAAGATTTTAAGACATTTTTTTTAGTTTTTCATACTTTAAAAAAACGTTTCAGAAAAAATTTGAATATTTTAAAAATATAAGAAGGCTTACAAACATTTAAATGATTAAAAAAAAGAATTTTCTTGTGATATGCGGGGACATTGATCATGTTTTTAATCGATTAAATTGAAGAAATATTGAGAACATTTGAATAGTTCGAAAAAGAATTTTGAACTAAGAAAAATTCTAAATCAGCAGAATTTTTTTAGATTTCAAATAAAAACTTCAGACGCTTTTAAATAATTTTGCAAGGTTTTGATTTTAATTTTTGCCTTATATTTAATTTTTGCTTTATATTTAATTTTTTACTTTTTAATTCAATTCTTTTAAGGAAACAAAAATATGTTTTTAAATCTTTCTATTTCAAAAAAAGTACATGCAACACGTGCATGATTTCATCTCACAAAAAGTGATCGTCAAATAATCAGTTGATGGCGTTGTCAGATTGGATTCCGAATTTCATTGAATTAAAAAAAATTTCACATTCTAAAATTTCAGTAAACTTCCAAAATACAGTAAAACTCTTCCATAGCGCCAATTTTGGAGCGGGTGGTGGGTGGGAATTAACTCATTATAGCCCGCTCCGCTTTTGTTTCTTCACGCCTGAGTGCTCGGCTGCCTGACAACCGCAAACCCCGCAACCTCTGCGCAGCTCCTGTTACACCTACCTGCGGCGCGGCGTCGAGTCTCGAAAGTTTTATTGAAGGGTCACGCTGCATAAAGAAATAAAACAGTTTTTTAAAGATGATTTTACACATTTATAAAATCTTATTAATTTTCAAAAAGTTCCAAAGTTCATATTCAAATAAGAATAAACTTTCAAAAATTCCTCCGTTTGGGCTAACACTGTGCCTGTGTGCCAATCATGTCTGAAAAATATCCATTTGCTATAGAAAAAATCGCTTGCGCCAAGGGAAGTGCACTTTTTACGACTCGTGTATTTTTTCATGCACAAAACAAAAACAGCTTTTCCAGTTTTGCAGTGACCCGGCGCACAGATTTGTACGTCGGGTTGGCGCGCACAGAATGTAACGAATAATTAATTATTATTGATTCTATTATTACTAAAAAATGTGACGTACGTGAATCAAATTACTTTTGATAATAAATTAATAATCCACTCAAAGTTGAATTTTACATGGTGGATACTCGGGTATCCTGAGAGTGTCCGTGACGTATTTTTAATTTGAAGTTCATTATTTTTGCAATAAAATTTCGAAATGAATTATAATACACTTGCTTTTTCCAATTTTTCAGAAAATTCCATATTAAACCCATTTTTTAACATAAAAAATTTTATCAAATTTTACAAGTTAAGAATATTTTCAAACAAATTTTAAATGTTTAGAAAGTCATTTTTTATTTAAAAAATTGTTTATAATTTTCAATATTAAAAAAAAATTTTTAATTGCCTAAATTCATATTAAAAGAAAAAGAAAATTTCCAAAATTCCTCATGTCATGTATGCCAATTGTTTCTGGATTCATGCATTTGTTATAGAAAATATTTTTAAAATTAAGGTTCAATGTATTTAACTGTTTACAAAACTGTGAATTTAACTTAATCCAAAAACATGGGTTTTGCAAATTTTCGAAAAATTTTAATTTAAATATTTTTTTAAATTTCTTACCTTCATTATTCGTTACTAGCAAAAACTGTATACATAACAAACTGCCATACAATTATGACAACATTTTTAAACAATTACATTTTTTAAAATTTTGTAATAACAAAAACCAAATCGAGAATATTATTAATTTTTATTCACGATTAAAATTCAAATTATGAAAATTCGTTAGTTATCGTCAGACACGTAGGTAAGTATAAAAAAGAGAAAAAATAATAATTTGATAAAAGGATATTTAAACTTACATAAAATCACACTTTTTATAACACGCGGCAAGAGCGAGTCTTGTTAGACGAAAAATACTGGGCCATCTATTGCAGTGATGATTACTGGTGAATCTACCTCATACACCGATAGAATTAATTCAAAATTGTATTTTAGAATACAAAGACTTAAAAAAAAAACTTTTTTAATTACTAAAAAAAATGAAAATAATAAAAAATAATGATGTGAAACATTGTTTTCTTGAGAATTTATGTAAAACACATAGATTCTTTTGGTTGGTAATTTTACAGAAATTGTCGGTAAATTTTAAGGAATTTGGAAGTATTAGGTAATTTTCAAGAATTGAATTTCCTAAGTTAGATAGCACTGCTGGGCCAATTTTTTTCAGCACTATACCACTGTATAAACTTTAGACTGGAAATCCACCATCACTAATTGTTTTGAGTTTTCACTAACTGTTGACGTATGCGTATGACGTATATCGATTTTGACTAATCACCACTTTGGACGCGTCTGGGGCCTCATTTATTAGATAGCCCTCAAGAAATCACAAACATCAGACGTTTGTTTTGGAACACTAGCAAAATCACTATAATTGATTTTAGTGATGAACAATTTTCGAGTCTAATGGTATTATGGCCTTGAACATGAATTAGAGTGAAAAGAATTCATGAAAAATGTCTATAACTCTGATGTGCCTGGAATCTAAGAGACTTTAAATGTGAGAATTTTTTAAATTAATATCTTAAACCATTATTTATTAATAGACAAATAAATTTGGAATCTTTGATTTATCCTATCCAATTATTAAAAAGCATATTACGCTATTTTCGATTATTATCTCAAAATTATCTCGAAACTATTGTTTTTGGAAAACCTGCGCTCATGATTAAATGGAGCTTTCATTTTTTCCGTTTCAAAAAAGTCTGAATGTTTATAAGAAATTTCAGGGTATTTAATTTCTGATGATTAAGAAAATAAAAGAACTTTTAATAAATTTCGAAAGGTTTAAAAGATAATAAAAAAAATCCTAAAATCCCCAAGAAAGTTTAAACTGATTATTTTGTTGAAAAATAAATTTTAAGACAAAATTGGCACAGATTTCAAAATATTAAAAATTATTTTTGAGGATTTCGAATGAGTTCAATGAACATTTAGAACTTTCAAAAATATTCAACATTAATTCAAAAGTTGAAAGATTTCAAAAATGTACATTTGTTTATTGTGAAATAAAAAATTTCCAACTTCTTAAGGGTTTTGAAAGGTTCCACGATAATAAAAAAACTTCTTAAAACTCATGGAAAAATTTAAATTAGTTTGACATGTTGAAAAATTAATTTTAAGAGAATATTGCAAATTTTTGAAAAAGATTTCAAAAGATTTCTAAACAAACATTTAGAAGGTTTACAAGTTTGGGAAATGCGTTTTTTAAACTTGAAATTGGGAAAGATTTGAAAAAAAAATGTAACAAAATTTAAAATTTGAAAATTTCGAACAAACACATTGAATTTTGAAAAATTTTAAAACATTTGAGAAATAGTTCAGATCAGTTTAAAAGATAGCTTCCAAACTTCTTAATGTCCTAAATATCTTTTAAAGTGACTAATTTTTCCTAAAATTTTGCAAAATTGTTTAAAGAGTTTTAGAAATTTTGAGCAAAGTTTCTGCTACACGACAAACAGATTCGCAAATTATCCAATTGGTATTTTTAATTTAAAGATTAAACTTTTAAACATTAAAAAATTTTCAAAAAATAATAAAAATGAATTCTTTTCATAGATTAAGAAATTTTAATCAAAGTTTTAACTTTTTCTTAGAAAAAATATAATTGGACACAAATTTTAAATCTTCTAGATAATTAATAATAACGTAGATTAGCTATATCAGGATATTTTTAACACGCATTGAAATGATTTTTAACATCTTTTTCAAACAATCTACTAATTTTTGTCGAGACGACTTAGAACCGAACTTTCAACAAGCGGATCAATGCCTATAGCTTAATGTTTCTGTTATATTTTTTTATTAACGTTATATTGAAACACATACTTACTTATCATATGCCTTTTAATTTTGTCAACATCGTTTTATTTTTTTAAACGAACCCGTCTATATAACTTATGTATCGAGCGCGAAACGCAAGTGTCGTAATAAGAATGTAGTCATCAAAGCCGCAGGTGCTTTGAGAACCATCTTTAAAAACGAATTGGAAAACAATTTCAGTTTCGAGATATATCAGAAATTCGAATAATTTTATCAGGGGTTTAAATCACAGATTTTCTTCTAAGTTACAATATTTATGATATTTGAAAAATGCAGTCGAAATGCACCCATTAAGCGTAAGAAAACGAGCGCGAAATGCTGCGTGCGCAGAGCGCAATTGGAGTCTACCCACACGACGGGCATACTTTGTCCACTGAACTTAATTGTTTTTGATTTAAAATTATAATCTTTTTCGATTGAAATATCCACTATTACATTTTCTGAACATGTATCTTTTTGGATGAAAATTCAATTACATGATTAAAAGTCCTCTTTTTTGTAGGAAATTAATCTTATTGTTCGAAAAATCATGTATTTATAGAAAAATCGTCTCTTTTGAACAATATTTGGTCTTAATCTTTTTTATTTGAGGATTCAACTAATTCGTTAAAAGTTTGTCTTTTTTGTATGTCTTTTACTGTGTTTGAATCAAAATATAATAAGTCTTGTAGTATTGAAATATTAACTATTACATTTTTCGATGAGAATTCATCTTTTTTTTAAATCCACCTATTTGGTTGAAGATTAACTTTTTTGTTTCAAATTTTAATTTGACATATCTGAAATTTTCAAAAATCTTTTTAAATTTCTCAAGAATATTAGGAAAATTATAACCAAATACCCTTAAAAACCAGTAAGCGAATAAATCTAATAATTAATTAGTTATTCCAAATTTCTATTTTCTATTAAAAATTATTTCCTCCTTCAAATTGGTGATGTTCACTTTTATCATCTTTTTAGTATTGGAAAAGGTCCTATTTCACTCAGGGACTTGGGCTTATGATCATTAACCTTGAATTAGTGAATTGGCGTACTTTTGCCTTACGGTGCTTTCTATTAGGAAATTCCTTACCCATTTACGTCATATATTCTGCTTAGAGAAGCAAAAATTGCAGGAAATATCGGAATAAGTTATTTTCACAGATCAAATACACACTAAAGTTTTTTTAAATCGAATTTTAATGAATGGAAATTCTCATTCCCAAAATGTTTCAGCGTTTCTTCCAGATTTGTATGTACAGGAAAAAACAATAGAATTGAATCAAGACCAGAAAAAAGTTTTCTTCTTTCAAAAGCTTCTTCATTTTCAGTAAATTTTCTTAAGACAGTAAAAATGTTCTTGTAAAATATGCCGGAATTTTGTTTTCTTTTCCGGCATATTAGACAGTTAACTTAATTGAATTTTAAAGAATTCTAAAGAATTTATGATAAATTAAAAAATTGCAGGGTTAATTCCAATAAGTTAAAAACTTCAATTTCGGCGAAATATGCCAGAATAGAACATTAAAGGTTATATGTACTCCCCTCTCAGGAAGAGAAAATTAAAATCCGTTAAATTATGCCAGAAGTGTACCCTGTTTTAACAAATTCGTGAAAATAAAATGTTTCGATACGTCGATTGTATTTCTTTACCATAAAAGATTAAAGTTCAAGTTTATTTTATGTTCCACGTGCATGGCGTGTCTAATATCAGGTAAATAAATTCCGGCGGATAATTTGTATTAAGTTCTAGTTTCAGATGAGATTGGATTTAATGATAAAATATGACGTGACTCTTATATAGGAAAACAAACTTCCTTTTGAAACAAAGAGAGAAAACTACCATTTTAGAAATTTTATGTTGTTGATCAATACAATCTATTTACTCTTGTTGATTTCAAATGAAATAAAAAATATATTTGTAAATTTGTACTAGTATTCTTAAAAATCGACTTTAAATTTTTTACAATTAGCACGTGCTTTTAATATCATGAACTTTGCCATTCAAAATTACCATATCACCAATTTCTAGGCAAACGAAACCGCGAAATCCACACTGCCTAAAAAATACGAGATGTAAGAGTTGAATGTCCTTGCGATTGTAGTCAATAGTTCCCAGATTGTTCCAATACAAAAAGTCCCAGTTTTTTAAAAAATTGAAACAAATCACAATTGCAAGATTTTAATTGAAACGATATTTTTTAAATCTGCCTGCGGCGCCAGTACATTCTCAATGCGCGCGTTTCACTTCGCTCGGAAGTTTGAGCGCGCCTGGCACGCGCGAATTTTGGATTCTCGCGCTTCGCGATCGATATTTTATTTAACTCGCGCTGCGTGCTTGGTTTTTGTACTTTCCCCACATGTGTGCACATACTTTTTATAATTAAAGGTCAAAGCATCGACAACTGTAATTTGGTGAATGTGAATTCTCTTCTGTTAAAGCTCCTTCGGCTTTAAGGAGCAAATTCTCACAACGTATCTCGTGCTTCGCACTTGATTTTGTCCAAAATACGAACTGCTATACATTATTTTCAACACTAATGTATCAAATGTCTATCATAATTAAACTCTACCTCAGGCTGGGATTTTTAATTTAGATATAACAAAATAAAGTACAAGTTTTATTTATCATGATTACTTTAGTATTTATTCCTTATTTTGCATTAAATTTTATTCTCAGCAGCCCTGCAAAACGTATCATTCCTATAATAAAACGTATATTATTGTTTTTCATGATTTGTATTAGTATTGAAACAGATGTATTCTCATTGTCTTGTTTTTATAATTAAAAAAGGTGCGCTTCCTATAAAAAAAACAGTTTTGTTATTATAAACTTTATTAAAACTTGTGTCGTTTTTTCATTAATTTAATTTGTTTATTTTCAAAGCAGCTTCTGTCGTTTTTCCAAAATGTTAATTTTGTTTTTTATTATAGATGTAGTTTTATAACAAATTTATAGATCTTTTTTGGTTGAACAAGTCGTGTCTTTTCATTTTTATTTTTTATTGTGTCGCTTGACCAAAAATTAATTTTTTATTTTTCACGATTAAAACAAAAACTATACGTCCTATCAAAAGAAGATTTAAAAGAAAATGTATACTTCTTACGGGATTAAACAAATTTTGTCTATTGATTTTTATAGCTTGTTTTGTTTGTCTAAAAATTCAATTTTTCTATTTTTGAAGCAGGTTTATACGAATAAAACCAAAACTGCGCGTCCCTTAAACAAGTGATACATAACAAATTTTTTAATGTTTTTTAAATGCACAATTGTTTTATAATCATCTTTTTTTTATTTTGTATAGTTTGACCGCAAAATGTAATATTTGATTTTTCATTATTTTTTTGTGGGTTCAATATTTGAATTTTCGATTTTTCAAGAAAATTTTGAAAAGTTATGACAATGTTTTAGGTTTTCCAAAAAGCAAAATGTTTCTTTTATTATCATTTTTGTTCGTATTGTGCGTTGTGGGCTCCAAATTTTAATTTACTTTTTTGTTAAATTTGGAAATACTTTAACACTAGTAATTTAAAAAAAAGTCAAAAGTATAAATTGTATGTCGTTTTGTGTACTACGAATAGTTGTACATTGAATTTTTTCATTTAAATAAAAAGTGGTCTCCAAAATTTGGAAAATGCTTAAAATTCTTGCGAAAGTTATCATGCTCAGAGCCTAAAAATCTTCAGATCCACGCATATCTAGTCTCAAAATTTGGACATTGGAGGAAAACGGAGTCGGATGGGGTCAAATTTTACATAAATTTAATAGCTTTCCTAATTAGAATGTAATAATAAGTAATACATAATAATAAATAATAATAATAATCTTCAAATTCATTCATGTCAATTATTGTCTCCTTACTTAAAGCAACCTTAGGTTGTCTCCCTTGAATGCACGTTTTTTTTTCATTAATTTTCAAGTTAATAATTTTTCTCTGTGAATTAAAAGGATTACATTTTCTTAATCCTGACGAAGGATTTAAAAATGATTTATTTTTATCGACTCAATTTCAGGATCCTAATCAAAGAATATTTCAATTTTTAAACGAAGTTTGGAATCGTTTAATATTTCACACATCAAGTTTGAATTAATTAATTTTGAAAGTTGCCAGTTATAACGCATATAATTTGCAAAGTTTTTAAGATAAGTAAACCTAAAAAGCTTCAAAATATTGAAAATTCTCCTATTTTGTATAGTGATAATGTCAATGATCTTCTTTTGACATAAACAAAATCTTTTAATAAAAAGAACCTATCCAATCACTTCGAATGTTTCTGAAAATTAAACTGGAGGCTGGATTTAATTACGGTTTTGGATGTGCTTGCAGCAGCCTTGAGACTAAATCCAGCTCGTCCGAACGTAAAGATTCAGGGCCGTCTGAACTATTTCCAATTTAAATATATACAAACGCGCGTGAGTGCTTGCACACTGCCCCTTTTTTCATACGCTGCTGGTGTTTCACGATTGATTGCACACCCTCTCTCGATCTCGAGTGGCTCCACTCTCAGCTCGAAACCGTCGCAGCAGTGATTCTCGGAATTAGCAAATTCGGCCTGTTTAAATCCAGCCTCCATTGTATATAACATGGTACTAATTAATAATATATTTTATGTTTAAAATAGATATAATTTCAATTAAAAATTCTAGTTTTGAATACGCAATTCTAAAACAGTTTACTTTTTATGTCGGAAACCAAAGTTTTTTTTTTACTTCAAAAACTTAAATTAAAAAATATTTAGATTTAAACTTCTTAATTTATGGAGGTTTCCAATTTGCAATTTCGCAAGATTGATCTCTTTAAATACATAATTAAAGTATCAGGACAATTTCGCTATTAAATCTTCCAATATAGCAAAACTTTATTTCTTAAGTCTTAATAGTCAGATAATTTTAAATCTAATAATTTTAGAATTAAATGCCCTTAATTTTTTGTTTTTAATTTTAAACGTACGATATGGTCTGGTGTATTCAATTCTTTGTAATCGTAGAATATCGACTCAAAAGTATTTATAACTGCTCAATATTCAGATTAAAAGATTTGTAGTTAAACTTTTTTGGTATTGAATGCCTTTAGAATTAATTCAAAACAATACAAAATTAATACGATAATTTCTTAAATTCAAGGCTGAAAAATTGGAAGATTTTAGAACCAGCTTTTGAAAATAAAATTATTTTTCATTTGAAATTGTTCTAAAGGCTTAAACATTTAAAATTTTTTAAATGTAATTTCAAAAATTAAAATCATTTAAATCTTCTTTTGCACTATTTTTGTTAATTTTTAATTTTCAATGTAATGTCTTAAAATTGCCTGATTTTTAGTGAGATTAAAAAAATTGAAATAATTAAACTTTAAAATGCATAATCAACCATTTCAAATGATTTAGATTTATTAAAAATGGTTTTAATTTTGAAGGGTTTGTAACGCTTAAAAATGGTATAATTAAACATTTTGAATCGTTAAAATGAAAGCGTTTTTAATTTGTATGATTTGCAATTAAAAACTGTGCGAGTTTTCAATTTTACAATTAAGATTTCTCTGATCTTGATGCTTTATTTTTGTAATTTTTCAATTCGGAAGATTTGAAAGTGAAAACTTGACTCTTGTTATTTAAACTTTAAGAATTTACATTTATGCCTTTTTAAATTTCAAGGATTTTCAACTGCAACTACAAATGATAAATCTTAAGAAATTAAGGAGTTTTTAATTTAAAAAATTTGAAAAATTTTAAATTACAAATTCTGAAGGTTTGAATTTTTGCAATTTAAATTTCTGTAATTTCGATTATTTACGTTCAAAAATTCTTCAGCTTATAAGATTTATGATTGAAAAATCTTCTTATGATTTTTAAAATCTTCAAAATTTAAGATCTTTTATTTGTACATTTTCAAGATTTAAGCGTTTATATTTTAAATATTCCTAATTGAAATTTTTTGAAAACGTTTAAAATTGGATACCTTTTAAATATCAATTTAAAAAATTGAATAATTTAGAAATCTATATTTTTAAAATTCAGTAATTTTCCATTGTACCTGTTTAAAGTTTTATGAATTAAAATTATAAAACTTTAAAATTGTAGAGTTTTCAATTAAAAAATCTGCAAATAAAAATTATGCTAAATTTAAGTTTATCAAATAAAAAATTCTGTATTTGGAATTGGGATTCGTAAAATTAGGAATTGAAAATTCTTGGATCAAGAAAAAATTTAAGGATTTTTATTCAGACCTTTTTAAAATAATTAAATATTTATTTTATATCCACCAGACACGTATTTTTAGATTCCTTATTTACTTATTGAATGAGCCATTTTGAATTGATAAATTTATATTACTCTATTTGACTTGAGCGACCCCAGGCACTTTAGGATACGCTGTTTCATAAAATTGAGACCATTTTCAAAATTATAATTCGCCATATTGAATGAGCCAACTTGAATTTGGAAATACTGTTATGAAATTCGAATTCAGAGACTCAAAAAATTTGAAAATATTAATTGTTATTGTAATCGGATCACTACTGGAGATTCTGGACAATGACGGATGAGTTTCTCAAAAAATTGTTTTAAAGAACACGAGAAAAATATTTTAAAGCTTGAATACTTTCAAAATTGCTTATTTTAGCATGAGAAAATACTTTGGTTAAAAAAAACGCATTTTAGACACTTTTGTAAATAGAAATGTTCTTATCAAAAGTCACTTTAATATTAGTCCTCGTATTACCTCTATACGAATCAGAGAAAAAATAATGTAGATTCATTTGCTGTGAATTACATATATTTAACTCTGAAGATTAAATTTTAATGTAAAAAATATATATTATTATATTGAATAAATGTCATTAATTGATCTTTTTGATGAAACGTTAAAAGCGTTTCGTTCCACAGATTTCGCGGAAATCGAGTAATTGGAAAGCAGATGACTTAATTATTATTGCAAACATTTGTCACCAATAAAAGTAAATTAATTTTTTATTCGTTTGTTTTTGAGTCATGCACTAATAGATTGTACTGAGGATTTTCATTCATTCACGCCTACTTACACCCTGAAAAAAGTTTTTGTTGAAGTAAAAAAATTCTAGTTCGTTCAACTATGGAAATAGGTTATCCAACCAAAAGTTCTTTTTGATTTCAGCAAAAATAATTAGATCGGTAAATTCAAGAAAAAATGTGGTTAAACCAACAAAATGTTTGTTCCAGTCAACAAAAATGTAGATTACTTAAACAAATTCTTGCTTGAAATAAACCAAACGATTTTGTTGAATGAACGACAATTTTTATCTGAGTGTATGCCATCTGAGAGGCACGTGTACTTTGAAACCGAGTCGGTGATTTCAGATGAACTTAAATGTAAACAAACGAAGTAGAATCACGTGGATTAATTAGTTCAGAAATTTCAGTTCAGGTTAAATGAGGAATTTCATTGAAAAATTAAACCCCGTAAGTTGACGCGTTCTCACATCCATTACAGTATGTATGATGACAGGATATCTTCGAAACCGGGAGTGGAAAGGGAACACTTCGTATAAAGGCGCACATGACAATTAAAACGGCCAGTCTCAAAATTCTGCTTCTTAATCCAACGCGTATCCCAAGTTCATTTACTAATTGTCGGCAATTTCCAGTCACTTTTGCATCAAGTTATGAATTTTTTTCAACGTGTGATTATAATTGACGTAGGTTTTCTACAGTTGAGCTAAAACGTCTTTCACAAAATAAAGAAAAAAAAGCACGCGATCTAATTTTATCAAAGAAATTCCGGTTCATTACATTTATGCGTTACATCAAGAAAACCAAAAATCACGCATTTATTACCGTTGACCGGCCACGCGGACTAGGTTGAGGTTTTTTTTCTATATAAAAAGTGTCAGAGAATTAAAGTGTCATTAGTCGGCGACTAAAACTTACTGAGGTGAGTTTTGTACATTAACAATTATTCAGTTTTTTAAATTGTATTTTCCAGTATTTTAATTATACGTTTTATGATTTTTTTAAATTGTAAACATTTTTCACATCCTTTGTTAAAATACTTGTAGAAAAATATATGGCAGAAATTTTTTAAATTTAGTTTAGAATTATTCAACTTGTTAACGTACCCAATTAAAAATGATTCATTTGAAATTTATTATCATTTATTTTAGGTGATTTAAATGGATTCATTAAAGTTTTTAGATACAGTTTCTGTTATTGAAATATTTCAAAGTTTGAACCCTACGGTGCCTAATACAAATTTGAATTTTTGGATTTTGCAAATGTTAACCCTCGAAATTTCTTTTGGTAAAAAATTCTTGCCATAAATTTTATTATATTGCTAAACACATATTTAAGACTAAACAATTTTTTAACCTCTAGAAATAATTTTTTTTATTTGTTGCGGAATAAGCCTTAAACTTTATTAAAAATTTTTCTTGAAGATATTATCAAGCAGAGAATGCGAAAATTCCTACTTTCATTACAATTAATGATTATAAATGGCCGCTATACATTTTATTTTTCTGCAATAATATGCATAGAATTTCTTCTAAAATATAAAAAAAAAAATACTTTCAGTAATGACTAAATAAAAAAAATCCATACTAGTTGACAGGAAAAAAATCTTGTATTTCGAAAATACACAAGAAATACTTATTTTGTACAGTAAAAATATTCATATAGTATTTTAAAATGTACTTTAAGCTAAAATTTAATTGAAAAGTATGCACAAAGGTCACATTTTTAAATGAAAGTATCAATTTAGTGATCCTTGAATTATTTTGAATTCCTTTCAACTATTTTGGATTTATCTGTGATTCGTATCATTTTCATTAAATTTTCTTGAATTTCCTGCATTTTTACAAATTCACTCTAGTTTTACTTAAATAAATACACGATTTAGAATTATTTAATTTTGTACAATTCTTTTAAATTCATTTAGAATTCATCCTGAAAATAATTTTTACAAACATTTATTTTACCTAGTTTTTTAGGACTTCTCAATTCACTTGAATTCTTATGAATTTCATCATATTCTTCTCATTTTTCTTATATTGCGTTAAAATTCACTAGAATTTTATTTAATTCATTTTTTTTTGGATATTTTAAATTTCGTTCAATTTACTCTAATTCTTATCAATCTCATCCGATTATATATAGTGAATTCCCTTAAATTCTTATAAACTCACTTCCACTTTACTGAAATTAATAGATTTATTTTTCTATTTTTTTCTAGTTTATTTAAATTATTTCGAATTTTACTTGAACTGGTTTGAATTCACTAAAAATTCTGATGAATTCTTTAAAATTCACCTTGAATTTTTAAAAATGTCATCAAATTTCAAGAATTTTTGCTATCGCTAGGCATACATGTTTTTAATTTTATAACTATGCAGAATATACTTTTTATGTTGCACAAGAAATTCTGTGCATATTATTCCAGGAAAAAAATTCAGGTGCCATTTTAGATCATTCGCTGTAATGAAATGAATTATTTTCGTATTCTAGGCCCTATAGAACCTTCAATTCTTTATTTTATAAAAGTTATTTTTATTCCCTAATCAACACAAAATAATTTCTAGAAATAAAATATTTTCTAGCCTTTAATTAGTATTTTTTTAAATTGAAAATTTATTTTTAGTTTGAAAACAGTCTAGCGAAACTTCTCAACGATTTTTAAACAAGAAAAAAATGTATGCTAGTATTTTTTTAACAAGATTAAGAAATTTAGAGACCTAGAGTTTGCAAAATAAAAAATTAGTAATTTTATTGGGCATTGTATAGAACCCTTTATTTTAGAGTAAGTTATTTATGAGCTTAAAGTAATAGAAATAATTAAATTCAAAAGCCCCTGTTTCAGGTTGTCGACAATTTTCTAAATAAAAATGGCAGATTCTGCATGGTCTTATAGTACGATTTTTAAACTAAAAAGAATAAGTTTATTGAACATCTAAAATAGAATATATCTAAAACCTACAGTGAATTATACTGACCTTTTTGTATCACGATTATTAGGTACACCAGAACCCCGATTGCGTAACCCCGTGTTTAGTAATTCCTAGAATTGCTGGACCATGGAGTTTCTCAGGCAACAGGGCGAGAGACGGTTTGCAATCTCGCCTCTGAAGGGCCGCAGTGCGCGGGTACTCAGTCTAGTATATTGCGCAATATTGTACATTCCAATTGGAAACGGATCAGGCGGCACCGAATATTTACGTTTCGAGGGTACCGCTTTAGTAATAAGGCTATTTTCAGGCAACTCTCGACACTGTTACTAAATCGGGGTTCCGGTGTAGTATAGAATTTTACTTAAACTCGAAGAAAGAATACAAACCAAATTTCTAATGAAGTTCCAAACTTAAGCAAATTTATGAACCTTCATAAAATAGAATAATTTTTTTTTAAATTTGATTTTCTAATTCCTAGAATTAATTCAAGATTATTTTGATGATACTTTTGCGGTAAATGGCTTTTAAATACAAAAAGAGATAATTATATAAGACAAAAAAGTTGTTTTTGATTACATATTATAATCCAATAGTGGTGCACAAAAGAATTCACACTTCAATTATTTTAAATCGTCTGGAATGCCATGACAATTATTCTAAGATTGAATAACAGACAAGAGCGTGAAACACATTATTATGACGCGAATTTCATTTTGTATTAATTCACTATCAATCAAAAGAAAATCTTTATTGTATGTCAACAAACATTATGTAAGTACACGATTTCCTGCGAAACAGTTTTTCCTTCAAAACAAAAATGATCAAATACGGAAAAAATAAACTATTACTTAAATTATTGGTGAAAAGAAAAAGAAAATTAAGGTAAACGTTCCGAAAATCGTGACGCTAATTTTCTTGTTTTTTATATCATTTGAATGAAATCAAAGTCCGTTTCACACTATAAAATGCTGAGAATAAAATTTTTATATCATCAAATGTTACTTTAGACATCTTTGTAAATAGGATGTCGAATTCTCGCATCGAATCTGCTTTGTTAGTTTAACTAAAAAATTTCTTATGTCAAGGTAGTTTGGTTCATTTTACAATTTATATGCTAATAAAAAAATGAATCAATAATATATAGTTGTATGATATAATCTTCGCTCGGACAAAAATATTTGATTTGGCTAAAACAAGAATTTAATTTTGTTGCTCTAGAAGCGACAAAATTTTGTTGTTGTACACAAAAAAATTTTTTCCTTCAAAAAATTCTTTCTTTGACCTCAAAAAAATGGTCTTGGATCAGCAAAATTTCGATTTTGGTTAAATTAACATGCACCTTTCTGAGTGTTACAGAGATTAGCTGCAGAGTATTGGATTTTCATTAACGACTTTTTTGACTATAGGTCAATAGATATTATTAACTAATAATAATTTTTCGATCTTCTAATATTTCTAATGACATTTTTAATCTCTTGATTCTAGTTTGAATCACTTTAAGTCGGCCATAGAAAATTATCGTAAATTTTCGGCTCGATTTTCGAAATAATATCGGGTATGTAATATAATCATAATATGGGTTTTTGACGTAAAGAAAAAAATCCAGAGCACGTCATTTGCAATCGAATAATACACAAAGCACGTTTAGTTTGATGTTAAACATTTTTCTAGAACGTTCTTACACTTTTATCTCATAAATGATGTAATATAACGTTTGGGAATGCAGAATGCATACAATCGAAAGAACAATTTTTTACAAAAAAGTCACGAACTAACGGCTAGACTTTGGATAATTAGTTCTTTGAACTAAAGATAGATACAATTTTTATCGATTAAAGGAAACATCTCAGGAAGTTTTTCCAAATAAATTATAAATTACAAAACAAAATCTGAAAAATATTTGGTAACATTTCTGTTGATCAATCACGACAGCATATTTGTAAATAAATTTTGAATATGCATTAAATGCTTCAAAAGTACACTACAATCGATCTTCTAATCTCATTTTTACTTATTATTTAAACAATATGATAAAATAATTATTTACCAATATAATTTTCTTTCTCCGAAGTAAGAAGCTAAATGAAATTGTTAGGTATCAAAATGAAAGTTCATATCAAGCATTATTTTTCAATTGCTCCAACTTTAAAAGTTATGTTCCTCGATTTCCTTGAAATTTTGGAAATATGTTCTCCTATCCAATATTACTTTATCAAAAAATGCATAGGCCAAGAGAATCACTTCTTAATTAATAATGGGGAGGGTTAGAATTTTGAACACCAACGATTGCACGGATATTTTTAAAAGCCTATAACTTCCTTTTCAAGTATACGATCCAAACTTTTTATTAGGGATTTCGAAAGGCTATTTTTTTTATCCTTTTATCCTTAAACTTGGACTATTTAGAGCGAAATTATTAGGAAAAAGTTTTACCCGTACATTGCACTTTCATAAGAAATAACGATTCGGTCGACAAATTCTAGATTATTAATTTAATTGAGGATATGTGACAAGATTTAAAGTAATTAAAGCACGTTGAGTTTTCACGCACATTGCTATACTGACCTGTATATTAAATTTAATACACATGTATGTTAAATTCAGTACACCAATGTATGTTACATTTCAGTAGCGGTAGTGCATATTTGCTTCACACACATGTAAATTAAACCTCGCACAGATTTTTATAACAGTGTGGGTCTTCTTAATCAGATTCGATAAAAACGAAGTCAATCCTTTCTTCGACCGTCAATATAAATATGCGTGTGTAATTTTTTGTAGTTCTTACGGTCTTCAATTGTTGAAAAAATATATAATAAACGAGAATTACTGAAAAATTTCGTTTATTCAACCTTTCGACGTTTCGGCATCACTGCGTGCCTTT
>NC_046663.1:54088962-54090791 GCF_010883055.1 Belonocnema kinseyi
TTCGCTAGTACGATACACTGCGGAGCTCGCCCGTGCGAAATTCAATCACATCGCGCTGCACGTTTGTGTTCAACCCGCTAGGTTTTATATAAATAATAGTCTAAGGAAGCTCAAACTTTCCAAAAAGTTCAACAATACGCTTAAGATTACGATAAGCGCGAATACCCAGTGGAAATCGAAAATTTCCTCGATACATTTCAAACACGAACGTCGAAAAACATGGTTTTTCATTCGGATTAAAAAACATTCAATTAATATTAACTTTTGATATATTTTTTGATACTGTATTCAACGCTAGACCTTCCTGAACAAAATGGCTGTTCAGCGGCGATTTAAGTTTTGAAAAACATGGATTTTTCGATTCAAAAATCATCAGTTTTTATTTTTTTCGACGGAAACTATAATGTTTACGAAAAAAGTTTAAACGGGTACATGCATTCATTTTTAAAAATCTATCGAGCAGTATTTTTCATTTTTCCAAATTCGGACTTTTGATTTTGACTCATGTCACCGCGCAGACAATACTTTTACGCGTTTTCGAGCGCTCAGCGAGTTATTGCATCCAGGGGCTCCATTGATCTTTTTTTCGCATCCTATGTAGTTTAACCACAAAATGGAAGTTTTGATTTTTAATTCTTTTTTGTGCAATCAAAATTTGAATTTTCGATTTTCCAAAAAAATCCAAAAATTTTTTATTATGATCTTGTTGGGTTTTCAAAAAGAAATGTTTTTCTGTTCTTGACTTTTTTTCATATCGAGCGTTTTTTGGGTTAAAATTTTTAATTTCGGTTGATTTAAAAATTCTGAAAATGCCATAACTCTGAGAATTCTCTTTTTATCGAAAAAATTCATTAGGATGAATTGTTTGTCCTTTTTAATACTATAAATATCCGTAAATAGAATTTTCAAATTCAGAAAAAAGTATTAATAAACAATCTCAAAATGTTTGCTGACAATTTACAGAAAGTTTCAATTTTGTTTGATTTGCTATAAACAAATAAAAACGTGCAAACTACTTTTTCAAAATTGATGTTGGTTTCAGCATGAATGATTTCTTGTGATTATAGTTCATCTTATCGTAATTCATGTTTGTTCATTCACAATCGTCCCCAATAAATGTGATTTTATAAACAAATTTTTATTTTAGCGTATAGTTTGCATATGTATTTGATTTCTCATGGAGGAAGCATTAGTCATTTTTTAAATAATAAACAAATTAAAGTTGGTATTTTGATCAATTGAAAAATACAAATTTACTAAAAATACAAAATTACAAAATAACACAAGTTTTTTTCAAATATAATGTAAAGATCAGACTAATCAAATTTTGTATTAAAAATATTAATTTTTCGAGCTTGGAGAGGGAAAGAAACAGAGAAGTTCTTTCGCAACCTATCCCTTTCCCAGATTTATAAATTTTTAAATAAAAATGGTTAGAATTGTTACATTTTTCAAATGTACAATCAAAAAGTATGTTCTGTACATAAGTCAACATTGAATTTTGTGGATGAAAAAAGTCTTTCTGTTTAAAATAAATGTTTTGAATATTATCATTAATTAATAATTAATAGCAATTTCCTTACTCTTCAATAAAGTGGATTAATATTATAGGTCAATCGATTTGCTTCAAACTGAGGAATCTTTCCCGTTTTTACACCCATTTTTAATTATGTTAATGAAAAAAGTTTTACTGTATACAGGAAAATGTAGGTTAAACACAATTAAAACTTGCCAGATAAGGTACGCTTATTCTTTTTTTCACACTTATTCTTTGGGCTCCCGAACAGGTCGTAAGAGTATTAAGTGACAGATGAAGTGAAGGGGGGGGG
>NC_046663.1:54090891-54115232 GCF_010883055.1 Belonocnema kinseyi
GGGTATATGGGGTACGTTTGCAGTTTTTGATATTATAGGCATCAGATTTATTATACATATTCTTTGGGCTCTTGGGTAGGTATTTAGAGTATGGGGGGCACAGAAGCGATTAAGACAAGGAAGGGGGAACTGCCGCAGTTGTTGACTAATCGGCTAAATCGCAGTTTTTTACCAATTGGCACTAAATTTTTTCTAAACACGTGTAAATTAATTGCTAGGGATGGTTCCTAACGCAAACCAAATCGCTAATTCCGAATAGCTTTTTTAAAATTATAAATGCAAAATAGAATTGCCTGTATATCTATATACGCATATCAAATCAAGTGACCTAAAGCTGATGATGCTTATGCAAATAAAAAGTTTTTGACTAATCGTCACCAAATTTGGCATACATATTCTTGGGCTCCAAAATAGGTCGTAAGAGTTAGGGGTGTGCATGCGAAGCAATGTGGCAGGTGGGGAAGGGGGCAGAGATGCAGTTTTTGACGAATCAGCATCAGATTTTTTACAAATATTCTTTGGGCTCGCAGTCAGGTCGTGAGAGTATCTATATATAAAGCTCAAATTTTTGAAGTCCTTTTGCAGACTATGTTAGAATTTCACGACTAATTTCAAAATTCTAAATATTGGATTCAATGACTGGAGTATAATTTTTATAATTAAAAAAAATTAACATTTTTTGTATTCAAACTCATATTTCTGTTTTACGTCCTCAGAGACTTTTCAAAGTTTAGCTCAAATTTCACTGTAGACTTCGAATTTTTCAAAATCAAATTCTGTGACTTTAGTACGAGTTTTATGGTTTAAAATTTGAAAACGCCGTTTTAATTTTTTGTGTTTTAGTTCTTAATTATTTTCTTCGCATTAAGAGTTTTCTTTAAGCTCTGCAGAAATTTTAAAAGTGATTTGGAATTTTCGGAAACTGAATTGGACAACTTAAATACAATTTTTACAATCAAAATTAAAAAAATACAATTTCGATGTTCTGTACTCAATTTGTTTATTTCTATTTTACTTTCTATGAGCTTCTTTTCAAGTTTACTTCAGATTTCACTATTGACTTTACATTTTTCAAACCCAAATTCTATGATAAATACTCAAAATTGTATGTTGATTTTATTCCAGTATTATGCAATATACAACTTTTATGGCATTTCCGTTTGTTCTTGATGCATAGTAATACTGACAGCGGACTACCGCGACGGCAAAGCCGTCGCCACAGGGCACAGCTAGTATTTAATACGAGTATAATAAACATGAGGTTAAGTACAAAATCCGATTTATAATGGACCAGTTGGGGTGGTTCGGAGGAGCTAGGTGAATGCCCAAAGAGACTCTGATAGAATTTTCCATAATAATAATCCGAGACACAGTGATGGGCTAGCTGACCTTCAATAAAACATTTAAGCAGAATAGTCGCTGAGACTCAAAGGATAATAAGAGAAAAGCATAATAAATCTTAGGATTTGAAAACTAGCACCATCTTAGACAGATTCTGAAAGATATAAACATAACAGAAACAGTTTGCGAGGAAAGTTAGGGTAAAGTACGTTCTTATAATGAACGTATAATACAAAAATAAATTGCAGGTAAACGTGCAGAAGGTCAAAGAGGAAGTTTTGAAATATACAAACTATAAAATAAACCTAAAATTATGGAGTGAAAAATACAATTGTAGAATCCTTACGTTCTGTACGTAACATATCGACTCCTTTTGGACGATCAGACTTTAAAATAGAGAACAGGAAATAAAATACAAAGAAGATAAATTATATAACTATACATGTCCATAAATTATAAGGAAAGATCTAAACTGACATTGCATATCGATATGGGTTCTACGAATATTAGGCTATTGTTCCATTACCGTTAAAAAGCGTCATGTTATCTTCTTACAAATAAGCTTGTCTATCCTTTTGCTACGGGTTAAGAATAAGGCTAACTTCATTTGGCTATGTTTTCAGCAGGACTAAATAACCTATTATTTGTCGGAAAATTTCCTACGAATTTAAAACTCCAGTATTTTGTATTACAGTTTATAGTGTAATTTAGGCTTATATAACTTACAAGCTAAGACATTTTGTAAGGTTTTTATTTCTTTTGATACTTCTACGTGTTTTCTAAATTTCATAAAAAATGAAGTTAGCCTAATCCTGATCCGTGACGGAAAGATAGACTAAAGCTTATTTGTAATAAGATGATAGATGCTTTCTTAACAGTAAAAGAACAATAGCCTAATATTCGTAGAACCCATCCTTTCAAGGGTTGGAAAATATTATCCGACCTAGCTTTCAGTGCAAGGGTGGCGCATTTTCTTTCTTCATGACTACCAAGGACCTGGTGGTGGCACTACTGCTAGAGCCCGTTTACCATTTGGTGCGAGTGGTGAGCTCATTTAAATACTCCTTATTCCACCGAGTTGAACAATGTTGTCTTAGTAGCTGCAATTGTTTTCTGGCGGATAATCGGTTGACAGCAATGTGACTCAGATTTGCCTGAGAAAAGCTCGCGAAAAGCTCATTGATCAAAAGGTATTCAGGAGTTAAAGGACAAAAATCGTTAGGATTAGATGATGGGGGCCGAAGAGGACGGGAATTCAAAATTTGTTTAATCTCAATTATGTAAGTTTAAAGCTGCTTAAAAGTTGGCAGAGTCCCAGCTATGGTGCGTTGAAGTTTCTTTTCATATGACTTCACGCCAGCCTTCCATAATCAGTCTAAATGCGGAAAGCGAGGAGCAATACAACTGCAATTAAGCCTTTGGTTAGTTAAAAAAATCTTACACATTTTTGTTATGCTCGTCAGACAACCGTAAGTCTTGAAGCTCTGCAAGTTCATGGGTGGCCTCCACAAAATTGGTAGCTTTTTCAGAAATTTAGGAGCTGAATTTTCCACAACGCACGAAGAATCTTTTTAAAGCTGCAAGGCACGCTCCTGTGGTGAGCTAACTCAACAATTCAAGATGTGTAGCCTTAATTGCAAGACAAATTGAAATTGCCTAAAGCATTTAATTTTATTGCGTTTTCGATGTCGCTTTAACTTCACGAAAAAAGGACAGCAATGTTCAACATCAGTGTGAATCAAAAAATTGGGTAAATTGGATTCGTTTCGCGGGTGCACTGCGAGGCTTGGCGCGAAAACACGGAACGCATTGGTGTATTGTGCTACGAGTAGTATTAAGACCGACAATCCAATAACGTTCTCTAATTGCATGTAAGGTCGTTTGAGATCCCGCGTGGTTGAGTCGTATGAGCTCATGACGTATGATAAGAGACCCCCGACGTCTATCTACGATAAGTCTACCCCCTACCTTAAGAATAGCCTAATCTAAAAGAGAGTTCAGAGATAAAAGCTTGCTCATATTGCTAATAGATTTTTCTTGCTATGAGCAGTCAATTTTTAAGGAAAAATTGCTTGCTTCTATCAACTGAATTATTCGATCCGTAGAGGCATCGAGTTTAGAAACAGTCAGGCTAGCAGTGCGCCTATCCTCACGCTTTCTATTATGAATGAAGTGCAGGTAAAAGGCGAAAACTCTTTGCAGCTTTGGAAGTGAGAAAGATTTTTCCCGAAAATTCCAATTAGATTTGAGAAAAAGCAGGTAAGTTTCGACCAGAGTAGAAGTTTAAAATTCAGGGGTGCCTTTAAGCTGTATTTCTAATTTAGGCTACGTATATTGAGTCTGGGCTAGCCAATTACGATCGTGAAGTGGGGTGGCGTATTTATCTACTGAAGATAAACCGTCAAATCTTACCAAAAGAAGATATTGTTTAATTCATTTTTTAGAGCGTGAATTACGACATTTTGTCATTTTGTGATCAAAAGAGAAGCATAAAGCTCCAAACATGATAGAAATACCGTGTTTACAGTGGCGACTCTTAATGTTGAGCATAGCATATTTGCGTAATACTGACCAGTATCATAAGTGCAACTCAAATAGATGTAAGCCCCGTAAGCTTTCTGGCTTGAACAGCATAAAGCGCGCATTTATATTCAGGAAAATTTAGATACCAATACGAAACAATTAAAACGGGCATCATTTATAGCAGCGCAAGTTGCTATAAGTATTCGATCCAAAATGTGTGAATATTAGGTAGTACTTCCTCCAACCAGGTAACGTTCGCTTCCCACAGAAGCTAAATCATGGACTTGGCTTTAACAATGACTGGTCCAAGCAGGCTCAGAGGATCGAAAACTTTCGTTGTCTGCGACAAAATAGATTACTTAGAGAATATTTTTCCAGGATCGGGTCAATTGACAATATAAAAAATAGTTACCACCTGACTTCCATCGAATGCCAAGTATTTGTCTCGAGACAGATGAATTAAGTGCTACGTAAGCGTTTTCTCGATTACTCTAGAGATTAAAAATAAGGGACGGATCGTTGAAACCCTATTTTCGAAAATGACAACCCTCCTTATGTAAAACTTGAATAAGATCATTTCGGAGGATTCTTTGCGCGTATTGGCATCCGTTAGCAAGTCGTCAACGAAAAAATCTAGTTTCAAAACCGAGACCGGCAGCGAATGCGCTGAACCTTGATCGTGCGCTAATTGATGTAGAGCACGAATAGAAAGAAAGGATGCGCACGATATACCATAGATGACCTGGTTTAAACTAAATATTTTCATAGGTTCGTCTAGATTCGCGCAAAATGCAATCTTCTGATAAAGGGTGTCCTCAGGATGCACCTTTATTTGACGGTACGTTTTTGCTATATCCACGGTCAGAGCGTATATTCGAGACCGAAATCGAATTATTCGCACTAAAAAAATCGTCCTGGAGAGAAGAATCAACCTTTGACGCGTGATCCAGAAAGCTTTAGTAGTAAGGCTATCTTTCCTTATCACCGCTTGGCAGCACAAATAAAATCCGTGAGAAGTAGTTTCGTCATTAAAAGGTGACATATGATTGAGTTGCTTGTATTCCCTAGGAAACTCAGTGTAGGGGGCAGGAGTTTAGTATTTTTCGAAACCGATTTTCTAAAGAGTATAATCGTGTTTGACCCTGTTTAAAAAAGAGATTTGGATTTGCGTTATATTATATTGGACTACTTTACGGTTTATGCTTAGATAAAGGTATCCTGTATGACTTTCCTGCGTCTACAATCCGCGCCAATAACAGCATTAGGTCCGTCTACCTTCTTAAAATTAAGATCAGATAAGAAAATACTCTTAGGAATTTGTAGAGATTCGCGATCAATTTTAAAAGACGAAAATAAATAATTTAATTCCTTTTGGATAAGAAATTCAACATTTTCTTTATACGTGTTGTATCACGATCAAATTGTGGCCGGTACAGAATGGTGCACAGCAGTCGACGTTAAGTCTAAAGTTAAAATTGTAATGTCTACAGGCTTTTCACGTAAATTCGTAAGTGAAGAAAACTTTCCTGTCAAATAAAGAGATTAAAAACCGTTGTCGGGCAATAGACAAATTGCTAGACAGCACCTTCATTATTTACAATATCCACTATTGCCATAGATTCTCTGGCGTTAATTGATCTGGAAGGAAATTGCGAGTGAAATTGCTTTTACTGGAATTTCTGGCAAAACTCACCATTGCACTTGCTTGTGCAGTTAGTACATTTTAAACAATTTAAGGAAAGAGATTTTTTTTACAAAATTATTCTACAGGAGAAAAATTAAAAAACTTCAAATGAAAAAAATGCTATGCTGGTCCCCGCAAGGTATACATAAATTTGGTGCGCTGACTGCTGCAAAAGGGTGCTATTTGATCATGAGTGAGAAGCGGAACACTTTTCAGTTAACTAATTCAATACGCGATTAAGCTGATTTCGTATCATCTCATTTCGCTCTACGCTCTAAAAAGGCTATAAGTCCTTGAAAGGCAGGGAGCTACGACTGACAAGAACTTTTTTCTAATTTTTTTTTAAGTGTAGAAATTATATTATTTTTCATTAATAAAATTACAGGTCTCTGCCGCATTGACCGACTGATTCGTCCAGAATTTAAAGGGTTCTAACGTGCTGCTATACATTATTTAGTAGACCTCTAATGGAAAAGTCTTTGATCAGAGATGGAATATTCAATTAATTTTGAATATGTCTTTGACGTATAAATTATACCTGCGCAATAAGCTCCACGGCTTGACCCTTTGAGTAAAGTTGCAAGTGTTTAGATTTTATAATAGCCGATAGCTTTGCATTCTTGTCGATTATTGAGGAAAAATCATCGAGGAAGCCGAGCCACGTATCACGCGATTTACTGAAAGACAGCAGTTCCAGCGAGAGAAGTTTCAAATAATCCGAAAATTCATTTGGAACTGGGTTTTTAACAGAAATACCGTTTTGAATGGGTATTATCCCGTTATTTTCTGATAGAGATTATGACACAAAAACATAGAGACGCGCGCGTAATTACCTACAAAATCTGTGGCAGAATTATATATCTCAAAATAATTTTGGTCGATTACACTTTCTCAAAACTTTCTCGAGGCTCATCCAGCTCAGATGCATGCTTTGTTAGCTCTTGCTAACAAAGTTAAATTTGTTAAATCTTGCTGTGATTCGAGTCATTCTATAAAATTAATTGAAAGAAAAGCATATTCATATGTAGGGAAAGAACAGAAATTATGAGGGCGAGATTGGTGTACTCACTCAGACGCTGATCTGTTGTTTCATGGCTAGTTGCTGAGATGTTCTCTGCTAAGTTCTATATGTGGGAGCGCAGATAATACTTGAGAATATAATACAATAGTTTTTACAGCACAGGATCAGGTGTGAAATATTCGCTGCTGATGGCCAATAAATGGCTGCAGTAGGAGTCACGAAAAGTTCTGAGTTCTGAAACAAATGATGCATTGTTCACAGTTATATTTTCCAGAATAATCACTGGTCTTGCATTTGAACTTGCATAGAATACACTGAGGTTATTACGGGAACAAAAAGCCAATTTTATAGTCAATCTAAAGTGCTGAATCAACGAAAAATATCCGTTGCTGAAGGACCAATGTTTCGTACACCGAGCCTAGTTTGATTCGGTCTTCTTTAAACCTGATTAAAAGTATATACAGACAGAAGAGGATTAAACACAATAAAAACTTGTGAGAAAAGGTATATGAACGGCAATATATTTAATATATTAAACATGAGGTAAGGTAAAAAAACAGATTTAGAAATTGCGAAGCGTAACTTGGTACCTCTACCGAAGACAAGAATATTTGGTTTATAGAATCACACTTAGATAATACCGCTGGCAAGACAGAGTTCTCAGTTTAAAATTT
Organism: Belonocnema kinseyi; assembly: GCF_010883055.1. Lineage (NCBI taxonomy): Eukaryota > Metazoa > Arthropoda > Insecta > Hymenoptera > Cynipidae > Belonocnema > Belonocnema kinseyi. The sequence continues at coordinate 54,098,135 of NC_046663.1, forward strand.
AGAGGAGAGAGTAAGTTGAGTGGATTGGTCTCAAACTAAGTAATCTTTTATATTCTTGCATCAGCTTTGAATTATGTTATTACAAAAAATTCTACTATAAAAACTCGATTTTTAAAATATTATAAAACGTTAAAAAATGCAATCAATATTTTTAGAAATCTTTCGGTTACTTTCAAAATATGCGTGTTAAAAATAAGTTCTTCAATTTCCATAAATTTATCTGCAACCTTTTTCAAGTTATCGTATTCATGAAGGAGTTATACTACGAGCTGTTGAGCGAGACGGCTGTGTTTGCCTTTATTACAATGCTGTATCTGACTTAGCATCAAAAACGGCTTTTGCGCCACACAAGAAAGTTTTGTTAAGTTCTCTTGAAGAAAAACTATCGATGAAAATCAGCGTCGCGGAAAAAAAACATTGTTGAGTTAGCTACAAGAACTCAGAACTGTGAAGCAAGGATGATACATTTCAAACAGTACGATTTGGACAAAAAAGATCAGTTTTACTGTTCTTTTTTCAGTAGTGTCACAGGATTTAATCTGCGTGAATGACGACTGAACTTAGAGGTGTGAACCTTTAGGCGAAACACGATCTGCACCCAGAATTTTTCCAAAGGCGCAATAAATTAGGATAGGTGGCTCCTAAATTCAAGAAACTTTGTATCAATTTCCGCACTAGCGACTCATGTCTACTTATGTATAACGTCAGCTATACTCTAGACTCTAAAGGACTTAAATATAAGTCAGGAAAAAATTGTCAAGCGCAGCAAGCTTTTGATGGTGAATCTAAGTAATGATGGGTCAATCCAAACGGCAAATAATAATATAACCGGTTCACCTGTCAACAATACCGATAAAATGCTGGGGAATATTGGGTCGCCGAAGTCTATAAACAATAATCCTTGGAGGACACACCTGTCTTTTTCGATTACGGAACACACTGTTTTGGTTTGTGAGACTCTACGTACTTTTTCGCAGTCTGCCATTTTAAAATTACTCATCCGCTCCACTTGAAACCATTCTTAAATATACTTCAAACCTTGTAGAATAAATTTTTGTGGTTTAACAAAGCCGTTGGAATTATACACATATCGAAAATAATCATTCCTGACAAAAATCGATTTAAGGGCCTGAGTCACACATAGTGTGCCCCGGGGGATAACACAGTTGCTGTTTAAAACTATCAGTGGTCTGTTTCGTTGCAAACGAAGCGAATCGGGAACCTGGTGTTTCCGTATAAATGTAGGAGACAGGAATTTTCTTCAGGAAAGTAATGATAAAATTTGTTGTAGGAAATTTTTTAGAGGGAAACAGTTTTATTCAGAACACTTCGCGTTTTCTAAAACACATGTGCTGTCATGAGAAAACAAAAGACAGTTTAACCGATATTTGTTTAAAGTTTATCCTGTAAAGTTAATTTTTGTTGCAGCGAATCTTTCATCGGAAATCGATGTAAAGTTTATCTTCTGTTTTTTATGTGCATCCTCGAAGCAAGATTTTAACTATCCCTGTAAGTGAGTTACCACTAACCAAAGTATTGTGAATTATGTTGATGATCAAGTCAGAGCATGCTGTTGGAATATAAGTGGCTGTACCCTTGGTGAAACTTGACTGTTAAATAAACGGCTGAGTTAGATGGCGTCTGCTTACTCTAGTTAAAAATATTTTAATCTACTCACACAGCCAATCAAAAATCAGAAACCTATGGCTATCTAGTTTATAACTTATTTTTTTCACCAGCTGCGGACCCTGAATTTAGTGTTGACTTGCTACAGAATATTTTATACTCCCTTGCCAGCGATTCTTCATCGAATTTTAATGCTCTACTATTGGGGATTTTATTTCTCGTGTTGCCGTTTTGAATGGCATGGATGAGGAAATTTTATTGGATACAAATTTTGTGCCAGAATCAGACTCTCTCTATCTTAAATTAAATAGGTTCCCTCTCTGATAATCGGGGTCATATTAGATAATTTGCGGCTACTGAACGCAGCAAAATAAACCAACCTTGTTTTGACGAATCTGCTTTTAAGGAAACAATTGATTCTACTCCGGTATTAACATTCATCAAATGGAAACAAGAAAGTGGGAAGACCTTTTTAATGTACTATCATAGTGCCCACAAATTTGCATAAATAATGACAATAAAGAAGAATTGTGTCATAATTTAATAACAGCAATATAGATAGCCGCGCATGACGCAGGCATGCTAATCTATAGGAACTCTGCTCAAGCTCTTAAATCAAGTGATCGTGGAAATCTTCGGGTCAACTCACAGTGCACTAATTTTAAGAAAATCGTATCTGGAGTATGAAAAATTATTAGCGCAGTCTTTCAGAAAATTATTTAAATTACGTTTCTATCATCCTAATAGTCGGTGTGGGTCAATAGATCTAAATAACTGTAGAAATAATCACTTGCTCACTTTGTACTAGGTGCTGCGTATGCATTTTTGCTTTGGTAAAAAAGATTCAGTAACTGTTATTTTCTTAGATTTCAAACGAGCTGTTGATTTCGTCCATCGCGAGAAACTGTGAGAAACTTTGGTACAAGCTTCATGCTCTCGGCGTAAGTGAGAAGCTTATAAGAATTCTGCGTTCTTTGTATGGAAACGCCAACTTGAAGTTCAACTGTGGTTGCTCTTACTCTGAGAAAGATGCTAGGCATGATGCTAGGGACAAAATAAAAATCCTAGAATAATACTTTGCTTTTAATGGCCTCCTTAATGGCCTCCTTTTAATGGCTTCTCAAGTGAAATAATACTAACATGCTTGAATTGGCCGGTGCCTATATTTAACTTGGGGTTCCCGTTTCGACTTCTGGTAAATTTCAAAAAGTTGAGGACCGCTTCGTGAAGAAAATTTCTCTTGCTATGTATAATGTGCGGGATCCTAAATCAAAGTAAAGTTTACTCTTGGGTTGTGGTTAATGCAATTGGAATTTTGGATGCAGTTGCTCTTTACGTGGAAGAAGTCTAGGCTTTGCGATATCTGATAGAAATCAACTTTGATTAATGCAGATTTTTTAAATGCCTGTTCTATTCGCCTAGAAACACCCTTGACAACTTCAGAAGGGTATAAGCAGGGATTAATTGAAGAAACTTGAAAGTATTTAAAACGGTGTATAATTAGTTGATTTCCCACGCTAATATGGAAGAAAACAGATTGCTTGAAATATTTTTTAGAAGGCTATGTATTGAAACAGTCCTCCAAAAATATACTTTCGAATCGCTCTATTCTAATGCTACTTTATTTGCCACTAAAGGAGGTCAACTAAACAAGGTTTTAGTACAATTTTTTTGTATCATGACAGTACCGAAGTGAGAATAATTTTTTTTCTATTTTAAATGTTTTCTCGTTCTTTTAAGCACGATGTTACAAGCAATTAAAATAATACTCTCTGTGCATTTAGTTCGGTAGTACGTTCGGGACGACTGAAAAATACCGAAAAATAAAATTTCCTATAGTAAAATTCCCGAATTAGAAAATTTCCGAATAATAAAATTCGCGAATAATAAAATTGCCTAAAAATAAAAATACCAAATTGGAAAATTCCTGAATATTGAAATTCGCTAATAATAAAATGGCCGAAAAATAAAAACACCTAATTGGAAAGTTTCCGAACAATAAAATTCTTGAATAATAAAATTCCCGAACGGGAAAATGACTAAATAATAAAACTCTCTACAATTTATAATATTACCAAATTGGAAAATTCCCGAATAATAAAATTCCCGACAGAAAATTGCCGAATTATAAAATATCGTAATTGAAAAATCCCCATAATTAAACGATTAGAATTTTTTATAAATATGTATTGATTACAAATACAATAATGAAAGATTACTTTTACAATATTATTTTTAGTGTTTAATTTCGGAAAATTTCAAATTCAGATATTTTATAAGTCAGCAGTCTTCTGCCGGAAAATTTATTATTCTTGAATTTTTCAATTCAATGATATTATTAACTGCTACTACAATTCAAGAATTGTATTACTCGGGAATTTTCCAATTCATTATTTTTATTACAGTGTGGGGCATTTTAATTTTTGGCAATTTTCAGTCGTTCCGTACATTCCACTTTTAAATCTGAAGTTAACAAAGTAAATAGTACGAACGATGGCTTCAAAACAAGACGGGGATTTTTGCGGAAAGAACTAACATCCTCTGTAAATGGTCAAATAATCTCCTTTCCAAAGCCATAGATAAAGTAATTAACTTAAATTTTGATAAGCTCTTTAAAAACATAACCCACCTGGCTTCCACAGAAGCGAACCTTCAATTTAAGACTTGCCTAACTAAATTACGAATTGTTAGTCAATTAAGAGTCTGTCGTGAATTTGAAATGAAGCTATATTTTAATGGCCTCTCTTATGTCATCGATGCTAACCAAACCTGCAGTATGTGTAACAAAATGGAATATAAGGATTTAGCCTATATACTAGTTAAATGTATAATGTATCATTTATAGTGACTTAAGAACTTTTTACTGCAACGTGGTGCTCAATAGCATAAACAAATATTACACGTGGATTTTTAATGAAAAAATTTTTTTCATTTAATAATTCATGTTGCAGATAGATCAATGTTGAAGTTCTACCAAGAAAATGTGTTTTTAAAGCTGAAATATTGTTGTTAATCTTGATATGGGAGTTTTAGTGGGTAAACTTCTCAATAATTACAAGCGGGCATTGTTATTAAATAATAATAAAAAATAGAGATTTTTATAGACAAAATGATTTTTTATAATTATTTTTATTACTAAAAACATTAATATTTAAAGCCAAGTCCAAGGAGATGTAATAACAAAATTTCTATTGAATGAAAATGTTGAATTCTAACATTATTTACTCTTATTAATTAAAAAGTATGAACTTAACTTTATTCTGTTTTTGCGTCTACAGTATTTGTTTAATTATTGTTAAATATCATTGTTAATTTTATTTTGTTAAAAAATAGTATATTTATTATTTTTATAATTTTAAAGTTCGAATTTTTCTTGGTTAACAAATCATAATTTTCAAATGATGTTGAATTAGTTTCACTCTGAATAAACCGTGGAATGGACAAAATCTATAAATGTACAGTGTGTTTATTAAAATATTCATATAACAATATTTTTTAATTTTAGAAAACTTTTTTCTGTGGTTGAGTACCACATCCACATAATTGTTTAAATAATTTCTTTATAATATTCGGGTTCAATTCTAAACTAATTTTTCATAATCCGCAGCTATATGTACTTTCATTCTGATACATAATGATTTCACTTACTTTTTTTCTGTTAAGAAAAAAATGGTTAATATGTCTAATTTGCTCGTTATATTTGTTTAAATAATGAAGTCTACAAAATGAGATTTAAAAATCAAGCTTAAAGTACTTATGAAGCATTTATAAAGAAAGCATCAAAATCAGTTATGAATTGAGTTATGAACAGTACGTTCTCAATGCAATCCGCTGTGCAATGGCTGCACGTGTTTACAGATTATCTGGTTACGTTTAGAAGTTTGGCCATTGTCTTCAGGGGTTCGAATCCGCAGAGGTGCAATCTTTTAAATTATAAATTACACGAATAAATTTTTATTTATTTATTTTAGTCTTAGATTTTAAGAAATGTGTTCACAAAAGCGACCAAAGTTTAGATATATACGTCTGATAAAAATAAGATTTAAAATTGCATAATTTTTTTTTGTATCCAAGAATTAGCTTCAACTTTTTTGGAAAAATTCTGATATAAAAGACGTGGAATTTTTTAATAGCGCGTTTCGTTAGTTTCAATAAAATATCAGCATACGGAATTTTCAATTACCCTTGACTCCGAGAGACAATCATGATTACCATAGATTTCAAGTGCAAGGATCAAATTACTTCAAGTGATCGGCGAATAAAGAAGCTAACTTTTTATATAAGCTTCTGGTTCATCTCAATTAATAAAAATTTACTTAATCAAGATATGCTTAGTTAGCTTATCACGCAGACACTACATTATTTTTTGTTTATAATTCCCTCCCCCCCTCTTTTATTCACTTAACTTATTTAATTATGCATTCGTATAAAATATTGAAGGTGAAAATAGGAAAAGGGAAAGTAAAATTAAAAATCGAAAGTTTTCAACTATTTGAAAAATGTTTTTTTTTGTGTTTCAGAATTTGTAAAGATGCGCATGCAACTACTAATTCTGTTCTTCGCTGCTTCTGCATCGTCAGCAGAGCAACGAACTAAGACGGTGGAGGAGGAACAATGTCTCAAAGAACATCCGAAGTTATTAAATTATTTTTCCTGGGCTGATTATACGGTATTGGGAATGATGTTGGGCATTTCCTGCCTAATTGGAACATTTTATGGATTTTTTTCTAAAAAGCAAGAAACCAGTGAAGATTTTCTATTAGGAGGTTCTAGTATGGGAACTTTTCCAATGGCAATGTCACTCGCTGCCAGTTTTGTTACTGCTATTGAATTGCTTGGAAATCCCGCTGAAATGTACTCGCAGGTGAAATTAATTACAATGATTATCAATTATTTAATTTATATTTTATTAATTATAAATAAGATTTCTGTATTTCTATTATGACAACAATCCTTTAACCAGTCGAAGTGTTTCGCGATTTTTTATTTTGAATTTTCATCGTAAGGATTCATAAATCTTTGAATTTTGTGAAAATTCTACTAAAATTGAAAAAATAAAATGAAATCTGTTGATAAATGATGGCTTTTTAGGGGCCGTTGATAAACTGCGTAGTTGTTACAACTTTCACATTACAACTTTTAAAACAAAAGAGACGAACTTTCATCAATATAGTTGAACTTTAAACCAAGCACTTAAATTTTTAAGACAAAAAGACGAAGTTTTTCGCAGTTCGTTGAATTTTAACAAAAGGATGCCAGTAACAAATAAATTTTCAAGTAGTTAAATTTTTAACAAAAAAGTTGAATTTTAAACACACAATGATGCATTTTCAACCAAAAATAATAGTATTCTCATTCAAATAGCTGAATTTCCAATAAAAAGATCCTGTTATACCAAGAAAGATGACTTTTATACTATAATAAAATTTTAAGTTAAAAAAATTACTTAAAAACGAAGTTTTCAGCTGTTAAATTTAACTGAAAAATACGATTTCTTAACAAAATAGTTGAATTTTCAACAAAATAAATGAATTTTTCAAAAAGGGAGATTAACTTTTTACGCAGAGAAACGAATTTTTAAAAAAATATTTGAGTTTTCAAGCTGAAAAGAAGAATTCTCAGCAAGAAAGTTAATTTAAATTAAAGAAGTTTAATTTTCAACTGAATAGCTACGTTTTTACTTAAAAAAAGAAGCCAGAAATGGAATGTTAAGTTTTTATAAAAAAAAACTAATCTAAAAAAAATTCTCAACCAGTTAAATTCAACAAAAAAAGAACAACTTAAAAAAAAGTTAGATCCTCAACTAAAAGATGGATTTCAAAAAAAAAAAAATAATGTTCTACCAAGAAAGACGAATTTGCAACAAAATACATCAGTTTTCTACCAAACTGTGGAGTTTCGAAATTATAAAGGATAAATTTTCAATCAACAAGAGAATAGTTAAATTTTCAGATAAAAAAATTAATTTGTAAGAAAAAAAATACTTTTAACAAATTTTTGGAACTTTCAACCAACTAGTTGGATTTTTATCCAAAAAAGAAAATTTTTTAACTAAATATTGAAATAATTTTCAACCAAAAATATGAATTTTCAACGAACAAGTTAATTTTCAATCAAATTCTTTATTTTTCTATCAAATTGCTCGATTTCAAAGCTGAAACAAGACGAATTTTCCACAAAACAGTTGAATTGTCAACCCGAAAATATGAATTCTTCAATGAATCCCATATGAAATTGTGAATCAAATGTGAAAAAGATGAAAATATGCCCGTAAACTTTCTGTTCATTTGAATTTGTATTGTTTTTAAATTTATCCATGTAGAAATCTTAATGGGATATTGTTGAGGGCCTGATGGGTTTTCCCTATTTTTATTAGGGTCCGCATGGGGCAAATTGTTAGGGGCCGTACTAGTTTGGTTACGCAAAATTGTTAGAGGCCGTCAAAGGAAATGTTCAGGCTTGTAACAAGAATCCTTATTATTTCCCAATTAATGTTAGGGGCCCTCGGTAGGGCCCCAATATGGTGTCTTGTGCAAGTAAATGCCGTTCTTGTTCTTTTCATTGACAAAATATCTCCAATATAGCACGAGAATTTTTTCTAAACATTAAAACATCCTCTAGATTATATTTGAAGTAAAATTATTTTCTGTAATTTTTCATTGTTTGAAATTGTTTCAATGATTTTGGAAAAAATTGTAATAATCATAATTGGAAACAAACAATACGTATCCTAGAGTCAGCTCAGAAGCCAAAATCATTTTGAATTTATATGCAGTATTCTATGAAATTGATAGTTCCAAGTATCTGCAAAGTTGATAGTGATAAAAAATACAATTTATCTATCGAAAGAAATTACGAATACTGTTTTAATATAATAAAAATATATAAAAAAGGATTTTCGTAAACAAATTTTCAAGCGTCTTCATATAATTTAAAAATTGGTTCTCTTTTCTCTTTATGAAAATAATTGAATAAAATAATTTTAGATAATTCGCACAAATAATATACAATTCATATGATTAAAGTTGAATAAATATAAACATCCTTATTTCCCTACATGTGGCCCGCGTGTGAGACAATGACCTAACCTATAAACGTTATTAACAACGTTCTTTTTTTACTAATCTGCTAAAAGATTTATTTTAGTCTGTGTAATTATGATTATCAATTCAAGACGAGAACAATAATTCACTAAAATTTCGCTATTTCCAAAAATAGTCCAAAATTTTCAAAAAATGGTCCAAAAACGAATGGTCTCTAACAAAGCCCCAATATCATTAGGGACTATTAGGGCAATTTCTACACGGGTAAGTTCTCAGAATTTGAAATTATGCTGAAAAACTTTCTTCATAAAACATTCCAATTTAAAAATGTTTAATTTTTAACTCGTCAATAATTTAGAACATCACCATTTGAAACTTTTTTAATTAGGAAATTATTTAAGTAAGAAATGGTTAATACGCTTTACAATTGATTTCAGGGTACGCAATTTTGGATGACCTGTCTGGCATTCGTTCTAGTTATTCCAATAACGTCTCAACTTTATTTGCCAGTTTATATGAAACTAAGGCTAACTTCAAGCTACGAATATTTAAATTTACGATTTAATCGGCACTGCAGACTTTTGGCAAGTGGACTATACATGATACAAATGGTCTTGTACACTTCAGTAGCCGTTTATGCTCCAGCATTAGCTTTAAGTCATGGTAAATATATATTTCAAACTTCCTCATAAGTGGAATTTTTATTTATCAATTTAACATTATTTTGTTTGGTGAAGAAAGCCGAAAACATCGGACTGAAAGAACATGTCTTATCATGTAGGCTATTGGCAGAGTATTTTCTATCCAATAGGATGGTGAAAATATATTTTTTTTATTTTCATGCATATCGCCCAGAAATTTGCTCAAATCCATACAGAAATAAATGCTTTCTTGAAGAAAATTATAGTTTGAGTCTTTTTAAATACTCTTTAGCATTATTCGGAGAGAATATTGAGCTAACTTATAAAAATTGTTTAGAAAATTGTTGATGTTTTAATTTACTTCATTATCTGTTTGCTGTAACCAAAAAATCGATAATAAGTTCAAAAATCCAGAATAAACGGCGACTTTCTAACTTTGTTCTAGAAGAAGATAGTTATAAGCAATAATGAATTGTTTACACAATAATATTTGTTGTCTTGCATTAATTATTACCTCACTGTAAGAACAAGTGGTCAAAAAGATGAAAAGATCAGAAAAAAAACGCATCTAGAATTACAATAGGAGGAGATAGAGGAGATAGATAATAATAATTTGTTTAAAAAATTAGTTAAGTTGAATTGCAATAATTATTACTTCGCACAGACTGAAGAGTGGACAAGATCTTGAACATTTCAGAAAAACCGCAACTTTCTAGAATCATTTAAAGACGATTTTATTAAAAAGAACACTACATTTTTTAAATAATTATGTTTATTATCTTCAATTAGCTATTACCTCAAACTATTTAAAAAGTTGAAAGTAAGTTAAAAGTAAGTTGAAAAATTGGGAAAAATTGCAAATTTCTATGTTCATTCTAATAGAAAAATTTCTAAAACAATAATAACTTGTTTAAATAATCTATATGAACCCCTATTTATTATCCTAAAGTAGTATTTTTTTTATTAGAAATGATTTGTATAAAAAACGCAAAAAAATTATGATTAGTGCCAAAAATGCGAAAAACCCAGTTTTCCATTTATGGGGTTTTATTGGCAACCTAGAAAACAAACTTATTGTGGTGATACTTCGAAAATAAAATTTGATTTATATTCTATGGCTAATTGTCAAAAAAAGGTTGAGTTTAAACCCGATTCACCTAATATTGACGATCCTGAATAAAATTGACAAAAACTTTTTTTTTCTTTTGGGAAATATGGGAAATTTCATGACGCTTGCGGAACCTCTAAATATAATTTTTGTTGTCTACAAAAAAAAGCATTGTTTTTTAATTAATTCAAACAATTCCCGGTCGATATTCATGAAAATTAAAAAAAATTCCATGCATTTTTAGATCATCTTCTTATCCAACGATTGCTGACAATTATTGCTTTTTTAACCATTCATATTCTAATTAGCTCAATTTGTGTTTCTGTTGCGAATCCAGAAAAATCCGGATGAAAGAAGATGGCTTATCATATAGGCTATTGACAAAATCTTGAAAATACAACGATTGCTGACAATGAATGCTTTTTTGACAAATTATGTTCTAATTAGTCTACATTGTGTTTCAGTTACGGCCCTAAATACTTATGTTGCTGTGACTCTAGTCTATGTAGTCTGCATTTTTTACGCATCTCAGGTGAGTTTCATTAAGGCTGAAAGTTTATTGAAGCAATTAGCCTTTTTGGAATAATAGTAATTTTTTAAAAATTTTGGTAACTTTTCCAGACTTTATTGCTTTAACAATAAACTAAGCAACGTTTCGGTAGCTGACCACTTTAATGAAATAATTGCAATTATTAAGGCGCTTCAAACAAGTCGGTTCCGCTTGATCCGCTATACATATATAAAGAGAATTGTTGAACATAATATTTTTACTACATAATCTAAGGGCAATTATAATGTTTTGGAAAGAAAGCTTTTTCCGGAAAATGTTTTTTTTTGTTTTTAAATTGAAAATGGATTTTCGCGGTTGAAACCTGTGGCCCAGCGTACAGAATATTTGGAGTGTTACCAGTTTCAGGCGCAAAAAAAAACATTTGCAATCACGAAAAAAATTCCGGAAAAAGCTCTTTGTCCAAAACAGTATAATTGCTTTTACATTATGTAGTAAAAATAGTTCGTGCACGAATTCATCCTTTTAGACGTATAGTGGAGTAAGCGGAACCGAGACCCGCTTGAAGTGCCTTGAAGGTGTTCGCACAAGAAAATACGTGTGCAGTACGCTGGAAACGGCTCACGCACGAGTCGTCCAAACACATACACAACGCACCTACCAATCGCGTGAGATCTGTCGCGCTGCTGCGGTACGAGCTGCTTACATACCGTTTACCTATCGGACCGCCGCTAGAGAAGCGTTTGTGAACTTCCTAATTTGGTTGATCGTATTATCTATTTATATATCTATTTATTTAAATTATGTTCACCACAAAATACAAATAAATAACTACGAAGCTTTGCAGAGATATTCGGAATATTAAAAAAATATTGCTTTCTAAAATAGCTTTCAATACTGACTTTCTTCATAATGATAAACACTACACTGTCTCCGTTAGCACATCAATATTGGCAACGTCGCAAACTTCTACTTCTCGAGTGGCGGTCCGATAGGTGAACGGTACGTATCCAGCTCGTGCGTGAGCCGTTTCCAGCGTACTGCATACGTGTATTTAGAAGACTGGCTTACCAGAAAGATCAATCAATTATGTCGTACACCAGAGACATAATTACATACTATTCAAAAAAGGTAGTCACATTTTTTCGGTACGGATAGGGGAAGATTGAAAAGGGGTTATTTGCCCTGATATTGGTGCACAAACAGCCGGTTTTTTGGGTACGTGTAGATGCTCCTTAAAAAAATTGAGTATTTGGATAAAAAAATAAAATTGAATTACATATAACTTTGATGCATGTACGACAGAATTTTTTAATCCTTCGGGTAAGCTAATATAAATATTTAGATATTTATACTAGAAAAAAATTATTCTCAATATTATTATATGTGTTAATCAGATCACATGTGAAAACAACCTTACACTTATAGGAGATCAATACTGCTAATACAAAAAGATAATTTCTTTCCTTATTTATTTCAAAGACTTTTAGTGATAACTGTCATACAGAATTTTAGGGAGGTATTGCCGTCCGATAAGTGTACGCTCCCCTTAACACGTCATCACACGTACTGCACGCACACTAATTGTGGTTCTCCCACCACGTGTGCTATTTTGCGCATAATTTGCGCCTATGACATACGCTTGCGCGCATCTAATATCGTGCATCTATAGGGGGCTTCGATAAGTCCGCAATTACTGCAATTTTTTGCCTCTACAACCCCGAAGTTGGAAAGCTATCGGACTGGTACTGTACTACAGCTTAGGTTTATTGCATTTTTAACAAAACTGGCGATTTTTTAACCAAAGAGATAAATTTTCAACGAGAAAGATTACTTTTCTACCAAAAAATACGAATGTCAACAAAATACAAAAATCTTGAATCAAATGGTTGAAAGATTTTTCAGTAAATACGCAAAGAAAAAAAATAGTATCCAAAATTTGGAATTTTTAAGTCAGAAAGGCGAATTTTCTGCAAAAAGTAAAGTTGAGCTTTCAATAAGAAAACATGAATTTTAACCGAAACAGTTAATTTTGAGAAATTCTTGAATTTTAAAGCATAGATCAAATAAATTTTCAATCAAAAAAGATAAATTTCAAATAGAAAATGGAGTAATTTCATTTTTCGTATAAAAAAACGAATTGTTAATAAAATGGTTATTTTTTAGACTAAAGAAATCAATTTTTAACAAAAAAGATGAAGTTTCAACTAATGAAATTTCTTTTCGACCACAAAAGGAAAATTTTCAATAAAATATATAAATTTTGATGCAAATAGTTGCGTTTTCAACTTAAAATGGAACAGTTCATATTTTAGAAAAAAAAATTTTTAATAATCGAAATGAATGGTTAACAAAATAGTTAAATTCCCAGCCAAAAGGATTAAATGTCTACTAATAAAGACGAATCCTCAACCAACGAGTGGAATTTTCAATTACAAAAGATAATTTCTTCACAAAAAATCAAATAGTTCAACTTTCAGTTAAAAAACTCCATTAAAAAAATTTTTTTTCAAATAATTCGCAATAGAATAGTTTAATTTTTAACAAAAAAAGATTAATTTTTCACAAAATATATAAATTTTCAATAAGAAAGTTAAATTTTTAACCTAGAAAATTTATATGCTTCTCAAAAAGATGAATTTTTAACAAAATACATAAATTTTCAACAAAATAGTTAAATTTTCTACTAAAAAAAATCAGCTTTCAACAAAAAATGGAATAGTTATATTTTCAGTATAAAAAAATAATTTTAATAAAAAATAAACTATTTTTCAACAAAATATTTAAACTTTTAACCAGCGAAATAAGTGTTTAACTAAAATTATGAACATTAGGCTATACAAAAAATTAAAAAAATGTTCAATGGTGGATATTTCAAAAACAAAAAATTTCAATTATAAACAAAAAATAGTTAAATTCAATCAAAACAGATTAATATTTTACAAAATAGTTAAATCCTCAACCAAACCAAATTAATTCTCAACCAAGCAGTTTCATTTTTAACAAGAAAAAATCAAATTAATACGATATCCGATGCAATTTAAAATCAAAAATTCAAATATTCAGCTGAAGAATAGAATTTTCAACCAGGAAATATTTTTCAGTTAATGAAGAAACTAAATTTTTTTCAAGATGTTGACTTTTTAACCTAAAAAGATTAATTTTTAACCAAAAAGAATTAATTTTCAATGAAATTGTTGAATATTCAACAAAATAATAAAATTTTGAACCAAAGGATGAATTCTAAAAATAAATTATTTAAATTATAAGTTTGTTTATTTAATTAACATAATTGTTATCATGTTTGTTTCCCAAGGTTATCAAATTTTCATATTATTTTGTGTGTATGTAGAGGGAAGGCAATATTACATGGGGCGGGGTTCAGAAAAATGTCTTACACCAAACTCTCGCTTTCAGTCCAGTGTCGGGGATTGCCTTCAAATAATCTTGGACTGATTTCGGGAGGATGGAAACGTAAACAGTGAGGACCGCCTGAATAGTTTCAACCTCAGTTTATCGAAATATCTTGACTTTTTTCTGTTTTCCCTGAAATTTCCTGACTTTACAGGGCTAGGTTTAATTCGTTAAAGAAACTTGCATTCAACACCTTATTTCATCATACTAGAAACTAAAGAATCTTTTTTCAGGGAGGTATGAAGGCTGTTATAATGACCGATACCTTTCAAGCTGCTGTTCTTCTGGGCTCATTATTTTTAATTGTTGGATATGGAATATCCTGGGCTGGAGGCTTTTCCACTGTGTGGAACGACAACTTGCAAACTGATAGACTTGAAATTTTCAATATGGATCCAACCCCCACTGTGAGGCATAGTTTTTGGAGTGTTGTTGTCGGCGGAACTTTTTACTGGGCGACTATGTTTTGTAGTAATCAAGCGTCCATCCAAAAATACCTAAGCGTTGAAAGTATCAGTCAAGTAAGAAAGTAAGTAATTCATTTTATTCGTATTTTCTGATTGTTTCCGGATTTTACCAAATATTATACTTGATGAAAATACATAGCTGTGTTTTGAACATCTTATCCTGGATTAGGGCAATTTTCAACAAAGCAGTCAGACTTTTAACCAAATAGTTGAACTTGCCACTCACGGAGATATATTTTCAACCCAATGGTTGAGTTTGCATACGGAACATTGGATTTCAACAAAAAAACGTTGTATTTTCAACCAAATACGGTGAACTCTCACTTATTTCCTGGGTAAAAAATTGTAAACATTCGGATATTCCAAGCCTGCTGGGGCCCCCACGTTTACCGAGAGTCGTGAGGTGATTTTGTTAAGCGACGTTCATTGGCTTCCCCTGCCTTGTATCGCTGCGTGCGGTGTAAGCATGCGTCCGTTCGTCCAACGAACGAGGGCTTCTAGCTATTCGGGCCTCTTTTTAATTGGTCAGCCACTGACGCATGCGAGACTGTACAGGGACAGTGGTGGGGTGTGAATGCGCTTCGTCATTTGAAATATCCGCAGTTGAGTGATTTGGAATAAGTGAGCCTTGGAACAAGTGAGAGATCACTGTAGTTGAATTTTCAACCAAGAAAGATGTTTCAGTCTTAAGAGAAAAAAATGTCAACCAAATTTTTGAACATTCAAACGAAATCGATGAATTTTCTGCAAAACAGTCGCTTTTTCAACCCGAAAATATGAATTTTTAACTAAAGTCAACTACAAAAGATCAGTTTTTATCTACAAATGGAACAGTTAAATTTTCTGTTACAAAATAAACTTTAAAATTATAAACAATCGACCCCATTTAATAATTGATTTAAACGGTCTACATTTTTCAAATTGAAAAAAATCATCGTAGATACACGAGTTACTCAGCATGCATAAAAATGACAGAATATCCTCTTTGTATGCTCACGAATTAAAAAATTATATTGGGTAAAATGAAATAAGTGTTAGAAAAGAATTAAATTTTACTTTATCTTCCCACCTGCATTTTGGAAATTTCATTTTGTGAAAAATCCCAGTTTCTTATTTTTTCCAATATTTTTTTTTAAATTAGTGTTTAAACGAAGAAGAAATTCTGTATGTTTTTCGCGGGCTATATATTTTTTTTTTATCAAGAGATCAGTCTATTGTGAAAAATAAATTTTCAATATTTTTTCAGGGCTTTATGGGTATCTTCTGCTGGACTGATACTTATCTACTCGATCAATTTTATGACTGGTATGGTTTTGTATAGTGTTTATAAAAATTGCGACCCTCTGCGAGCCGGGCAAATTACTGGACAGGACCAGTTATTACCACTCTACGTGATGAATTTTATGGGCAGTTTGAAAGGAGTGCCTGGCTTTTTTGTTGCTGGTATATTTGCAGCTTCACTCGGGTAAGTAAAAATTATTCTTATGGAATAAAATACACTTACGGTAAAAAATAAAAACTAGCTCAAGATTTGAGTGTGTAATCAGTTTTCATTATCACTCAATTAATTTGTGATTAAAACGGAAAAACAAAGATGCACGCTAATACGCGACTGATTATTTTGTTTTTCATGTACAATTTTTAAATTAGGATGTATAATTAATATTAATGAAGCACTTTTATATTATATAGTATCTATTATCTAAAATGAATAAAAGTAGGGACAATGTATATATATATATATATATATATATATATATAGTTCGGTTCGGTTTTGATTCCTCTAGAATCAAACCGAAGGGCCTATGATAAAGCCACCGAACGCGTCCTCGGGTTGCGAATAGAGGGTCCCTGCACCAAGGGTTTCTGCTGAATATGGTTACAAAAATAAATAGGCAGTCGCGGACAATTGTCCAGGGGTGGTCCCGAAGGAATTAACCCCCAAGCGGAGGTGTGAAAACCGTGCCGAAAGATGAATGGCACCTGGGTGAGGTGTCTAAAAAAATGACTCTGGGATACCTGGAGACCTCTCAGAGTACGCAGCCTTATCCTTGCATGCGGGGCTCTACAAGGATGGACGAACCCCTTTCCCTAGCTTCTCATGGGAACAACAATGACAGCACCAAACATAGTTGTAGTAAGTGTGGTTCAAAACAACAGACCGCGCAGGGCTCCCGACAATGGGTCGACCAACAATGCCGACCAATCTAGAGCTGGGGGAGCCAATGAAAATGGATTCAATGCGATGGATTGGCGGAATCTCGCAACCTTTGGGTGGACGGAGCGACTGA
>NC_046663.1:54115332-54128472 GCF_010883055.1 Belonocnema kinseyi
CTTCGCCATTCCGACGGGTACTTGTACGGCAAACCTGCAGATCGAAAGTACAAGGTCACTCATGTATTTTACATGGACGATCTTAAGATCTATGCTAAAAACTGAGAGCAACTGCATCTAGCTCTGGAGATTGTCGAACGATATACTAAGTAAATTGGAATGGAATTTGGGCTAGACGAATGCGACAAGGTTTATTTGAAGCGAGGAAAACTTAATGGCATCCCTGAAGATCCTGAACTCGTTGATAGAAGCGCCATACGACACCTTTGCGCTGGAGAGACTTATGCATACCTGGACGTGCCACAGAGCCGCTTTCAGGATGTGACATCTATAAAGGATACTCTCCGAAGCAGATACAAACGTCTCATCCGGCAAATTTGGTTTTCTGAACTGTCAGCGAGGAACAAAGTATCTGCAACGAACATGCTTGCCGTTCCGGTACTACTCTATTCATTTGGAGTAGTTCCATGGACGAAGAACGAGCTCAGATCTCTTGATATCGGGACAAGAAAGGTGATGCGCATGAACAAAAGCATGCATCTTAAGATTTCCGTTCCGCGACTGTACCTCTCACGGCGTCAAGGGGGTCGCGGAATGTTGAGTCTTGAATGTCTTCACAATAGGATTATTCTGGGTACAGCACATAGAGTTGCAAATGGAAGAGACCCTCTTCTTAAAATGGTCAGGAATCACGAAGAAGTGGGTAAAGGAGCGTTTTTGTACAAAACAGCGGAGGAGGCTGCTGAAGCACTCGGACTTGACTTCAGTATTAGGGGTGAGCAAAATGCATCAAATCTTATCTATCTCGAGTGCTCACTCCTGAAAGCCCGGATTAGGAAAGCACGAGAAAAACTTTCGTGAACAGCTCCTCGATAAGGGGATGCACGGTATCTACCACAGAAATGTCAAGGATCAGTCAATGTCTTGTGAGCTAACATTTGCTTTCCTTAAATCGCCCGGATTGAAGTCTGGTACGGAGGCTTTCATTTTTGCATGTCAAGACGGAGTCATTTCCACCTTAACATACCGTCGCCACATTTTGAGCCAAGACATTCCCGATGATAGCTGCAGGGCGTGCCATGCACACCCCGAGCATTTAGCTCACATACTATCTAGTTGTCCAACTCACGCGGGAACGACCTACATTCAAAGGCACAATGCGGCACTAAGAGTGCTTTATTACCATCTCTGTCACTCCTACGGCATTAACCTTAATATCGCTCCTCTAAATGCTCCTAGGGAAATTCAGTCAATTGTCGAGAATGGGAAGTGCCGCATATACTGGAACTTTATATTCTCCACAATTGTTTCTGTTGCTCACCCGAGGCCTGACATGGTTCTTCTTGACTTCGAGAAGCGAACCATGTTTGTTATCGAATTTTCGACACCAGCTGACAAAAACATCATAACCAAGGAGAATGAAAAGAAAGAGAGGTATCGAGACCTTATAAGGGAGTTGCAACGATTGTACCCGGAATATTCTGTTAAATTGATCTTTCTAATCATCGGCGCTCTTGGAGGTGCCAAGCTTTCACTTGCTAATGGCCTAAAAAGCATCCCTGCGTGTCAACAATATGATAGAACACTTGCGGGAAAAATGCAGAAGGCGGTTGTTCTTGGGTCGCTCCGTGTTCTTAGGGTGCACGAGGCTTTTGCTGGATCGTCGTATTGATTCCTTTACATACTATAACCACCTATCTCACGGTCGTGAGACGTGGTTGTGGCTGAAATTTTACCGCGATTTCGCTGGAAGCGGTTGCAATTTTCCAGATTAGCACCCGCTCCTGGTGAAATCCTGCGGTTGTCCTTATGACAAATTTTTAATTATATATATAATATTTTTGTACATTGCACAGACAATTAATCCATTGCAATTTTTAAATTAAAAATATCAGTTTGTGACGAAAAATCCTATGATAATTCAGAATTATTAAATAATTCTAAAGCTTGTTCAGATTTAAAGGATTTTTGCTGAAAAATAACAATTACCGATGTAAAACGCCAACGTAACCTAACACTATTTTGAAAAAATGTTTCTTTAAATCTAGTGATTTTTTAAATACAATTTTCAATTTTCGACGAAAAACACTAACACGTCTCGAGTAAAATTGCTTCGACTTAAGATTGTCTGGAGAAGTCGTGTCCAGGAACATGTCCAGGATCCTCCAAAGTTTCTGTACAAGCATATTCAGCTCGAACGGCTCACAGTGAAGGAAATGAATAAAACTAGACAAAAAAACTTGTAGGGCGCAATTCTTTACCGATTTTGGATTTTTTGAAAGAAAAATTCAGCGTTCCATTTTGAATAGAATTACAGGAGCCGATTTTTAAATTTTTTGTTTAATAAAACTTTTATTTTAATGCAAAAAAAGTAAAAAATGTCAATTTTGACGGTTTTATTTTTTATCTACTTGCTAAAATTTTCCGTGCTCAATATCGCTTGAAATTGAAGCACAATGGTGCATGAAAGAAAAAAAATTGTTGACTTGTTCAGTTAATTATTATAAGAAAATTATAATAACAAGCAGCCAAAATCATGGATTATTCCCTCGAAAAAAATAACACTTGATCATGAAAATTTGTTATTCGATTTGATGGCAAAAATGTCATTTTTTTCCAAGTGACCCAAGTGATCCCAAGTTCACACTGATTTTCCGTTGTTTTTTTTTATTTGTATATAACTTCATGAGAAACCAAAAAAAATAATTATAACTTGTTTCTCTTTTTTTCTCATCAAGTTATGTACAAATCAAATAAAAAATAAACAAAAAACCAGTGTAAACTTGGGATCACTTGGATTAATAAGAAAAAAAACGACATTTTTTGCCGGTAATTACCGCTAATAAATACTTGTTTATATAATTTATTTGGAAAAATTATGAACAAACATGGGTTAACGAATTTTCTTTAATTAAAATCACTGACTGAGTTTAAACAAAAATATAAACAAATATCGGTTGACAAATTTTTATGATCATGTGTGTTTTTTACTGTGAAGGCAAGCAATCTTAACGCTCAATTATACTTTGCGAGCGAACAATCCATGATTTTGGCTATTTCTTAATAAAATTTGTTTATAACGATTAACTTGTCAAGTCAATTAATATTTTCAATCAATAATGATTTAAAAAATCAATATTTTTATTTTCACTCATGCATCCCCGTGCATCAAATTCACACGATATTGAGCAGGCAAACATTTTTTTCAAGAAGATAAAAAATAAAACCGTAAAAATCGATATTTTTTTCTCTTTTTGCCTTAAAATAAAAGTTTGAATAAACAAAAATTCAACAATCGGCTCTCATAATTCTGTTAAAAATTGAACACTGAATTTTTCTAAAAATAATCCAAAATCGGTCATAAATTGCGCCCTACAAGTTATTTTGAGCCCCGTTTTTTTATTTCACCCCACTATTTGGCTGGGCAATGGTTTTGTTGCACCTGGATTGTTTTTGATATTCATTAAAACAACTTAAAATTAAAAAAATAATTATCACGTTAACTTTTGTGTGTGTAAATTGGCAAACAATAACGACAGCTTCATCCAATCATGAACATGTGTTTTCCGACAACGATAGTTTTTGCGACAGCAATAGTTTGAAGATATTAATTGAAAATGGCAAAATGTACTTCTTAATATTTGGATAATAAATAACTTATAGCTTAAATTTTAGCAAATGGTAGCAAACTGTCTGACAAAAAATAGTATTTTGCCTAAAAGTCCTTAGCTAAAAGTATTACTATATTAATTCTAATTTACTTTGTTTCAGTACTGTGGCTAGTGCGCTTAATTCGCTGGCTGCCATTACAGTAGAAGATGTTTTACAGGGATTATTTGGTATAACTTTACCAGCACGACATGGTGCATTTTATGCTCGATGGATTAGTATATTATTTGGAGCAATTAGTTTCGCCCTGGTATTTGTTGTTGAACGACTTGGAGGCGTACTTGAGGTACATAAAAGATTTATTAATATAATTAATACAATTAATAAAAATAGAATATTAAAGATCTTATTTAATTTCTGTTGCCAAAAAAAATTAGTCCTGAGGGTCAGTCCATGTTATTCCATCGAAATCGGTCGCGATCTGATTTTAAAATTTGTTGATAATTAAATATAATAAAATTCAAAGTTTTTAAACATTGAACATAAAAATATAACATTTATGTGCATAATAGAATAGAAAATTTTTGTTTTCCTAATTAAAATTTTCAAATAAAAACATTTTAAATGAGAAATGTTCAAACTTACAAAGAATTAATATAAACAAATTTTATTGCAATTTTTTTTTACTAGAGTTTCGTACCAACTTCTATAAATTGGTAGCAGCATTCTATTTTTGGAAATATAAAATAGAATCGACCTGTGAATCAAGTTGACCTGATTCCCTTAGATTTAAAAATTATTTGAAATCAAAATTACTTCTTTTTTGGGGGAGAAAAGTGCAGCCAAAAGTCAAGTCGAATCTTCGGAATTCGTCTTATTTGAATATTCGAAGTTTTAAAAAGGCAAAATTTTTTAAAACAAATAAATATATTTGAAGTTTATTGACTTATTATTCTTGAGTTTTAAAGGTTTTTACATAAAAAATATCTTTGTTTTATAAGGCATGACTGATATTATTTAAATTTTTTAAATTACAGAAGTCATTGAAATTAAATTAAAATTAAAGTGTTTAATTTCTTAAATTAAAAATTACCTCACAAAGTTTCTCTTTTTAGGATAATTTTCTGAATCTAAGCCCTTTTTCAATATTTTTTTGCTGAAATATATAAAATTTCACTTTAAAATTAATTCGAAGCAAAAAAAAAATGAAAAAATTAAAGTTTGAGGTTTTGGCTACGGTAGTTGTCGTGTCAATAATCATATATCTGAAAAAAATAGTTTTTCTAATATTTTAAGAATTAACATAGTATCACTGATGATAGTGATGATGATATTTAAAATAAGAACATTATTTTCAATGAAAAATGTTTAAACTTACATTTTACTTTTTTTAAATGGTTGAATTTGAATAAATCATGGTTTATTTATTTAGGAAAAAAATTTTCTACAACTCTACTGTTCTCAATTTTGGAAATAATTTTTTTTTGGGAGATGGAGATGTTGGGAATGTTTTCCTTGCAAAAATAAGTCATGATTTCATTAAATCTAACAATTTTCTTTTTAATTTATAAGAAGCGAGAATAAGGAACAACTTAATTACAAAATATTGTGAAAATAATTATTTTTTAGTACGACACAACAAATAATTTGATAAATTGATATGATAAATAGGTTAAAACATCATTAAATTTTATTATAGTCAGGTATCACATTTTTTTAAAAATTAGGTTACAACCGACTTTAGTGAAATAAAATGAAATGACCCTCCTTATATATATTTTTATTACTCGTTTTTATTTACACGAATTTAATTATTTTTGGTTAATTTAACTAGGTGGCTTTATCTTTCAATGGAATGGTGGGAGGCGTCACATTAGGATTATTTTCCCTGGGAATGTTTGTACCGTGGGCAAATTCGAAAGGGGCCATGGTTGGGGCCCTCACAGGCTTAGTTTTGGTTGGTTGGATTGGAATAGGAGGTCAGGTTGCTGCAATTAATCATCAAAATAATATCGGGGGAAAGGCAACTTCTGTCAATCAATGCCCTTGTGTCAATGAAACTATTCTCGCTTTATCAGGATCAGAGGAATCTTTTCCAGAGGCTTGGTCCTTATACAGAGTGAGTTGTCATTACTTTCTTCAAAAATTATATTACACTCAACTCCCGATATAAGCACTCACATTTTACGAAATCTTTAGAATTTAAGTCGTCGGTACTTTGGTGATGCAGGTACCGCGAGATAAAAAGAATGGATTGTTTACGTTTGAATTCCCTCTATTTAGTGTCAAGGCCACTGGAGGCCATGTTTGAAACCGTGCTTATATCAGGAGTGGAGTGTGATTTGTACAGCGAATAATTGATCGGATTCGACAAATTTCTGTTTAACTTTTTTGCCTATGATTGATTTTAAGAATCGAAAAAGTTAAAAACTTAAAAAGAAACCCTACACTCAATCAATGATTAAAACAAGAAAGTTACTAGGGTATAAAAATTAAAGTTTGTACTATTAAACCCATTTTTTTAATGTTCGAAAGATTTGGAAACTTTCCAAAAGACTTAATGGATTTTAATTATTTTAAGTAATGCTCAAAGCTTTTACATTTTTGTGAAATTTTAAAAGAGTTTGAAGATTTTACGACCAGATGAGAATTAATCAGGGGAATTAATATTTTTAACGATTTCAAGGGCTTTTCAGAGAATAATGACAAATTAATGGCATTGCAAAAGATTTCCTAAACTTAATAAGGATTTTGAAAGATTTCATAGGATTTGTACAGTATTAAATTGATCTTAATGATTTTAAGGGATTTCAGAGAATGTTAAGCATTTCAGAGAATTTTTAGGGAATTATTTTAAGGGACTTTTAACAAATTTAAATAGATGTAAAACATTCTAAGCATTTTTAAATATTTCTATAAATTACGAAGAATTGCGCAAGAATAGGATTTCAAAGATTGAAAGATATTGAACAAAATTTCAAGGGATTTCAGAGGAATTCTAAGATTTACAAATATTTCCAAGAATTTCTAAGGATCTTAGTATGGTATTTTAATAAATATCCTACGATCTCAACAGA
This sequence comes from Belonocnema kinseyi, assembly GCF_010883055.1. NCBI lineage: Eukaryota > Metazoa > Arthropoda > Insecta > Hymenoptera > Cynipidae > Belonocnema > Belonocnema kinseyi. The sequence continues at coordinate 54,122,019 of NC_046663.1, forward strand.
TTTTATAAGACTTCAAATATTTCAAGAGATTTCAAGAAATGTCATTAGATTTCACGTTATTTTACGCTTGATTTTTACACATTTCATAGTGTTTTAATGAATTTCAAAGAATTTATTTACAAAAATTAGGCGATTTCAAAGGATTTCAAAGATTTGAAAAGGTGTTTAAATGTTTTTAGAATATGTCATGAATTTGAAAGGATTTTCAAGATTATAGGGTTTATTTAAATGATTTTATTTTGAAGGGCCTAAAAAACTGTCTAGGTGTTTTGAAGGTTTCAAATGATTTTAAATATCTGATGATATTTCCAAGAATTCCAAGAAATTTTCAAGAGATTGCGAAAATTTGAACGTATTTCTAAGGATTTTAGTGAAATGAAGCAATTCAGAAAAAAATGTTGTTGGCGATATGCCCGAGTAATGACGATTTCTGTTTTAATCACTTATTGATGCTCGCAAATTTTTTTCAGATTTTGATTTTAATTTTTTTAAACTAATCATTGCAGAAAAATATAAATAGAAAAAGTTCCATCTTGTTATTATATACAAGCCTATATTTGAATAAGAATTAATTTTGCGACTTCGAAAATGTCCATTTATTGAGACTTGGGGCTAATGTTTCTAGCGTTTTTAAGTTTTGCACAGTGGGGCAAACAATTTTTTCTAGATAAATTAGTCTAGAGCTTACAATTTCGATACATTATCAGCATCAAAAATAAAAGATAACTACATTTCAAAAAGATTTCTGATAGCCGATTTTTTAATTTTTTGTTTATAAACTATCTGTTTTTTGCAATTACTTGTATTCATGAAAAACATTATGAAATTACTTAAGAAATTTATAATATAATATAATAATATAATATCGTCCCTTTATAAAAATTGATGAAAAATTTGTTGGCAATAAATTATATTCACAATTTTTTAATATCTGACGACAAATATTAATTATTTAAATAAATTTGATGAAAATACAGATTTTTGGCCAAATCTTTCGCTTATGATCACTTATCAACCAATAATAATCGTTTATTTCATTTAAAAATACAAATACAGACTAAATATTAAAAAATTGCTCAATTCGGATGCACAAGTTCTGCTCATAAAGCAACCATAGACAGTAAAATTTAAATTGCTTAAATAAACGGTTACCCTCTCTTAAAAATTGACGAAAACGCAGATTTTATATTAAAATGGTTTGTAAAAAAACTAACAAAAACCTGACAAAGTTTTCTCCTAAATAGGATCCTTTCTTAGTCTTTGGCAGTTTATTTTTGCGGAGAAACTAGGTGCATTTGTTGAAAAGGCGTCAAGTTGTGTATTTGTTTACGGAAGTGTTTATAAAGGGAATAATGATTATTGGTTAGTAAAGTATCAGCTGGGAAAGATTGTTCAAAGTAAATAAAAACTGATTCTTTTAAAAAAAAATCTGCTGGTTCGAAATTGAGAAAAATGTGTATTTGTTGATCAAATTTATTTAAGCAATTAATAATTCTTATCAGGAATTGACAATTCGTACATATTATTTAGTTTGGGCTAATTTTTGATCAAGTTTTTTTAAGGAACAAACTCTTTACAGCATGAAATGACTAAGATATGCATTTGTTTATTATAAAGCAAAAAATACGAAAATAAATTATTCAAGCATCTTTATTCTTGAAGTAGTACTTTTACTTATTAATTTCTGAATATGAAAATTAAAAAATCGCTTAACATGTTGTTATCTGCTAGATATTGTTTTTAAGGAGTGTCTTAATTAATTGAATGATGTTTTACGTAAATGTAAGTAGTTGTGAAGAATTTGCATTGTTTATAAATAAAACGTCAACCTTTTTGTTAAATAAGAAAATAAAAAATCGGCTCTCACAAGTTTCCTTAAAACTTAGAAATTTCCATGTTAAAAATGCTGAAATCTAATCCAAATCTAAACTGTTAAAAAAAACTTTTTTCGCCCCAATGTGCATTGGACGGGTTTTTGTATCCGAGAATTTAATTTGCAAGAAATTTTAAAACTCCTTTTGGCACCTTTTTCAATTTTGATAATTTTGATTAGTTTAATTTTCAAATAAAAATGGTTGAATTTTTATTGTTCTTAATTACAAATACAAATGGTTTAATTAGCAATTTATCTGTCAAGAATTATTTAAGGACATGTATCACACTGTCACGTGACCAGTTCTTTTAAACGAACTTTGCTCATAAAGTAATTATTTGAATAAATTTTCCATACCAGCAAGACGTTCATATTCTTTTCCTTTACTTCTATCTGGCACAGAAAATTGATAAGTTTTATTATTTTATGAGTAACCTTGTTTAAAAGTATTTTTCACTTGACAGTCTAGTACATTCCCCTAATATGACAGTGGTTTTTTTTTTCAAAATTTCAAATGAAAGATATGCAGTAATTATATTTAAGAGTTAAAAATGTAATTTTTGAATGTTTAACATTAAAAATAAGTGATTTTTCAACTTTACGGGGATTGAGTTTAAGATTCTTAATTTGTGAGACTTTCTCATTAACTGTTTTGTCATTTTAAACGTTCCAAGATCTAATATATTGTTCTATGATCCCCGTGTATTTAATTTAAAACAATTTAATTGGGAATTGTATTTTTTATTTTTATTACTAATGGTTAAATTGAACATTTTTAATTATGTCCTGAATTTTTAATTTATTAATTTTAGAATTGTTGAAATGTTGAAAGTACAAGAAATAATAAAAAAATTTTGTTTGTAAAAGTGTGACTTTTCATGAGGTATTAAAATATATTATCAAAAATGTCTATTTCTATTTAGGTGAGCTATCTCTGGTACAGTGCAATTGGCTGTCTCGTCACAGTTTTCGTCGGTGTCGTTGTAAGTTTTGTAACTGGCTTCCAAGATCCATCCGAATTGGATTATGATCTTCTCAGTCCGCCAATAAAACATCTTTTGGGACCACCAACCAAATCCAGATCTAGCAGTAAAATTCACGGTGTTACAAATTTAGCCCTGGAGATGTACGATGAAAAAATTCATATAGAAAATGGCAGGGGTACAAGGTTCTAATGAACTATTAATTATAATATAGGCCTACACAATTTTAGATTCTGCCAGGCACAAGAACCAGACTGATCATTGCCCATACATTTTTTGACGCTGAATCCGAAACTGTTACAGTAAATTGAATTTTAAGATTTTTTAGGAATTAAGTTTTAGGAAGTTATCGTGGCTCAGATGGTATCGTGATTGGCTTAAGTGCCAACACTGCAGCATTGGTAGCCACAGTGGCGCGGGTTCGATTCCCGAACCAGGAAGTGAGGCTGGATGTTTTTTTCAGAAAGTTTCGATTCTGCATTTTGGTTGATTCCACTATAAAAATTCAATTAATACAAAAAAAAAATAGTTTTACCCAGATAGTTCAGATAGGGTAGAGAGTTACCCGGAGAATCAAGACAAGTTAGAAGTCTATCCAGCCAGTAGCGGCATGATAGAGGCTAGCGTTTTCCATACAGAATTTGAATTGCGGGTAATTTCTGATCTTGGAAAATCTTAAAATTCAATTTGCTATAACTCATTGAAAAAAATCGAATCAGGCCAAACTAATAACTATTCAAAAAGTAATTAATAATAAGCTTACAGTGAAACTGTTGCAAATTCTAAAAAAATGTCTAGATTTTGTAGATGGTCGAAAATGTCCGGAAACGGCATTTTTACACCTTTAGGTTAGAATATCTCGAAATCCTATCGCTTTCCAGTAAAAACAAAATGTTGCTTTATATGAAATATGGAAGAAAAGAATTCAACATTTTCACAAAAAAATATTTTTTTTTAAAAAGTTGATTGAATTTTTGATGGAATGGGCCATTTTTGCTCAGAACTAGACTCCTTTTTTATCTTTCATTTGAGAAAAAAAAATTGACGGCCACTTAGCTCATTTTCGAGTTATGAATATTTAATTATTAGCTGTATTCGATCAATAGGTAGACATTTCAAATAATATTTACAGTTTTTCAGCAAGTTTAGGTTATGTTGTTGCGATTTCCCCTAACATTCGTATTTAAAAAAATGCTGAAGTAATACAATTTATTTTGAAAATATCTTAAATAAAAAATTGTATTTGAAAGAGGTTTCAATACTTAAAAATTTGTTCAGGTTAAATTGTTGTACACCGGAAATAGGTATTTTAGTCAAAAATCATTATATTTCAAAGAAGTTTTGTACAATTGATATGTTAGACTAGCGGTTTTTACCGGAAATTTTGATACACATTTCAAATTTAAAAGTTAATTTATAATTTGAAACAGGTTTGGTACGTTTTGTTCGTCTTTTACTTTGAGAATTATTGTTTTTAATTTGAGAAGTCGTAAGATTTTTCAGATTATAATCATTCTTCAGATTATCGTTAAGTCATCAAATTCACGATTTTTGTATCATTTTTGGATTTCTTAAGCCAATTGGCTTTTCAATGCTGATACTGGTACTTTTAATAAAAAGTTTTTTAGCAATATTCGCGCCATTTTTAACGGAAATCGGTCTAGATTTAAAAGGAGATTTACAATTTTGAATACATTTTAGGTTATGTTAACTTTTCTCACCAAAAATCGATTATTTAGAGAAAATCAAAAAAATTTTTTAAAATTTTTAAATATAAGATACAAAAATAAAATATATAGTGTATTCCGGCAAAAATCCAATAAAAAATTGTTTTAATTCTTTTTTTTTCAAAAATTTTAAAACTTTGTTTTCTTCCATATTTTGTATAAAACAGTATATTGTTTTACGAGTTGCCTATACGTTTTATTAAGATTTGAAAAGGCTCGTAAAATTTCCAATATTTTGAAAAATCCGTTCGCCAAAAATATGATCTATATAGCAATACAATTTCAGTAAGTTTCATATTATAAGTTTGATATTTCTGATCTGTACAGCGTCTACTCTGGTTCTTTGGTCTGAGAAATGTAAACCTTTGATGTTCCCCATTTCAAAATTTTGTCTGTGCATTTTTAATGTACATATTTTTCGAAAAATCGACAACTCGATTGATCGGGTGTACTCCTGCTTTCGACTTCAAGAGACTTCAGTGACCTTAGAGTAATTCAGAGACTACAGAATATTTCATTAGACTTCAGAGTGATTTCATGATATTTCCGTGGCTTAAGAATAATTCAGTGACTTCCAAATATTTTTGACTTCAGACTTCATGGTTACACCTGACTTCTCGAGTTAGCAACCTCTCCATAGTTTTATATTTGTAACATTGAAAATTGAAGTCAAATTACAAATTTGATTCAGCAGACACAGTTATTTCAGGTAAATAAGAATAAAGAACCACAAAGTTAATATTTTAACCAAAATAACTGTCGTAACACAACCTGATATACGTATAAAACGATCAGTATTGAATTTTTGAGTATTTTCAAGCGTAAAATCAAACGAACATCTACACTTAGGAAGTTGTTTTTTTTATCCTTGTTCGTAACTCGAACTAGTTTTGATGTTTTGATACCCTTGAGGGTAGGTATAAGAGTTTTGTGTTACTAATTACTTTGTACTATATTCTTTGGGTTGATAATTTGAAAAATTCACATATAATGCTTACATGTTGAGAAATGACAGAAAATATAGAAGGGCACTTTTGTCTGGTATTATTTTATCTGGTTTTTTGTTGTCTGAGCATTTATTTTGTTTAAATAGTGCAAAACAATCATTTTTTACTTGGAATGTATATACGAGAACAGGGCATTAATGCCTTGGCTAAAATCAAATGAATAAAATTGTATTATTTAAACAAAATAAAAGCTTTAATGGGTCAGACAGTCATGCCCTTATATGTTTTGAACGACTTTTTGAAATTTCACCACAATATTCACATCTAAAAAATTTTTGAACGCGCCGAATGTAAAACCATGTAATCGGTCAATTGACACTTTGGTATATGCCTTTAAAAAAATAAGATACTGGAAAATAATTACTGGAATGACAATTAGAAAATTGAATGCGGGAATTAATTAATGAATCACTGCGTTAAATTAAGCCATGACAATAATTTTGGTTTCAGTATTTTCTTCTTGTAAGGGGGAGAAGAATATAGTATTAATTTTTTGCTCTTTTCTGGAGAGTGGAGACATTGAAACTTGATGCAGATTCGTTTAAGGATCTGACTTTTGTATCTGCGAGAATGCTTCTATTTTACTGATCCTAATGAAAATTGTCTCACATTGTATTACGCGTTATTCAAAAGCATAAATGCATAACTAAACGAAAAATATATGTTTGTAAAAATCCTTTTGCTCAGAGGATCTTATTTGTCTTTAATTATGCTTTATGTAATAAATTATTAAAAAATAAGCTCCAGTCTTAGAGGCATTGTTGTGATGTGCTTCAGGACTATAATTAATAAAATAACATCAACGTTTATCAAAATCTATGGATTTTGAGCAATTTTTTTGGCCTAGTGAAGGGCGTTCTGTTG
>NC_046663.1:54128572-54129815 GCF_010883055.1 Belonocnema kinseyi
TCAACTGTGCTCGTACGGCCACAACGAAACTCGGTAAACCACTTATGAATCGTTCCAATCGACGGTGCAGAGTCCGGGTAAAACTTATCCAGCTTGGCCTTGGTCTCGGATATCGTTTTCTTGCGAAGATAGTAGTGTATGATCAAAACTCGAAACTCACATTTTTCCATATTAAAAAAAAACTCGGAGGTTAGTCGCTTCTCAGTGCTGTAACTTGTAAATGCGTAAAGATAAATGGCTGAAGTTTTGACAGGCGTCATTTGAAGGATCAAGCTCGACGAAAATGGTTCACATTAGTGAATACTAATGCCATCTCTTAGAATTTTCAGGTACTTATCAGACTGCCTAGTAACATTTGAATATTACATCACGCCAAGTACTATTTTTATTCCAAGACTATTTAGTCGCTGGTAAATGGGAGGAAATAAAAAGTTAGGTAATTATTATTATAATTTACCTGCTTATTAACATCTGTTTCACTCAAATAACGACCGACAAAAAGATCTTGACAGGTGACTTACAGTTTGTAGACGACACTTCACGTTGCACTGGATGAAAAAAAACAGTGTCTAAATGACTCTTTTCCCCTAGATTCTCCGAATGAACCTGTGTGGTTCAAATTTGTTGCAACTCTATTGAACACCGATTTCAGTGTACATTGGAGGATCGGCGATTTTCTGTGATGAAGAAAAAGAAGGGAAAGCCAATGAGGTTTTAAAAAACAATGATCACAAGGTCTTTAACACATCATATACACCACCTGTTTTGTATTCTATACAAAAATATGAACAAAATTTCATTAAATTTTTATAATAAAGAATCAGCATATATTAATATCGGCTATTTCTTAAACATCAGGAAAATAAAGAAAGTCGTATATTAGAATGTAAAAAATGTAACGAGTTCTCCTTCTAATATTCTCTTGTAGCTGAAAACGAGGAAGTGAAAGCCAATTTCATTTGCATTTCAAGAAATATAATTTTACATTAAATAAGTATAATTAAATGTCATTGAAAATGCTCACCCTCCTTTATTCATTGATGCAGAATTTTTTTTCAAATTCATATCTTTTTATTTTAAAATCTATTAGTACAATAGTTTATTATTTACAATTCTTTATAAATACTCAGTGCGGCTGTATGCCATGTTAAAAAACATTGCGTAAATTAAATTCGTGTAAACATTCGATGACTTTGAAATAAATGTGCAACACAAATATTAAAATTATCAAACCTTAAAGTGT
>NC_046663.1:54129915-54132779 GCF_010883055.1 Belonocnema kinseyi
AATAAATAATAAGGATCAAATTTTATTCAGAAAATGGCTTCTCGCTACCAATTGCGCAGCCTGACTGCAGTCATGTGCTTTAATTTCTCCTCTGTAGATTAAACATACGTGTTTTTATCATTATTATTTGCTTATTTTTGAATATTTATAACAATTTTTCATTATTTAGAATAAATCTGAATTTTTAATAATCAATGTTACTAGTACTTATAAGATTTTTACCCTTTGTCAGATTTCTTGAATTTCCTCTTCTTCGGATGTTCAAATAATTAGGATTTTTAGCGAGCGATTATTTTTCTTTAAAATCCCGTTTTATATTTTGAAATTGGTAAATTTGTTGAAAAACTACGTTATTTAAAAAAAAGTCAATTTTGCGGAATTTTCAGGTTTTTTTATAGTTACCAAATTATTCAATATTTTTTGAAAAATTAAGAGAATATTATTATTATCATTGTTTTCTACACTAAAAACGAAGAAAATGTGCTATATTAAAGTTGTTTTACTGCACATAGAAATCATTGTGCCACGATACAAATTTGGGGTGTAGCGGAACCCCGGTTTACCATTAGAGGATGAGCCAGCTCAGTTTACCAGTCCAGGGTTGATATAACATAGAGCTGTTGATAAACGGGAATTTTTATGATCATTTTTGTTTAAAAATTCTAATTTACAGCTAAAAAATTGACACAAATGATGTACAAAATTTTCAATGGTTTATTAAATAGTTTTAAAGTTTTAATTTAGCGCGTAAGATCACAGAAAACCCTGGTGTTAAATTTGTTGTAGCTGAAATTTCATTGGGCTCCCAATGATCATTTGAGAGTGTTTTTAAGTCTCAAATGTATTCCTCTGAACGTAGCCTAGATAATTGTTAATAAGGAAACCAATTGAAGCAATATTTACCTAATTTCCAAATTTATTTCATTTAATAGGGCGTACCAGTCACTTAGAATAAAATTATAACTTCCTAATGCAACTTCCAAAAGTTAGGTTAGTCATGCCCGTCGACATTTAAACTAAAGCCGGGATGTATAGAAAAAGTCATGACCGTCTACATATACAATAAGGTATTTTCACTCCAATCACTAGCTCACTTCACTTCGTTGAATACTGAGGGAATAACAATTGACCAAATGCATGGGAATCGGTTAATTTTTGCTCTATTTTTCTAATATCTTCGTAGAAAGTAATTTTTCTGTATAAATGTGTAAGTTATAAGTTAGTGCTGAGCGCTGGTTGTCTACCCTTTGAAGCGCGATTCAAAATTACATTGAAAAACAATTCTTGTAATTTAAATAAATAATTATTGAAATATACACACGAATGTATACAAATTGTGCAACTTTTGATTTCAGACAAGAAAAAAATTTATAACATATATATTTGATGAATAACAGTTTATTTTCATTGAATTCGAAAGACTGAATAATATTTCTCAAAATATTTGTTAATAGATACATTTTTTTAAATACCATATGATATTTCAGCAGCTTGATATATAGAAGCTAATTGCAGAATATAATAGTGATAATATTTGAATAATTCTAAAACAAAATTTCAGATTGTTCTTTTCAATTAAGACGTGACAAAACGACGCTTGAAATGAAAAATAAAAAAAGAAAGCACAACTACAATACAGTCATGATAATTTATGTATTTATAGGTTATATAATTATATGAATTCCCAAAAAATACATACAAAATATTAAAAAATTATAAAGAATTATTTTCAATCACTTTTCCAAGAAATTTCTTTTTAAATTTAATGTTTTGTAAAATATAATTTGGTCTTTGGAATTCACTGAAGATAAATTGTTATTAATATAATATATGTGTTGTATTTTTTTGCCTGAAATCAAAGTTACAATACTTGTATATATCCTTGTGGACATTTTAATAATTATTTACTTAAGTTACAAGAATTGTTTTTTAGTGTACTTTTGAATCGTGCGCCAAGTGCGGCCAATGAGTGGTCAGCCCTAACGCAAGCGCAGTAGCTCAGGGTGCCAACATTGGCATCATTGGTGCACAGTACAAACCGGAAAAATAAATCAAATCAGCCGGCAGGAAAAAGTTGGAATATGAAAGCCTCAATAAGGCATTTTCACTTCAACCATCAGCTAACTTCACTTTCTTAAAAGCTTAGGGGGAAAAATGGATCAAAACTTTATTTCTGTAATATATTTGTAATTAATCATCATTATTATTATTTTATTATTTCATTAAATAGTAATTAAAAAATAAAAACTATTTTTTAACTACACTTATATAGAAAAAATTACCTTTTACGAAGATGTTAGCAAAAAGGGGAAAAAATGAACTGAATCCCATACATTTGGTCCCTTATTTTCCCCTCAGCAATCTTCGAAGTGAAGTTAGCTGTTTATTGAAGTGAAAATACCTAGTAGGCTCTCATCTTATCAGTTTGAATGTTCCCGCCGCTATATTTGAAACATTGCAATGTTTCACGAAACTCCCAATGTTTCATGAAACTTTTCATCAAGCTAAAGTTTCATGCAAATTTACATCCCTACTCATGGCGAAAAAAAAATTTCTGTTTTTATTATTTAATTTATCTTTCATGTATGACACTAGCCACTGCAAGATTAGATATCCAAGATACCTTTAAACTTTCGCAGAAAATCTAGTGGAAATTTGTTCGAACGACAGGCATCAATTTCAATGGAGACGGTCACGACTTAGTTTGTACATCCCGGCTTTGGTGGTTTGAATCTTATATAGTAGGTTTTGACTAACCTACTAGGCAGTCTGATAAGTCCCTGAAAAATGTAACACGGAGACGTTTTTTTGGCCAAAGTCGGTTTTATTTTTCAACATACTCTCCTTTTAGGTCGATACAGCGA
>NC_046663.1:54132879-54168220 GCF_010883055.1 Belonocnema kinseyi
TAAACTTTTAAATTACAAATTCATGCTTAAAACGTCTAAATGAAATCGTTATACTATCCGACTGAAATTTACTATGCCACATTTTTTGCTATTCTTGTATTTATAAATTTTTTTACATTTAGAATTTTTAAATTCATGCTTAAAACATCTATTTGAACGGATTTAACAAAAAACTGAAATTCACTTACCCACTCAATTCTAGAACGTAAATGGTAAACCGGGGTGCAGCGTAACCCCACACGATATTCACTGCCGCATAGAACTCACACCCAACACTAACGCGTTCGCATACTTTAAACTTTAACTGGGGTGTTGTGGAACCCCGGTTTACCAATCTAGGGTTAATCTTTTTCCTAGAATATGACCTCTTAAAACAAAAATCGTTAAATTTTATAGGTTCCTTATTTTAAAACACTTTTAGACTACGTTAGCGCTTTGCATTAAAAATTGGTTTTTAAAAACAAAAGCCATTATAGATTGAACAAGATTTGCAACTTCCGAACAGTTTCAGGTTATATTAATGATTTTCACAGGAAATCGTTTAATAATCTAAATCTAAATCAGGAAATCTAAATAAAAATCATGAGATCTCGAAGAATATATATAATTCTGAACATTTTTGTGTTATGTTAGTGTGTTGTTTATGCTATTTTGAATACAAAATAATCAGAATTTTAAACAAGTTAAAGTTATGATGGTCTTTTTTACATGAAATTTGTACACTGAAGTTCTTCCCGCAAGAAAAGTTTCCCTTTTAGAGGACAAGGTGATCCATGGGGGCGAAAGTGTGACGCTGCTTGGTTGGCGGAGGAACTTCACAACAACGAAGGAGTGTATGGAAAAAGCAGGCAGTATCCTCGGCGGTTTATCGTGTCATCTGCTTTTGTCATTTTCAGAGAGTGGCAAAAATGTCGCGGGAAATTCGCTTCAGTTCGTTTTCAATCACTCAGTGTTTAGCTTATGCGTTGCGCAACCAGGTGTAACGAGGCATTACGAAAATGTCGTAGGAAAACAAGAGGAAGCGTTTTCCTTTCGAAGCGGCATATGAGTTTTTAGACGAAGTGAAATAAGATGCCTCAAAACAGTTAGATGTTAACGGCTTTTAAAATAATGAGTTGAATTGTTAGTATTTTCAATTATGATACCACTCACTTTACAATGCGTAATTCGAAAATCTCTTAATTTAAAAATTTTCTACTTTAGATTTTTATGTTTAAGCTGAAATTTTTAAATTAAAAGATTTTAAAATGCAGACTTGGAGATGTAAACAATTAAAGGCATTTGAAGTGGAAAATTGGAAAAAATTAAAAACAACTTCCAGATTACTCAAGATTTGGAAATACAATTTTAAAGCTTTTCAAGGAGGTTTTAACTATTTACAATTAAATGAATTTTCAATGATTCCAAGTTAAAATTGATTGAAATAATTAAATTTTGAAAATTTAAAAATGTATTGATGAGTATTGAAAATGATGATCAATGAAAAATGATCTTTGAACTCTATAATTTATATAGAGTCAAATGAAAAAATGTTTAGTCTTAGAATTCGATTTTTTTAATTTCATTGACCGTAAAGAATGTTTGCGAACGGAGAAAAAACCGGGAAAAGACCGGGAATTTTTTTCATTAAATAAATTGGCCACCCTGATGTATGTACGTACATACTTAGAAATCAGTACTTTTATAACGTTTTTTTCCGGAACAAAAATTTTAACGTTCATTATGACATTTAAAACTAAAGTTGCACAAATGAAGAACAACAGTATCTTATAGCCAGGCTCTTCAAAGTTACCCTAAATTAGTCATAGCCGCTAAGAGGTTCCGAAAACCAAACTTGATCCTTGGTCAAGGCAATTAAAGCGGCATGAGAGAAGAAAATCGATGGCATGTAACCTGGAGAAGTCTCTCCAAGATTTGAAAATTGCGTCTTCAAGAATGATAATTTTATGGTCACCTGTTGTCGAACTAAAAGCTTGGGTGGAACCTAAAATTAAAGTGATCGAAATCAAAGACCTATAAAGGCCAGGAAAGCTGTTGTGTTGCATTCCTAGTATATACAAAATCCAAAACCCAACCACGAAAGCGGGAGTACGAAAGGTTATCGATGTCAAAGAAAGTAGACAAGCTACCCAAATCGTAATAACTGCAGAGCCAGGAGTGTTCGACGGTCTCAAGAAATTCGACTGCAAGTCAACCTAAGGGTTATGGTAAATCAATATGAAGATCCTCTCAAAAACAAAATTACATCCGTTGACAAAACTCTGTTCAGTTTACTGTTAGAGGATTATATAAAAAAAGCAAATCAGTTATTTATGAGAGTTCCGTAGAAACACCTAGAGCAGCACTTTATGTCAGGCGGTACCACATTTATTGGATCACCAAGATTCTTTTCTAGAAACTTCTAGGTAATAAAGACTGAGCACTATTTAGGGGGCAGGCGCCAACCTATGGTGATTGCTCAGCGTATCTACCATTTGACCCCCAGGATCCACCATTTAAGGAATGGCGAAATGTGGTGAAGTACTGCTGCATTAAAGGATGTTCATCTGGTCATCACCATTGCTTATCTGGTGTGATGATAACGCACATCATTCGACTTGCGTTAGTAGAGACACCAGCGACAGGGGTGACTATTTATTAGATTACCTCTTAACTACTGATTTAACTTGATTAAATCGAGTTAACGGACCTACCTATGTGACATCTAGATTCCTTGAGGTAATGGATTTGACCTTGTGCTTGATAAGTATTGACGAAGTGTTCAAGGGATAGCATGTATCGTCAGATGCGTCCCTATTGGATCATAAAATAATGTGCTTCTCCTTAAAAGCCGACAGAGCTGAGGTTCCAAGTTGAAGGAACCATAAACTCGAAAGACTTGCATACTTAAAAAAAGGATCTCAACAGCTTTCTGGGTGCGGTAGTGGGCTGAATCAACTCTATAAAACAACTCGAATTTATTGTCAACATTCTGCAAAAAGGATGCATAAAGCAGATGAGGAAAATCGTCCTCTTCATATTAGGAAAAGGATCCATGACAAAAAGCCTAAACGACAAAGCGCCCGTCTAATGAGAGACGCGATCCGTGAAAAAGGCCCGCTAATCAGAGAGCGAGTATGGGCGTGCTCATACATACATCCATCGCGAGAAAGCGAGTCGCTCTCTGATTCGCGAGCTTTTTGCACGGAGTGCTACTCTCATTGGGCGGACGCTTTGACGTTAGGGCTTTTTGTCACGGATCCTAGGAAAACGGACAGGGATGCATTTTGGTGGAATTTTAGACAGAAGGACCTGAAAGAGGACATTCCACGTTTTTTTAATAGGACTAAAAAGAATCGGAATTGGGATTTGTATACGGTAACCTTGAAAATATGTAATAATGAGATACAAAATGCCGCAAAGGACTCATGCAGGGGTTATTGGCAAGGAATATACAATGTACCTGACACTACTATACTTTAGACAACCTTTAAGGGTAATTCATCATTCAAAAGTTAAATTGCTAGTTACGGAATTAAAGCCATTTAAAGCTGCAGGAGATAATAAAATATTGCCTGCATTAATTCAAAAAGGATATTAGTCCGTGATGGGTCCACTGTGCAGCATCTTTAGAGAATGCTTAGCAAGGAGATAGAACCCGGTGGCAGACACTGACAGATCAGTTTCACCTATTTCATGCTGAAACAAGTAAAACAATTAGTGAATGTTTACTTAAAAGATGAAATCCTCATGGAAAAACTCTCCACGGGAATTAGTTTGCCTCTCAAAAAGGCAGATCTGCCGTAGTTGCTTTCAAAGAACTTACTTCCCGAATTAGTATTACAATACAGAAAGGTGAAGCAGAAACTGCAGAGTTTTTAGGTGCAGAAGGGGAAGTGGGAAGTGATACTCTAACTTAATTAATACAGGGTTCTGCTAAAATACGGAGCTAGCTCCACGACCAACAGGTGGATGCACTCTACGTAGAAAAGAAGAACGGAACATACTTTGCTACATGGTAATAAAGTGAAGGCCAAAGTTTCAACGGAATGTCTACCGGCTGAAGTTCTTCTATTCACTTAGTGGGCGCTTGTCATTGATGAAATGATTTATGTCTTAAACAAACTGGGGTTTCAAATTTAAGGCTATGTAGATGAACTGGTGATCCTGATAACAAGGAAGCATGAGGGTTCCATAGTGGAACTTAAGTTAACAACATCGTCCCATTGCACCTTTTCTTAAGGAAGATTACGGCAGTGGAAGTCTTTAGACGCCTAGTAAGGGGAAATCTACAGATGTTCAGATGGCAGATCTACATGATATTGGTAAGCGTATTCTGTGCAGGGATCATATTCTTGCTATGCAAATTGATGTTATGTTAAGTAAATTTTACTTCCTGAAACCTATCAATGTTCTCTTTCCTAAAAGGGAAGTGTGGCATGCAGAAGTGAGAAGAAAAGATTTATTTACACGAAAGTCTTGTTTGGTGTACATACCTCTACAGACTACTTGGCAACAGGACTGGAATCTATGTTAAAAAGCTCAGGACTGAGATAACAACAGCGTTGGGCATATTCCCTACAGTTTTATAGGCCGAAATGATAGCCATTAAAGCTCGCCTAGAGTAAATTTGTAAGCGAGCTTATAAAGGCCAGCCCATTTACATTTGTTGTGACAGCCTAGCAGCACTTAAGGCTCTTATATCTGAATGTTTCACTCACAGACTAGTTTGGAGATACTTTCAAGATCTCTCTTAGGTTGCCGGTAAAAACAATTTTAGTCTGAGCTGGGTTCCCGCCTATGAAGATATTAAAGCTAATGAGAGAGCAGATGCACTGGTTAAGGTGGAAGCTTTACAGCCTTGCTTCCCGAGGAAATGGTCCGGTAGATCTTACTTATCAAATAGCTGGCTAGCAAGAACATCTGCGACAAACGGTAGACAGTGAAATCTCAACTGTGCCTGCTAATAAGGATTTGGTTAGCCTTAGAAATTGGCAGCCACCCACTCAACAGAAACACCGTGGGAGGATAAAACTTGCGGAAGAATTTGGCTGCGAACTTTCCAAATATAAGAAATGTTTAAATGAAAAGATTTATCTAAAAGATTAAGGACATCAGAAATAATCTTCTTATCGCAGAAAACCGTGTAGTAAAAATTAAGCAGCAGGTTGATTTAGCGTTGAAAGATGTCAACAACGAATATCAGTTCGAGGAAGCCGCACCAGATGATCAAGCACCGGCAATTGATGTTTTTGCGTAACTTATGATGATCCAGTATCACCACATCCTTCAGAGACAGATGTATTTATTCAATCAGAAGCATATGACCTTATTCAACCAGAGACAGAAATACTTAAGTATCCAGAGATAGCCACAAGAATAAATGAGCAATATCTAGCGAAATATTTGTAAACAGGATGCTTTCTGCTTCTGAAATAGCTGCAATAAAAATAGAAGTGGAAAATCAGCTTCCTATTGATGAACTCCTTCTGAAAGATTTGGACAACGCAACGGAGACCTGATGAGGTTTATCAAGTACCAAATCTACTAGAGCCACATGTGGACATCATTAACGTTGATGTAAACAGTGAAATCCTAGAAAAACTACAGTTTGTGTTGGTTCACAAAGGTATTCTTTGACAAAGATGAACACCACAAAGGAACAGTTTCAGGTTATATTAATGATTTTCACAGGAAATCGTTTAATAATCGAAATCTAAATCAGGAAATCTAAATAAAAATCATGAGATCTCGAAGAATATATATAATTCTGAACAATTTTGTAATTATGTAAAATTGTAATTGTACAATTGTAATTATGTATTTAAAGACTAAACTAACTGCGTTAGAGGTGCAAGATCTTGTGAATCGCGCAACTGTGGCAACTGATGGAAGCTTGGGATGCTGAGCTAGGTCTACAAATGTAGCCTCTGCCCCAGAAAGGGCTCGCGATTTACCATGGAAGATCAAGTTGAATATGGATGTCAACAATGTCAGGTGTAAATTTGACCCCTTGAGTAAATATAAGAGAATAAATGGAAACAGAAAGTTTATACACCATGTTACCAAAATCATCCACCCTCGGTACATCGAGCCATTGACACCAGCAATACTGGACAATATTATAGACTCCCAAAGGCAGAGACATGATGCTCTTACTGCTAAACTTCATTGCTAGAAGGCAGAAAAATAAAACGTTCCAGGCAAATAAAAGAAGATTTTATATTAAACTGTGTGTAAAGTAAAATAACCCGAAGTCCCTCAATTGATGACTTGATGAACTATTGGTCGTGTGTTTAAGAAAAAACGTAATGAAGAAATTTAGACGCGCCGTAGTTCCAACTGTTGACGACAAGAGATAGCAATAACCCTAAAATGGAACTAACTAACATCACAGCTTCACTTTGCAAGGTGCTTTCAGAACATTATTGGATACCCACTCTGATGTCAGGCTTTATGCTTTACACACACACACACACACACACACACACACACACACACACACACACACACACACACACACACACACACACACACACACACACACACACACACACACACACACACACACACACACACACACACGTATATATATATATTGCCTAAAGCAGAAGCTCTAAATCCATCTGAATTTTGACCGATAGCCTGTCTTCTAACAATTTATAAATATCTTCCAGCTTTCAATGCAGATCAGGTATTTCCTCACTGCAACGCGAATGCCATCCTTACAAAAGAACAAAAAGGATGTTGTAAAAACTCGGGGGGCAGTAAAGACCTCGCCACCATAGACGCTCTCGCCATGAATCTAGCTCGTAAACATAAAAAAAAACTGGTACATGGCATACATTAACTACAAGCAAGCGTTTTCTTCTGTATCATATGACTATTTGCTCGAAGTCTTAAACATTTTTTAAACCTTCCTACGCATCATTGACTTCCTAAGTCATACGATAATGCTTTAGAGTAGAAAAATCAAATATTTTGATCATGGACAACCAAGGATAACTTGATCAGTACGCATTATTACGGGTATATTTTAAGGAGACTCCTTCACTGTACTATGGTTCTGTTTAGCCCTAAACCCATTGGACAAAACACTAAACAGTATGTTATATTTTTTTAGAATACATGATAATGAGGATTTTTATCGAGTGGCCCATCTTCTACACATGAATCGCCTGAAGCTATACGCTAGTTCAGACTAGAAACTGCAGCAAGTGATAGATGTAATAAAGCAGTTTTCTCATGATATCCACATGGATTTCGGACTAGATAAGTGTAGAACAGTGCATTTAAACAGAGGGTGGACTATGGAAGGTAGAGCTAAAGAGCGAGTTCGAGAATTACATGGAGGCAATGGCTGCGGGCGAGTCATATAAATATCTGGGTAGTTTCTAATTTAAGGGTATTGAACATACAATAGTTAAGAAATGCCTAACGGATGCATTTACTACAAGATGCAGATTAGTTCTGAAGAGTTCTCTTAAATCGGCAAACAATATCGGGACAATAAACACCTATGCCATCTCTGCCCTCAAAGCCTGATATTTTCCTCTAAGATCGGAAGACAAAAATAATTTAAGTGATCGAATTATCGCCACCAGCCAATGGTAATATCAAGGATATTGAGAAGGAAAGATCGGCGAAATATTCTTTTCGAGCTTCGCAGGCTGTACACTTTTAGAAATTTCCTCTAAACGATAAAGTCGGTCCTTTAATCGTTAATGTAGAATACTTTAAAAACAGATTCGTTTCACTCTTAAACGATATAGTTTAACACTAAAAGTACGCACTTCAATCGTTAAATGATTGCATTTTAAAAGCGTGATAATGGGATTCAACGCATGCGCGAAAAATTATTTTTCGGTTAGATACGTCCCATTTTACCCGTTAGACTGCACCTTCCACGCGTTAAAGTAGAATCGCTTATCGTTAAAACGATTCTTGGTTAAACGACTCGTACTTTAACCGTTGAAGGATCTGGTTTCAAACTGAATTCTCAAACGATGGCATTTTCACCGTAAAAGTATTCCTTTATCGTTAAGAGGAAATTTCTGAGAGTATACCGAGGCTACAAAGTCCTCTTGTAGTTCTTACAGTTGGCCGCCTTGAAGGCATGAAAGCTTCACTTCATTAAGAAATTCAAGAAGTTCACGGAATTCAATAAAATCACGGAATTCAAGAAATGCACGGATTTAAAGAAAATCAAGGAAAACACAGAATTCAAGGAATTTGCGGCATTCACGGAATTTAAGGCTATCACAGAATTCAAGCAATTCAATAAACTGAAGGAATTTAAGAAATTTGCGAAATTTATGGAACTCAATGAATTCACGGAATTCAAGGATTTCAAGGGATTTTCAGAATTCGCGGAATACCGGGAATTGATAGAATTCACGAAATTCTTTTAATACCGTGAATTAAGTTAATTACTTGAATTCTGCGAATTCTTTAAATTTCATGATTTCCGTAATTTCCGAAAATTCTGTAAATTCCTTAATTTAACTTTTGCACGTTATTCAAGGAATTAATGGAATTCGTGTAATTTAAGGAACTCATGGAATTCGTGTAATTCAACGAATTCATGGATTTCACCAAATTCATGGATTTCACGGAATTCTCGGAATTCAGGTCATTCACGGAATTCCTTGATTCCCTCGAATTTGGCAATTTCCTTCAATTTCGCAAATTTCTGGAATTCCTTAAATTCCTACAGTTTCTTGAGTTCTTCACACTTCCCGAATTCCTTCAATTCTTTGAATTGCATGAATTCTCTGAAATTGACTTTCGAAGATACAATGTGTTAATATCAATGAGTATTTACTTTTACAAAACACAACAAGTTTATCATGTTTTCAGGGCTTGAAAAGTTGATAATACTTTAATCTAGAAATTATCAAAATTGCTGTTTATTCATCTCAGGCTTCACAGTCTTTCCTCTTTTTCACCATTTTTTAAAAATGTGACTTGAAAAAATTAAAATAGAACATTAAGATATTCCAACAATTTCTGGTTGAAAGTTAATTCTCTTAAATTGTTGCAATTGACGTTAAGGTTGTCCCCTAGTAAGGTCACAGTTATTTGTAGGTTCAAATTTTAATTACTTTGTTGCATATTTAGCAATTTTTTAAAAACACGTGCATTACGCAACACTGCTCCTACTTAAGTCGCTGACCAATTTCTCTAACAGTGATCTCAAGTGAAAAGCTTCACCAAGTCAACAATTTGTTAGAAAATTCATTTAATTGGTCAATAGTTGCGCTACTTTGTTAAAAATCCCTTATTTGGTTTGAAGATTCATTATTTTGCCAGAAAACTCATTCCTTAGGCCGAAAATTGAACTATTTGGTTAAAAATTGGCTTTTATTGGTTGAAAATTATTTTTTTAAAGTGAAAATCAAACTATTTCATTTTGGTCCAACATTTTTTTTAAATTTTCATCTTTTATGATTGAGAAAGTATTCGAATTGTCCGAAATTTGACACTAAAGTTTTTCGACGGATCTCCACATTTTGTGACGCTCTGAATCCGAAAATCAAGTTTTTATGATGGCGTATGTTTGTGTCTCACAGTGGGAGGAAATGCACTTTTTTCGTTCAAAAATGTCTAGAGCCTTTAATTTTAGTCCGATTTTCATTTTCCTTAAAATTAAAGTTTATTAAATTCTGAAGAGCTTGACGTTCCGACCTTTTTTCTCCTCTATTTGTTTATTAATAATTTTTTTACTCAAAGTATGGACAAACTAAAATATTGTACAAGACAGTTTTTTATGCTTCAATAACCGATTAGGTAAAATTTATATTGTCTTAAATGAATTTTAAGGAATTCATAGAATACGAATAATTTGTTCATTATTCAATTTGTTTGTTATAAATAAATCTTATGAAGAAATTAGCAAATAGTTTTATTATCGGTTAAAAATTCTGTTTGCTAAGAGTGTTGTATATTAATTTAGGAATAAAATTTAATTACAAAACTAATTTAAAAGTTCATAATAACCATTGTTATAGGGGAACAGCGGGTAATGTGGCGCGGCGGCTAATGTGGCGCACCCCAATTTACAGAAATTGATTGATTTATAGCAAGAGGTATATACTGTACTATATTTTTTTATATGTATTGTTTTGTATAGTGAAAAAATTCGCTCAACAAAGCTAATCACTCAATTCTTATTATGAAAAGTTATTTTTGGGTGTTATGTGTGTATTTTTAAGGGGACCAGAAAGTAGTTAAAAAATACACTAGCATTTTTCCGGAATAAAAAAACATAATATATAACGTTTAAGTTGCACACAATTTAGAAGTAATTATTTAAACCCATCATTTACCCAAAATTAATTTCATTGAATTTCATAACTTGGCGTAGGTTTTCAACATATTTAACTTTTAACGGAGCTTTTTATAACATGTGCGCCACATTAACCGCCGCACCCCTAAACAATTCTTGTGGCAAAATATTAAAATTTGAGATTTTTTAAATTTGAAATATGAAATTAGGTATTTCTTAAAATAAGAAATATTGATTAATATTTGACAAAATATAACAATTAATTTTTTATACAGAAATTAGATAAATAAATTCAAAGTTTTGGCCCTTTCCCTCAGATTTTTTGTAGTACTGGAAATGTTTTAAGCTATTAGATAAACGACTAATAGTCTCTAAAATATTAGAAAAGTTAACAATAACCATTGTTATTAACGATTCTTGTGATAAAATTATTAAATTTAATGATTTATCAAATTCAAATTTTCTTTCATGGCTAGAATGAGTACAAATATTCCTGAATATAATACACCTTCAACAATATTAACTAAAATGTAACAATATGAATATTTATATTAAAATAAAATAAAAAATAAAAAACTTTAGCAGTTTCACGTAGCAAAAAATCTGGTTCCTTCCAATTCAAATTTTGATCGCACAAAAAATAATGAAAAATCCAAAATTCCATTTTGTGGTCAAGCTATGCGAGATGTGAAAAAATATGATTTATCCAAAATTGTGATCCCAAAAAAGATTTACAAATTTATTAATAATTACTTTTTGATAGGACGCGTAGTTTTGCTTTTAATCATAAAAATGACATTAAAAACAAAAATCAAGAATTTGGGGAAAAACGACAAAAGGTGCAAACACAAATTGATAGACAAAAGTTGTTCACCTGAAAAAGAGGTACAAATTTTTTATAATTTATTATGTCCTCATTATTTATGATTAAGGAAGTATTAGAATTGTCTGAAATTTGACACCGCAACATTCAAATTTTGAACAAAATACGCAAATACGAAAAAAGTCTTAAAGAGAAATGATAGCTTTTCAAAAATACTACAAAATTGTTTTGAAACATTTTTCAATAGGACTCCTCATTTCGTTTTTATTTATCGAAAGTATTATGCAGAAAATCGAAAATTCCAATATTGTGTCAAAAAATGCGAGATAAAAAAATAATAAAAAAACAAAAATCCTGTTTTTAACATAATAACACGAAATACAGAAAAAAATGTATGAAAAAAGGATTGTCGGTTTTTTATTTAATTTAAGGTAGTTCAGATATACATTTACAAGTGTCTGTCCAAAATCGAGCGCGTAGCGCGTGTGTCACGATGAGAATGTATACCGCAAAACCTACAGAGCCTTGAGCAACATAATTTTTAACTATAGTTAATTAAGTAGAAAATTCACAATATGAAGACACATATGAATATTAGGATCTAAAGAAATCTTTTTGATAAGTTTTATTCAAGCAGTTGCTTCAAAATTCAGGTATTTTTGTCAAATTAATTTCTTTTAAGTAAATTAATTCTCTTTGTAGAAAAGGGCTCATTTTGGTTGAAAGTTTAACTATTTCTTAAGAAATTGATGTATTTGGTAAGGAATTCCTGTATTTTGTTGACAATTCATCTCTTTGTCTGAAAATTGAACTACTTTATTAAATTTTTGTGTGTCAGAAATGACTTTTTTGAATGTACATTTATCTATTTGGTTGCAAAATAACTTTTTTGTTGCAAATACATATTTTCAGGTTAAAAATTTATCTGTCTTACACAAAAATTAGTCTTATCGGGTGAAAACTATACTATTCAATTTGTGGTTAAGAACTCATATTTCTTTGCTAAAAATTTAATTTTGTTGAAAATTTAATTTCATTGTTGAAAATTCTTATTTATGAGTTAAAAGTGTAACTGATTTGTAGAGAAATCGTATTTTCAGTTTAAACATTCAGCAATTTGGTTGAAAAGGGGTGTTACTTGATGAAAAATAGTCTTTTTTGCAGAAAATCTATCATTTTCTCTTGAAAATTAAACATTTTTGACGAAAGATATTTTTCTTCATTGAGTGAAAAATCTTTTCGGTTGAAAATGCAAATTTTGTTGAAAATTCGTCCTTTTTATTTTAAGATTCAACTCTATTGATGAAAAATTCATCTATGTTGATTAAAGATACAACTTTTTGGTTGAAATTTGAACTAATTTGTTGAATCTTCATTTTTCCTAAGTATCGTCATTTTTGTTGAAAATGTATCCCTTTGGTGGAAAGTTTAATCAGTTTGTTAAAAATTCAATTTTATTAGTTGAAAATTAATTTTTTAGATTTAATGTACATATTCCATTTTTTGTGATAATTGATTATTTTAATTGAAAATGAATCTTTTCTAGTAGAAAATTAATCTTCTTAGTTACAAACTTCATCAGTTATTTGTATAAATATGAAAGTACTTTGTTGAAAATTTAATTATTTTAATGAAAACTTAACTAATGTATTAGGTCATCTTCTTCGATCGAAAATTCAACTGTTTTGTTGAAACTTCGGCTTCTTGGATTCAGCTTTCTTCCTCTTTGATTTAAAATTAAAACTTTCATGGGTTAAAACCTAAGCTATTATATTTTTTTTTGAGAATTCATTGTTCTTATTTGGCCAAGAAATAAATACACAAAAAAATTAATCGATCAAATATATCTTGAAAAATATTCACATAATTTATGCACGGTTGCAATAATAATAATTTTTTATTTTAATTTAAAAATTGTGGGCTTCCAAAAAAATCGCACACGTTTTTGTTACCTAATTGTAAAAATATGTTAGATTTAGATTTCTTATAATTAATGGTATTATGTTCTTTGAAATCGAGTATAAAATTATGTAATGCTGTCTTTAGAGAGATCTACCTAAAGCGGTTTTTCTCAGCGACTCTCAACTTTCATGGGTCAATGAGAGAAAAGGAGAGCCGACAGTGAAAGTGGATCAATAAATAGAGCTTACAATCGTGGCCAGTCGCGCGTCGCGCCAGAGAAGACACAAATCTTCCAATATTCATTAAAATATTGAAATAAAAATGTGAAATAAAGTGAAATTAAATTAAAGTCTTTAAAAATACATGTTCGTAAACATTATAAACTGAAAATCCCTATTAAATAATTCAATTTAAAGGAGAATTCCATATGACTTTGACAGTGAAAATATTACTGACCACAGACATAAGCAGAAGGTTTTTGTAACCGTTATACTCAAAAGTGTTTTATTTTTCAACAAGATGGGGAATATATTTTTTTTAATTTATAAATTTTGCCTAAAAGCATTATTTACATTTAAATGAAACAAAAATTCCAAACATATGCTTTTGTTTGTTGTTTGAATTTTGAATAATAGTTTGTTTTATAATAAGTGCAGTTAAAAAGAAAATTCGTAAGGGATTAAAGTTAAGCTGCTTTGTGAAGATAAAAGCTAATGAATATATTGATGGAGTTACAAGAAATCTGGAAGGCTAAATGGGGGTGAGTAAAAGGAAAAATATATATTGAATTTTATTTAAATAATAATACAGATGCTCAAATTATTAAATGGAAAGTATTAATTATTTAAGAGACTTTTGTTAAATAATCAGGGTATCTATTAACCAGGAAAAACGGGAATCAAGTGGAAATTAAAATAATACCGGAAAACTCAGAAATACAAATTCAAGTCGGGAATCAAATTTCGAGTTTTTGAAAATGTAATATTTTTTATCAATCGTGATCACAAGACAAATAAATTTGAATGTTTATCCTTTTCTTAAAAATTTGTAGTTACAAGATTATTTATCAATAAAGATTACGAATTTTGGCACTATCAATTATATGAAGCATAATTTCCAAATAAGTCTAAAAATATTTCATAAAAGAAACAATTTTAATTTAATGATTTTTTAATAATGGGAAATAATTCTATTCTTAACATTTTGGTAACACGCTATAATTTTTGAACTTTTTCACATTTTTAAAGGGGTGTAAAAAATTAAATGTTTCCAAAATTTTCAACCAAGAATCTGTTAAATTTCAAGGTAGTTTGAACCACTTTTTTAACGATTAAATCATTTGTTAATACACTCAACTTCCAATTTTGGCCCGCCAGATTTTCAACCGGCTTCACGTTTGACAGCTTCTGCCCCCCCCCCCCCCCCCCCCCCCCCCCCCCCCCCCCCCCCCCCCCCCCCCCCCACCTTGAGCGTCCATTGACGGCCTCTACGCGCGTATAGTTAGTGCCGTATCAGAAGTAAAAACGCCTTTGGATTCGTTAAGGGAATACCTAGGTGGGGTTTTTTTTATAAACAATGTTGGTAACAGATTTTCTACGTCATGAAGTGTAAGTGTACAATTTGTGTGCGTCCATATATGGATTTAAAGCTGTCGTTATTAATTACAAACAAAGTAAGCATCAGCTTGAAAATCGTTTTAGTCTCACTGAGACGGTTTTTTTGTTTATAATGAAATACAAAAGTTTCAGATCCATATATGTGGCCACACAAATGTACGCTTATGTTGAATGACGTAGAAAAATTGTTAATGAAATTGTATTAAGAAACAAAGTATGAAGTTAAAAAAGGGCTTCATGAAAATATAAAGAGACTTAATTTACATATTTCGAAGAAGAATCCAAAGGTATTGAGAATTCAGCTATTTTGTTAAAAAAATGTTTTTTTTTCTGGTAGAATTAAACTGTAATTTAATGAAATTTTTTTTTAGATTGCACATCATTAGTTGAAAAGTTATATATTTTGGTGAAAAATGTTTTTTTGTTGTGAAAGGGTAATTTTTTCAACTATTTCATTTTTTGGAGAAAATGGATATTTTCTCGAAGTGTCTAGGCCACACAAAAAATATTTGTTCCATACTTACTGAATTTCAGTGAACATAGACACGGTCATCTTTTTAGTTGAAAACTCAAGTCTTTTGTCAAAAATTTGCCTCATTGGGTAAAAATTTCATATTTTCAGATTTAAAATTTAACTAGTTGAAAAATACATTTTTTTGGTTGATGATACAATTATTTTATTGAAAATTTAACAAGATTTCAAAACATTTTTGAACAATATGTGGATTTTGGAAGATTTGGAAACAAAATTTTAAAGCGTTTTAAGAATGTTGAAAGGTTATAGAAAGAAGTGCCTTATTCGGCCACTCATTTAGGGAAATACATTCTGTTTTCATTTAAAGGGTCTAAAATTGATTTGACTGCGTTGTGTTTGGAAAAAATCGATCTTCGCAACACATATTTTATTGTTTTAAGCAAGCTGATTTATCGTATAGACTTTGCTAATGTTCGTATTTGTCAAGACAATTTCTTTTGAACATTAACAAAATTAATTGAAACATTTTATTTATTGATTTCGTGCATTAGATGCTACTACACTTCAATTAATTCCGAGTTTATTTCGATTGTTTACGGATAGACAAAAAAAGAAAGTTGTGAAATTGTCCTTTTTTTACTTTATTTTTTTAACACGGAAGTGCAATTAACAAAACTTATTCAAGAGCTTCCAATAATAATCAAGTAATTGCAGAAAAATAGTCAATTAATTTTGGTGTTTTTTTTTATTTCTAAAAATGTCTGCATTAATAAACAGTTTTGGATGTCCATAGTCTAATTTTGCATTTATAATTGTTTATAGTATCAAAAGAAAGACGTTTTTGGTTATGAAATTATTAGTTTTAGAAACGATCAGTCATTGTCATTTTTTTGACTGTATAGTAAACA
Source organism: Belonocnema kinseyi (assembly GCF_010883055.1). NCBI lineage: Eukaryota > Metazoa > Arthropoda > Insecta > Hymenoptera > Cynipidae > Belonocnema > Belonocnema kinseyi. The sequence goes on from NC_046663.1 coordinate 54,148,871, forward strand.
TATTTCAATTGTAAATAAATTAAAAAAGGAACTTATTTCGCACGAATGTTTGATGCTTTATCATTTTCCTTAAATTTGAAGAACTAAATGGTGAAATATTTAATAGCGAGTAACATTACTAATTTTTGATATTACATTTTTTATTTTTCCGATCTAAAGAAGGAAATCGCTTCTCTTTTAACAATTTTAATTTTGTTATGATTATAAATATAAAGAAAATCGACGAATGAGAAGAAGTGATAATAATATACAAACATATTTTTTAGAAATTATATTATTAATGTCAACAAAATGGCATTATTCTGCCTTGTTATCCAGAATTGTTGTCACTATGTATTAAAAATTAATTATTAAATAGTTAAACTTGAGTCACATATAAATTCAGAATAAATACGTACGTTCTCAAAGAACGAAGTAGGACTTTGAGAGTTACATAGAACTTAAAAAGGTCTAATATTTAAATTCATAAAATTCAAAAATTTGAAGGTCCTATAGAGGACTTGAAAAAAAGAGTAAAAGAAATTTAGTAGAATTCTAAATAAGGTAAAAGTACGTCTAACGGAAGACAAAAGAGGACATTGGGCAAGGCTAAAGTAGATTCTATTTAGCATTATGCAGGGCTTAATTAGAGCTAAAATTTCCATGTATATCTATTGATTTTAGAGGATTTTTGAAGACTTCAATGCATTTTGACAAGATTTTGAGGGATCGCGTATTATTTCGAAATAGTTCACGGCATTTTAGGGATTTTAACCGCTTTCAAGAGATTTGCAGGGATATTTATAGGGTTTCAAGCGATTTTAATGATTGAAAAAGATTCCATTAAATCTCAAAGAATTTTCAGGGATTTACTTAGTTTTTATAGAATTTCCAGAGTTCATTGGTTTAAAAATAATTTTAAAAGATTATGTACGATATCCATAGAACTCATAGGATTTCAAGGAATATTCACGTCATTAAAAGAAATTTTAAAAGAAATTTCTGGAGCCGAAAAACACAGGGTTGAATTAGCATCTTGAATAAAGAAATTATAAAGATGAAACTTTAGTAAGAAATGAGTCAAATCAGTTTCACAAATGCTTCTATTAAGAGCAGATTTCAAAATTTTACATTTTAAATACAAAATCTGTCAAGTGTTTTTATTTTACGCTATTTTTAATTCTAAATTACAAGACTTTGAAAAAACGATACAAAAATGTTTAGGTTTGTAAAACGTTTTTTGAATAGGTAATTTATTTAATATTTTTCTCGATTTGGAAATGTTTTGGATTTACAATTACCATCTAATCTTCGTAAACACACTTTTTTAATTTTAATAAGAAAAGTGAAATCTAAAAAAAAACAAAGAAAAATTTTTTAATGTAAACAATATCTATACTACAATAATGGAAAGCACAGGGTATTCGTAGAATTTAAAATATTTTGATTTGTTTTCTTTTTGTCCTAAAGAACGATTCTGCAATATACATTTTTTGTAAAAGGTTTGTTTTTTCGTCTCCTTTTTAGTTATCATAACACATAATTTATTATAGATACCATTACAAAATTTCGTAAAGCAACATACAATAATATACGTTACTTTGCATTACAGTTATCCAAAAATTGTAACGCGTTACCGTTAACGTTACTTTTTAGAATAAATAGTGCGTTAACCTTACTAAAAAAATTAAACGTTCTGTGTAACTTGTTACTGCCAAACACTGTTAGACACCCTGAATAATGTCTGATATTTATTTCTCAGGTTTCAGTAATGACTTGTAAATCAGATATTGCATCCCTTCGTTTTCTTCGTTGGACAATTTTATTCCCATTAGTAATTTATATGACGCTATTTTTCATAAAATACAAAAAAACAGTTCCTTTAAAAAGCCAACCGCCTACAGAAGAAGTGAATAACGTGGAGAACCTTTTTTTGGAATTAGAGTCCGCGACAGTTGGTGAAAAGCTGGAGAAGAATTTAGCACGATTTCGCAATATGGGATTAAGTCGAAAAGACAATGAAAGGATGAGAGAAGTAGAACGAATTGAAAATCAGGATAATCCTCGAATTATTCTTGAAGACATTTTCCATCGGGCTGACACAGATGAGGATGAGACACTGGATATTCAGGAATTAGCAAAATGGATTCATGCTAAAATTACTGATCACATTGATCGTGCCATGAGAGAAAACATAGGACTTTTCACAGCTATCGACAATAATCCTCGAAATGGTAATTTATTTAATCTAAAAAAAGCACAACATGCACCATTTTTCTTGGGCTCTCTTTAATATAGAATTATTGAAAAGTACGTGGTGCTATTTTCGATTATTATCTCGAAACGGTTTACTATTGGTTGTTTGTGTCATTCTATTCCGGTTGAAAAAAAGAAAGATTGCAAATTTTAGTACTCTTGGCTTCTTTCTTGGTTTGGGTTCAAAAAAAACGTTGATAATAATTTGTAGAGATCTAAAGGGAACTTTTATAGCCGTAAGTAGACGTCTCGAAAATATTTTTTTTAACTTATTCAATTGTAAAAACTGAAAATAATGTGCAAAGTTGATTTGAAACTATTATTGTCGTGAAAACTGTGTTCGTGATTGGATGAACCTTTGATATCTTTTGCTATTAAAAAAAAAAGTCTGCAAACTTCAGGATTATGAGAAATGTAAGGTTATTTATATACTATAACTAGGAAAAAAGGTGCCCAGCACTTTGAAATACAAAATTTAATTTGTTCAGTACATAAACATAACATGGAATCATAGTAATAGACTTCATTCAAAATAAATTTTTCAAACCACCACCTGAAAAAAATAATTGCATGTTAACCATATAAAAGGTCCAATTTAAAAAAATGTTTATACTATGACCTTGGCTTTATGAATCATATGAGTTTTATAACACGATTAAAATGAAAAATGACATTTTTAATATTTAAACTAACTTATAAAGTTTATACACTACAGTATATTAAAATTTTTTACATATTAACGATGAAATATCTCAAATTTTAGAGATTTTAGAAATTATAAAGTTTTAACTCAAAAAATTTCGATAATAATTTTCAGAGGTTAAAGAGATTTTTTTATTTATAATTAAGCAGATATCTAAAAAAACACACCTTTTCCTTTACTATTTGAATTGAAAAATCTGGAAATAATGTGAAATGTTTCCGTTAAGCTTCTAAAATAAACAGATTTTAGTCTTATTTTTATGTGCAAGCGAAAATTAAGATTACTGAATAAGCTACTAAAAATTTATCAAAAGGAATAATACTTGAACTTTTGACCGAGAAGTTCAAACTTCGGCGAAGTACTTTTATTTTTAAACAAAAAGATTAATTTTTAATTGAAATAATAAATATTTAACTGGAATGCTGTTATTTTCAACGATATCATGGAATTTTAAATTATCGAAAACATTATTAATTAAATAGTTGAATTTTGAACTAAAAAATATTGATTTTTAATCAAAAATCAAATAGTTAGATTTTCAGTGAAAACAATTTATTTTCAACCAAACTGATAAAACTTTCAACTAAAATGATGATTCTTCAGCTGGAATAGTTGAATTTTCTACCAAAAAGATCAATTTTTAACTTAGAAAATTAACTTCTACCAAAATGATAAATTTTCATCGAAAAGCATGGATTTTCAAATGAATGAAGATGAAGTTTCAATAACGAAAACAGTAATTTTGAAAGCAATAGCTACATTTTCAAAAGAAGTAATGAATTTGTAACTAAAATTATATATCTTCAACTGAAATATTTCCGGTTTAAACAAAAAGTTATACAACAAATTAACAACAAAAATTACAACGAAATAGTGAAGTTTCAACTGGAATAGTAAAATTTTCAGTAAAGAAAATAGTTTTCAATCAAAGAGAAAAAGAATTTTCAACAAAATATCTTATTTAGCAACTGAGGAGATGAATTTTTAATTAAAGTTATGAATCTTCAGGCAAGAAATTCATTTTTAACAAGAGATTTGAACTTTTAACCAAGTAATTATGTTTTTATTCCAAAAAAGATTAATTATGAACTAAAAATATAGTATTTAACATTTTAAAATCAAACATAGATTTTATTTTTTCAAGAAAAAAAGTTGAATTCAACAGGAAGGAATTGAATTTTCAATCAAAATCAAGCAAAGAGATGAATTCTTAACTTCCAAAGAAGATTAATTTTATACGAGAAACGACGAATTTTCAACCAGACACGATCTATTTTTAACCAATAATATAATAGTACAATGTTCATTTAAAACAATTAATTTCAATTACTGAAAAAAATGTCTACAAAATGTAAAGACGTTTTTCCTCCAAGTTGTTATTCCTGACCTACAGAGAGATAGAGATAGAGATAGAGATAGAGAGGGGGGGGGGCAAACGCATCTTGGTCAGCTTATGCTATTAATACTTACTTACATAAAAATTTCTTACAATCTTTACGGTTCTAATTTAAGCGACTTCCGCTTTTTTCCGTTGCCATTTTTTCACATGCATTCTTTCATTCTCTATCGTTCTTTCCTCTGGCACCCTCCAACACCTTCATAGATTCTTCTCCTAATCCATCATCCCCAAGAATCTTAACCACATTCTCTTGCCACCTTTCTTTGTGTTCCATTCCTCTCCTACATCCTTTCCATACATGCTCGCATGTTTCCTCCTCCCAATCACATTTTCCATAATTTCTGTTCTTTTATTTTTCCCAATACATCCCCTCCCTTACCTCTTTTCCCAATATAAATCTGCTATTCTGGTCCACCTTCACTCTCCTCACCCCTTTTCTCAATACTTCGGTACTCCTTCCTTTTTAATCATCTTATACCATTTCTTTTATTTTGATTCCTCAATCATCTCCCATCTTTCTATTAATTGTTTTTCGTTCCATTTTTTCAATCCTTCATTATTTATTTGAGTCCCGTCCTCTATGTTTCTAGCATTAAAGAACTCCCTCCTTTCTTCTTCCCTACTCGTTCATTCGATCACCCTTCCTCTTCTCTTTCCTGCCTCAATCAAACACTTTCTCGCTAACTCCCCTCCCTTTCCCTCGCTCAGCTTCGTTTCAAATTTCCAGGCCCTTTTTCCCGCTCTGATACTTAACTTATCCCTTTGCACTTCTTCTCTCACCATATATCCTAGCATACTCCATTCTGCCGCCAGTGTCCACCTTATATACCTTTCTTGCAAACTCTTAACATCTTTCCTTTCTCTTCATCCCCATATCTGTTCCATAACCTAATATCGACCGAACCAGCGTGACAAATAATCACATTCTCCTTTTCCAATTTTTGTAACCTTCTCTTTCCTATTACTCATATCTGTTTCATTATCCCTGCTGCTTTTTTAATCTTTCCTCTTATATGAGCTTTATGTTCTCCATTCGTTTGCAAGATATATCCTAAATATTTAAACTCTTTTACTTCTTCTAACTGTATTCCCTTCCATATCCCTGTCCATTCTTTTTTCCTTCTCCCTTCTTTTCAAACCTCATAATCTTTGTCTTTTCTACATTTAAATTCAGCTTTTTCCCATCTAAGTATTTCTCTAATCGTGTCATTAGGCCCGCCATCTCTTCTTCATCCTCTGCCATCAATACTATACCGACTGTGTATGACAGTGTATATATCTTTTCCTTCTATATCCTAACTCCTCTCCAACCTTCGCTCCTCATTTCTTCTTCTAAGTCTGATATAAACATATTAAATAAAAGCGGGCTCCGAGGACATCCTTGCTTCACTCCTCTTACTAACCAGAAACTATCTCCTACTTTCTCTCCACCTTTACTCTGCTTTTAGTCTCTCTAAAAATTTCCGATACTCTCTTCAATAATTCCTCTTTTATCCTCTTCTTCGCCATACATTTTTCTATTTTGCCTCGGTCTAATGAGTCAAACACCGCCTTTAAGTCCACAAACATTGCTATCATTGCCCCTTTTCCCCTTTCAATCCTCTTATTTAGTAGATAGTTCAGAATATACTTCAGAATATACAGAATACTCGGTGGCTCTATCTTTTTTTCCTCAACTTTTTCGTCAATCTCTCCGACAAAACAGTTACATATATTTTATACAGTGTTGGCATCAGGGACGTACCCCTATAATCCTTAACCTCCTTTCCATTGCCTTTCTTCACTATTGGTATAACTACTCTTTCTTTCCATAACTCTGGTCACCCCTCTCCTTTCTATACTCGATTACACATTATCTAAGCCCATTCCTCTAGTTCCGTTCCTCCATATTTCCATACTTCATTTGGAATCTCATCTATATCAGCTGCCCTTCCATCCTTGAGTATTCCTAAAACCTTGAATATTTCTTCCCTTGTTATGTCCTCTCCCTCATTTATTTCTCTACCATAATTTCCTCCCTTCCTTACTTTTCTCTCTACTCCTTCTAGCAAATTCAAAAAACATATTTTTTATTCTACCATTTCAATATTTCAGTTTATATTTTTCTTCTTTTTCTTTCTCTCATCCCATCCAATTCTATTCTCCCCTTTTCTAACTTTATTTTTGTTCCATTTTGATATTTTTGACCATTTCTCTAGACTATTCTTTTCCTTGCCTTGTCCAATCCCCTTTTTATATACTTTTTACCGTTGCTCTCCTTTTATTCACATTGTTATAACTTTTTTGTCCATCTAATGTCACTATTACTGGAAAGTGATTGGAACCAATATACTTACCTCTAGTTTCTTGACCTTCTTTCTCACCTCATCATCCACTATCACATAATCAATTAACGTTCCCCTTTAACCTCCTGAGCGTAAATATTCTTCTTTCTCATCTCCCTTTATATCTTCGTTTAAGATAAAATATCCCAACTCCTCCAAGCTCTTTTACAACTTTTTCCCTCCCTATTTATTACCTTATCGTTTGACTTTATTACTCTGTCTTCTCCCCATTCCCTTCCTCCACTATCTCCTGTTCACGCATTGAAATCCCCACCTATTATAAGTCTATTCTCTTCATTATTTTCTTCACCGTACACATAAACTTCCACTACCTTCAACTTCTCTCCTCCCATCTTTACCCCTTTTACTATTAATCCTTCTTCTTGTTCGTTCCATTCTTTCGTATCTTTCCCTATTATACATTCGTTCCCTACTCCCAACACTATTCCTCCCATTGCTCTGCCTTTTTCATTTTTCCCCTTTGCATTTTCAACTGGCCATTTGTAACCTCTTGATAACCTTGTCCTTACTCTTTCCCATCACTCTTCATCTAGCTACGTCTTCACCATTATGACTTCATCCCATTATGTTAAATTTCTGATAAACTCCCTATCCTTTCTTTCCAATTCTGCTATATTCCATTAACATATCTTCTATTCTTCCCTATTTTCGTTTCTCGTCTCTTTTTCCTTGTAACTATTTCTTATTTTTCTTTCTCCCGTTCTTTCTTCTCCTAGTCTCCCTGTAGCTCATTTCATACTTTCTCTTCCCTTTCTTCATCCTAATCCCACCATACTCTGTCTATCTGTATTTTCCCATACTTAACCCATGTTCTTCTTCACTTTTTTACTTTCCTCTTCCGATATTTTCCTTAACTTATACTGCATCTTTCTTTCTACCTTTGTAAAATCATCCTTCATTCTCTCCGATCTTTTATATAACATCCTCTTCTCTGTAATCACTTCCATTTTATGTTCCTATTTCTTCAGTCTCATTAGTACCATTCTCTTTCCTCTTTCCTCTTTCCTTGCTACTTTTCTCACTTCCTCTATCTCTACCTTCGCATCAATCTTTTTTAGTACTTCTTCCACTCTTTCCTTCTGCTCCTTCCCCTCTAATATTATACCCTTTATCGCTATGTTTCTTTTTCTTTCTTCCCTCTCTTTTCTTTCTATTCTTTGTTCTATTTTTCTCAGCCTTTCCTTCGCCATGTTCCCACTCTCGCCCCCACCAAAATCCCGATTCGAGCTTCCTACATTCTTTATCCTACCTTGCATCTCCTCTACCATTTTATTATTATGTTCCAGCTTCTCTAATTTTTGTTTCAATGACTGAATCCTCTTTTCTAATTGTTCCCTGACTTCTTCCCACTTCTTTATTTCTTTACAAGGTTCCGACATTTTCCGCCTAATTTCCTTCTTTAATTCTTCTCCGCTTTTCTCCTGCTTTTCTTCATAAATCCCCATTACTTCTATTAAAACTTCGCGAATTTCTTTCAGTCTTTTCTTTTTAATCGGAACTTCAGTTTCATCTCGGCTTTCTTCAGCCTCCTTACTATTATCACCCTTCTCTACAAAACTCTGCTTTTCCGGCGGCGATCTAAACATTTTTGTATATTCCAAGCTTGTACCGACATCTTCCTTTTCTTCACCCCCCCTCTCCCCTCTCTTCCTTTTGATAAAAGCCTCTTTCGGTGTACTAAGCGCTTCCTTCTAGTCATGAACCTAATTCAAACTCTCCCGCCTTCTATCCTTTCCTGCCTCTATCTATCGCCGCCGTCTGGAACCTATCTTGTCTTTCGCTGTCTCTACCCAACACTGCTACTACCAACCCGATCGAGCCAGCCCTCCATCCTGTCACAAATCTCAGAACAACCTAACCTCAACTTCCACGCAAATCTGTATAAATCCTCAAAAATATCTTCCTCCCCTTTTCAATCTCACAATCACTCAATTAATCTCTCAGATCCACACCCTTTTATAATCCACTTACCTCAAATTTCACCACAAACATAAGAAAAACTGAGCATCAAAAATTCAATTCAATACATCAAGTTACTCGAATAATTCCTAAAATTAAAAAAATATCCTAAAAAAATAAAAAAGAAGACTTTTTCGACGTTTGAAATCTTCGAAAAAAATTGTGAATTTTCTCAAGTTTGGTTTAGAATTCAGCTATTTTGTTGAACTATTTTGTATGAATTCAATTATTTTTAATTGGAAATCATAATCTTTATTATAATTAAACATTAAACAATAAAAAATATTCGACTTTATATTTCTGTTCCGAACAGAAATATAAAAAACTCATGTAAGAAGATTCAATGACCTACGAAATCATCACTTTTGAGATATTTAAAAATATTCATGAACTCGTTAAAATATATTTTCCGTAAATTTCCAGATATAGAAACTGTGGACTGCCATTTTTATCTTTGAATTAATTTTTTATTTAATTTTAAAATGTATGAGAAAAATCTCACCATATATAGCTTCAGAATGAAGATCGCTTTAAAATCAGAAAAATTTTTATTGAAATAAAAAATCGTTTGCTTGAATCAAGTGAATTTCTGAGATTCAAAAATAAATTCAATTAAAAATCTGAAAATAATTTATAAAGTTCTTTAGAACCTTTAGATTATTAAGATTCTTAATCTAGATTTTGCGGGAAAAAAATTTAGATTTTTTTTCGTAATTAAAAAATGTTTTTTTTTTTTGTTATGAACCAGCAGCCTAAGATACATAAAAGTAAGAGTGTGGCCGGTTTCAGACGCAAACAAAAACCATTTGCAATTATAAAAAAAAGTTTTACGGAAAAAGCTTTTGTTCCAAAACGGTATAATTGCCTTTAAATTGTGTGGTAAAAATATTATGTTCAACAGTTGATCATAAAGCGAATCTGATTTGTTTGAAGCGCAGAGGGGCATGGATGAAAATTTAAGTCGGGGACTGGCAATTCAACGGCTGGAGAGCCCGACTTTAAGTCGGGCTGTGGCCGGGGTTTCTGGTCGGATTCCGGCCAGCATCGTCACGCTGCGCTGGCCAGCGTCCGGACATCGAGCATGGCCGGGGGCTGGCTGGGGAGCCCGACCGTGGCTTGGACGGAATTAATTTGTGCTTTAATGGATTCCAATCATTCGAGTTTCAATTGTATGAAGAGCATATGTCACTGAATTAAGGGATCAATTTGATTCTGTTTTACTGCAGAATTGGAGCATATTAAAATATGAAATTCCACACGCCCAGCACACAGACAACAGGAACTATTTCCACGTAGTCGTTGAGAGACAAAAAAAGTATTTAAAAATAAATATTAAATGATTGCGAGTATTTTGACTTTAAATATTAATAGTCCTGTTTAGAGTAAATGCATATATTATATTTTTAAACATTATATTACCAATAAAATTTCCAACGCTACGGGGTATCGAACCTACATAGAATATCAATAGAATATCAATAGAATACTTTTTAAATGAATAATTAAAATCGATTACAATTTTTCTTCGGGGTATTTTGTTTCTTCCGGTTGTAGACTACTTGACAACTTTTTACAATGACAGGAAATGTAATTTTTTACGAACATTAAAAATTTTTAACGACGGAACTTAGAAACTTGATCGTGAATGTTGACAATTTCTTAATAATAAAAATTTTTTAACTTTCGTGTTAGGTTTGGTTTTTGGGTGTTTTATACTATTTTACAACGTTTAAGATTGATACAAAATGTAAATTTTTTTAAAAATTTTGCAATTTTTCATAAAGATGGAACTTAGAATTTTTCTCTTAAAAAATTTTAAATCATATATTTTTCAGAAATTTGCATGAGGTAATTTTAAAATCGCGCCAAAAAACTTGTTTCGAGGCTTTTGTCATTTGCTTTTTATATTGTATATTAGGTATTATATTATTTTAAAATGTATTATTAATCGTTTACAAAAGTGTTAAACAATTATAAATTTTAATTCTGTATGTTTTTTGCCGTCATTAATTTATAGTTTTATTATAATCTTTATTTGAAAATGTTTACTATACATTTATCACGATTCAAGATTTGTATACAAATACATTTCTTAATGAAATCAGAAAAAGCAATTAAGTTATAAACAAAGTTTAACAATGTTATTATTGCCAATTAGCGCCCGGCCAGCTACCGTCTGAGCATTCGATCATAAGATTTGCCCGATCAGAGCCCAGTCAGCCCCCGACTGGGGTTTTGACATAAATTTTGCCTAGCGGGTGCCCGACCAGCGCAAGGCTAGGCTCTTAAAAAGCAAACATAGCCCGGCCAGTCCCCGACCAGAAACCTTCTTGTACTAGGGATAACCTGGGCTATTTCCACACGGGGGTTTTTCGAAAACTGATTATACCCATGGCAAATGGAATATCAGCGCTATTGGTTATGTTGAAATTTAAATACTTTAACATATAAGCGATGAATTATCGTCAATTTTTTTAAACATTAAAAAGTTTGAGCTAAAAATTTTTGATAATAATTTTCAGAGGCTACAGAGATTTCTTTTGGTCATAACATAAAAAAAGCATTTTTCTTCTATATTGACTGAATTGGAAAATATGAATATAACGTGAAAATTGTCCTTAAAAGATTTAAAATAAAAATTTTTTACCCCTCATTTGATCTTTATACGTAGACGCTTAATTTGCAATCTATCATTTTTGTTGACCAGTAGATCAATGGAATTGATAAAAAAACCCTCAGTGATGGCATCATTAGTAATACTATTTTTAATTTAAAACCCATAAAAAAGCTATTTTATTATTGTAATTTGCCTATCTTTTTATCGATTTCGAGCTATTTTCAAAATTTTAATCGAAAATTGCGCCAGGGCTAAATAATCGGGGCGACTTAATTAAATAATCATGTAAAATCATCAATTTACGATGAAGAATGTAAGTAAAATCTCAAGTTATTGAACATTCGTTAATATTTGTTGAAATATAAAGAGTTACTATTAAAAATACAAATAATTTTACACGAAAAACAATAACATAATCCAAATTTTTTAAAGATTTTAAATCTTGTTCAAATTATGATAAATCATTTTTGGAATCTACTGATTTTTTAACAAAAACTTAAATTTCCGGCGAAAAACACTAAGGCAGTTAGAAATTGTTCAAACTTGTGACATTTATTATTCTCAAGAGAAATCATTAATAATTTTGTACTTAATAATTTGTTTATCATTCATTATATAAATTACAAACGAAAAATACGCCCAGTGGGTACAGCATTGGGCAACGTCTTTATGACAACGCTACGACATCTTTACGACCAATTTACGACATCCCATGTCCGTGTCGTTACGGAGTCTTTACGATATCGTAAAGACATCGTCAGATCATACGATGTTTTTAGGACTTCGTAAAGATACCTTATCGACATGGACATAGGATATCGTAAAGTTGTCGTAAAGATGCCGTAACAATGTCGTAAAGACGTCGCCAAATGTTTTGCCCACTGGTACTAACATAATCTAAAATTGTGAAGAGATTCTAAATCTTTTGTAATTTTGTAATTATTCGGGTTTAAAAATATCAAATTTGGTGTAAAACTCTGACCTAACCTAAAATTGTGGAAAATTATGAACCTTTAAAATGTTTTTTTTTTTGTTTTAAAATAGCGATTTCCTGTAGAAAATGTAATATAACCTAAAACTGTTCGAATATTGCAAACCTTGTTTAAACGTTCAAACTATAATGATTTTTTTTTAAATTCTAACTTTTTGTGATGATTGCTAATATAATCTAAAATTGTTCAGACTGAGAAATATTTATGATGATTTGTGGTTAAAAATGCTTATTTTCAGTGGAAAAAACTTAAAAAATCTAAAATTAAACAAATTTAAGGCTTCGCTTAAACTTTACAAATGAAATAAATTTAGGGGGTACGTGATTCAAAAAAACATTGGGGTTTTTAATACAACTTATTTTATATAATTTTATTGTCTAAACCGCAGACATTTTTTATAGAGAGAATTTTTGTTTATGATCAAGTAATTTTTCAATTTAGTAAAACATATTTTTTCCAGGCGAAATATCGTGGGAGGAATACCACGCTCATTTTTTAAGATCACATGGTCTTTCTGAAAGTTATATTACTTCACATAATAAAAAACATTCAGAATTGTCAAGACAATTAAAGGAAATAATAATGAGAGATAGAGCAAGATGGTCCGAGGTGGCAGCAACAGATCCCGAAAAATTGTCACTTGACGAATTTTTGGCATTCACACATCCAGAAAGTAGTCATAGAGCTCTCTTGCAGATGGTTGAGGATTTATTCGAAAAATTTGGTAAATATTTGGAAATTAAAAAAATATTTCGAGTGAAAATTAAAAATAATTTATATTCAGTGAAAAATTTTATTATAAATAATTTTTATATATTTTTTGTAATAACTTTAGATCGTGATGGCGATGAACAGCTGACAGAGGATGAATTTGCAGATTTGCCTTCAGATGGAATGGGACTCGATCTTCGAGAGGAACCGCTTCAACCAGTTGGTGGAAGTGAAGAAAGAAGGAAAGAATTTAGGCATCTCATTGATAAGAATAAAGATGGAAAGGCTGATCGAACAGAATTATTGGTAATTATATAAAATTATATTGCTACACAATTTTTAATTAATTTTGATTTTTTTTCGAAAGAAATGTTAAAATTGCTTGCGAAGGGGCCATTTAAAAAACTTCATCGAGCTATTCTGTAAACCTTTTCCACCCCTCTCCTTCCTCGTCAGAGATCATCACAGATCACACAAAGAACATTGTTTCACTATAGGGAATACTAGGAGAATAAATTATTTTCAATAAAATTAATGTTAGATGCCATATCAATATGAAACGCTTACGATTTCAAGTCGAAATATATTGCATTTTGAACAAAACAGTAGTTTAATTTTCTACCAAAAGTGATGAGTTTACAAGCCATAAATTTGATTTTTTAAAGGAAACAGTTGACTTTTAAATTTGAAGAGATGAAATCTCAACCAAGAAAGACGATTTCGCAACCAAATAGTTTTCTGTTCAATAAATAAAGCCATAAAGACGTATTGCTTAGAGGGCAGTTAAATTTTGAACAAAATAATGAAATTTTGAACAAAATAGTTGAATTTGTAACCACGTAGTTAAATCTTAGACCTACAAAGATAAAATTTAAACCAAATATTTCAATTCTCAAAAAGGTTCATTATTAACCGCACCATTGCATTGACAACCCAATAGTTTAACATTTGAACAAAAGTGAGGATCTTTTAAAACCAAATTTTTGAAATATTAACCATCAAAGATTAATTTGTAACCAAATGGTAGAATTCTCTAGGAAAAAGGTTGAATTTGCAACTCAAAAATACTAATTTCAAATCAAAAAGTTTATTTTTATTCAAATAGTTGAATTTTAATTAAAAACAATAATTTCGCAAAACAAAAAATAGAGTAGATTAATTTTCAGATAGAAAGATTTGTTTTCAATAATAAGAAACTAATTTGCAATTAAATAGTACTTGAATTTTCTACCTAAAAATATAAATTATCAATGAAAAATATAATAATTTATATTTCAATCAAATAAGAATTTTGATTTCAAATGGAAGACAGTACAATTTTACCAAGAGAGGTAATTATTGAGCAAGAAATATGATAGATAAAATTTTAGTTTAAAAGATTGATTTTCAACAACAACAAAAATATTTTGAAACAAAATAGTTCAATTTTGTACCAACGAGATGGATCTTCCAATAATATAATGAATTTTCAACAAAGCAGATAAAGTTGCAAGCAAGCAGTTTATTTCTCAATCAAGGATATTCGTTTTTTACTAAGAAATATGAATTAAAAAGAAAATACATGCATTTTTAAACAAATTTTTAGGATTTCAACCAAGAGCGACCAATTTTCAACCACTAATGGAGTAGTTCAAATTAGGGTTACAAAATTAATTTTCATAAAAAACGGAACGAATTTTCAACCGAATGTTTCAATCTGCAGCAAGTAAAATGATTGTTTAACCACTTATTTTAGCTTTCCACCAATTACTTAAATTTAGAAAATAAATAAATTTTCAATGAAAAATTGACAGTTAAGTTTTCAACTAAAAAATATCAATATTCAAACAAAAATAGAATAGTTAAATTCTAAGTAAAAAAAATAATTTTCAACTAAAAACAACCAACTTTTCACCAATAAAAGAATAGTTAAATTTTCAGTTGAAAAAATTAATTTGGAACCTAAAAGGAAAGAATTTGTAACAAAATAGTTCAACCTATAACCAATAAAATAATTTTTTAGCAAACTAATTCAACTTTGAACCAAGAAATTAAACTTTTGAACATATAAGATGAATTCTTAATGAGAAATGTAATAAAATAGTTAAAAGAAATAAATTTGAAAGGACTTTGAAAAATAAACTTACCAATTTAAAATTTTTTTCAAGCATTCAAAAAAATTGTTATTTACAATTATATTTTTCATATGTGATTCTGCCTTAAAATTCCCTCCCCCCGTACTTCAGAAATCATCACAAAATCTACCCCCTCCCCCGGAAGTGTAACGTGATTTTACACGGACCCAAAGTTACTTTAAGAGTTTAAATAAAAATGAAGTTATCAATAAAAATGTTTTTTTTTCAGATGTATATTGATCCTCGAAATCCTAGACATGCAATTCAGGAAGCCCAGCATTTGATAGACCTCTCAGATTTGAATCACGATGGTAAATTGAATCTTTCAGAAATCCTCAGTAAAACGGACTTGTTCCTAGGAAGCAAAATGGTCGACACTGAAAGAAGTTTTCACGATGAGTTTTGATAATTATTTTCCATGAGGTTATCTTTTTCTAATTATTGATCGTGGTTTATTTCTTCAAATTGCATTTTCTAGAATAAATCTAATGGCAAAAATTATTAGGGAACAATATCAAAACTATCTCAGTTTGTACTATGCACAGACCTGATCTTTGAATAGTTTGTAAGATTAAAGAATTTGATAATTGTTTACTTTGATGACTTTCCGAATTTTCAAGTACATTTTTAGAAACATTGTATCAAATCTTTTTCCTATCCGAAAAGAAAAATATTATCGGAAGTGATGAAAAAGGTTTCATAGTTTCCCCAAAAAACCCGAAAAACCCCAAATTAAAAAACTAGAAGAAATTACGTTTCTAACTAATTCTATTACTATATAATATATAATATATAATTCTAACTAACTGTATTCTAGTTCTGTTAAAACCACGTATACCGACGTATTTTGAGGTGCTGATTACGAATACAATCTCGAGAATATTTGCAATCTGCTGTGTAGAAAATTATCCAGAAATTGTTCAGCAAATGTGGCGCGGACAATACGTGCTGTTATGTCTGAGTAGAAGTGAAATTTTTTTGGATAGTTAAATACTAGTCTGGACAAGTTAATTTAGCGCTGAGCAATCGGTTTTGTCAGAATATATTGGGGATAGTTGACTCTGGTACTTTTAAGCATGCTGACCATTTCTTTAAATGTATATATGAAAATGTATTTAATTTATTTAATGTATTTATTTAATGTACTGAATTTTTCAATTTAATTTTTTAGAGTATGTAATTTAAATGTATATATGTATGATACTTGGAAAATTTGTTGGTCATGACGGGCTAGCCATGACCAGATTAGGACCCGAAATGATCGCCTAGATATTGCCACAAGTAAAGCAAGTCTGACCAGATAATTTTCTACACGGTTTACATTTTTAAGGTTAATTTGAAATAATAGTTATCCATGTTAAAAATAGTCCCCTTTCTATTTTCCGGCTAAAAAGATTACCATTTCTAATAAAAAAAACTTTATCAACATTCATAATTAATTAATGAATCAAAAGCATATTATACTTTTAATGTTAATTATATATTAATATTTAATTTGTATTTTTAAAAATATTCATCAACTGTATGATATTTATATCAATTAACAACTAGTAAAACTATTCAAAATAATTCAAATCTATTAACAATTAACATTAATGAAATCTTAGATCGATGCACATTTCTATTAATAGATTACATTCCTTCTTATATAGTGTCGCTCTGAAATTTTATTTGATAAAATACTTTAATAACAAAAAATATTTTTTAATAATTTTGTATTTTTTGGGCAAAAATACTAATTTTTAGTTCTTTTGCAACTGATATTTTACTTTTGCACTAAAAAGAAGTTTTTGCAAAATAGATACGAACCCTTCACTTCAAAATTCGGAAATATCATCAAAGTTAACCATTACTAAGAATTTTTTCGGAAATTATTTTATTATGAGAGTAAATAATTGTTATAACATATTTTTATGTAATATTTTCAATTAAAAATAATATTTTTGTTTAAATTTATATTGATCATTTTTGCACAATAGATTTGTCTCAAAAGCTAAAGTTAAAAAAAGTTAATAGATTTACAACATATTAAAATTAAGTGATACATTTATAAAAGCAGCTAATGGAACTGATCTGTGATAGTTTTCAAAACTTAGAATTAATGATTTTTTAAAACTGTATTAATAGACATGGAAGCTAATAGTTAGGTACTTTAAAACATTCTCAAATCTTCTACGTCTCCCATTTTATTTAAAATTTGAGATTCGTTGAAAACAAAAAAGGTAAACGTAATTCACATCAATTATTTAAAGTTTTCTTTTTCAGCAAATGTAATCAAGTTTTATAAAACTAACTGTCCGTCCTCTGAATTTCCTTTATAAGGAGATTGATTACTTTTAATTAGATTTACAATTTATTGAAAGACTGATGGTTTCACTGTTACGAAATTGCTCAGTTCGGCTATTATAAAATAAAATAAATTAAATTAGTTAATTATTTACATACTTAATTATTTTCTACTTACCTTATTCTAAAATTGGATCTTGTAACTCTGAATTGTAATTGTGTTATATACTATTTTATGGTTGTATAATGTTTGTGGTAGTGAAATTATTCACATTAAAACAATATTGTAATTAGTTTATAGACACTTATCGCTGTTTTTTATATTCTCTTTTTGAATAAAAAGGCAATCCAAAACTGAATTATTCTTTAGTCTACGTTAAGATTCGTTCATTTCTTTACTTTGAAAAAAAATCTGAAACTGCCTTTTTTAAATATACAATTATTTTTGCAATAAACAAGCAACAAATTTCAAATTTCACAAAATATGTCCCTTGCCACTCTTAAAAAGTATGAAAAACTTTAGCCCAAACTAATTATTATTATTCCCAAAAACTTATTTGTTATTAAAAAATGAGTTTTTTTTCTTCCAAGTGTAGGTTACCTCAGGTTATGTTCAACAGAGTGGAATATGTAGATTACAATTTTTAATAATTAATTGTTTTGCACGAGAAGTATGAGTGATGTCACGGTGGATTTTCTTGTTTTTAATTGACAACCTTAAAAGTATTAAGTCCATATATATCCTAGCTGCTTGATATGTTCTTTGAGAAGAATAAAAAGGTGTTAATAATTAGGTTTATATTTTCGATTATGTTCATGTAACGTTTGATTCCCATATTTGAGAAGATTCCGAAAAGTATTTTATAATTTTAAAAAAAAATGTGATATGGGGGGGTTCAAAATAATGTGACGTAATATTATAGGTGGGCTTCCGTTAATTCGTGACTGAGCGTGACAAGAAGTACGGGGGAGTAAAAAAGGTTGAAATAAAGCGTGACTTCATATGTGAACGCTCCCTTAAACAAAAAAAATTAATTTAAATTAAATAATATTGTAATATATTATAATTTATGCAACAATTTTTTTCTAAATTCAGTAACTATAAAGTTTTCATTATTTTTGTAGAATAATTTAAATAAATTATTCTTTGAAGGAATGATATGATTCACTTTTGAAGCGTCAGTGCCATTCACTTTATTCAGTGCACATGCTAATAACTGCAAGGAGTACACGAACCAGAAACAAATTCCTGCAATTCACTTATATCTTTTTTATCCTAAATATCCAAATATTTAGCATTTCAATACGCGCATGTAATTTTTTCTGTGCTTTCTATCACAGGATAGGTTTTTGCAAAGAAGCATGTTTTTTTCAACCATTATTAACAAGCAAGTCGGGGTCATTCCAGGGACACAAAGGTCATCGGGTCACATGACCTGGATGCATATCTGAACGTTAAATTTTCCAGTCTTTCGATTGGCAGTGTTAAAAATAGGGGTTTTCATTAAAAAAAAATAAAAGTTGACCTTGAAATGACCTTGAGGTCAGCTTCAAGGCTAATATTCAGATGTTTGTCTAAAACGTTTCTCTCGAAAATGAATATTTTTGCTTATAGGGGGGGGGGGTTCGACCTGGGGCGTTACCAATCGTAGCCCCCCCCCCACCGAACCAAATTTCTTACTACGATCGTGGGTCCGATCCTTTTTGATGACCCTGTATGTCAAAGAAACCGACAACATTAGCTGCTTGGTGAATCTGGAATTGGCTAGAGTCCAGGTAGCAAGCAATTTCGAGCATCAATAGCCGACCCCTACATTATCTTGTCTTTTACTTAACAGTTCCGTAGCAAATTTGAAAGAGAGCGGTCTCTTATATACTCGGTTGGATAAAAAGCAAAATAGAAAATTTTCAATTTGGTATAAATACACTTTCTTAAAATTGTGCTTTGATATGCAGTTACTGGGAAATCCGGAAACGTACTTAAAGATA
>NC_046663.1:54168320-54178960 GCF_010883055.1 Belonocnema kinseyi
TAAAAGAAGCTAGAGAAGTATGCCAGGACAGGAAAGTATGGCGGCAAATCGTTAATAAAAAGAGTGTCAGTAGAGTGAATGACGCCTGAAACAAAGACCTTGTCTATTAATGGACCCAAGTGGGGAGCCTTACATAACGACTTAGTGAGGTTCTTCGCTTGGGGTGATTGCTAGAGAGATTGATCAGCAACCTGGGTCGGAGCAGTGTTGCGGAACGAACGTGTTATTTACTTAAATAGCACGAGAATTCTGGATCAATCTGAAAAATCTTTATCCCTTCCACACACTACTCCTTTCCCCTGCCGAGTGAGTCACGCCTACCCCGAAAGGGAAATGGCTTAATGGTGTAATAGCACTCGCATGGGCTTGCATTTTGAAGCATAGAAAAATAAACATAATTTTCAGAAATGTAAATTAACATAATTTAATAATATAAACTATATAACAAAGAATGTGAAACAAGACAGTTTTTTATATTTCTCATTTTATTCGCAACTAAAGTTAGAAAACTCGAGGTTTAGTCAACTTTTAATATAAATTTATCAAATTATCACAATAAATTAAAAAAGGACAAAAAAGTCTGCCTCTGGATATTTAATTTCGACACTCACATTTCAAAGCTTACAAATGTACCATACATAATAAAAGCCTATAATGCTAAGTATAATTATTATTGACACATTTTTAGAGAATCATTCTTTTTTACAGAAATACAACTTTTCGCAATTTTTCAGAAAATCGGGTTTTGTGCACCGCATGTATATATCTTAATGTGTATAGTAATACGTATAATAAATACGCGATCACATCCACACTCACTTCCACAATCAATTAATATTTTTCGTAAAGTTTTCTCCATAAAAAATGTGATATAAGAGGTATTTATAAATATAAAGTACATTTAGTTTGTATAGACCATGAAATTATAATTTCAGAAAATCTAGTTCTTCATGAATGATATTGAAACTAACATTTTTTAAAATTAATTCTGTAGTATAGTTTATTTCAGATTAGGTCTTTTTATACTGTTTGAAATTAAGAAAACTAAATTAAAAAATGTTCATAATAAAATACTTTGTGATCTATATTACCCAGTACTTGGAAAATTCTCGCTACAATATAAATCCATTCTCCAATGTCAACTCTAAACTCTACGAATATTAAAATTTAATTTATACATTATATTTTTAATTCAAATTGACGACTATATCAATGCGAACGCATTGATGAAATAATTTTCTAAAATTTCAGAAACTCGCTGATAGCAAAATTTTTCTAAGAATAAACTATTCGAAGCATTATTTAGATTTTAATAAAAGTTAAGTATTACTTCATCTATGGACATTCTTCCATAGCTCAGAATTACCATTCATTAAATTTATTGGTTAAAACGCTTTAATATTTTTGATATCCACGTTTCACATTTTTTTGGATTTTACTGAATTAATTTTAAATGATTAACAACTAGAATTATAATTGTAAAGCTGTTTCTATGTTTTCCTTTTTTTGTGCGTTTTTAAATAAGCGTTTCATACAAAATTATAGTAAGATATGTTATACATACATATATGTACATTTTTTTCTACGAATAATAATAGCATCTTATTTTTATGTTCTAAAACAATCTCTTTATCACACGGTTCGACAATTACGAATACTTTTTTATTGTCGTAATTTCTCTCATACATGTGAAATATATTATGTAATATTATTATTATAAATGTTTTAATAACTATATATAAGACACTCAAGTCAAAATGACTGATTCATTTCATAAATTTAAAACAACTCTCTTTGATATATTATTCTTATGATAATATTTTATTATATTTACAGAAGTAAAAATGTGCGATTTTAAAAATAAATTTTACTTATATTTTTTCTTTGAATTGAATTGCTTAAGCGTCGGGATATTTATTATCAATCGATGTATTTTTTACCAATATGAAATTATAAAAAATAGAACAAATTGGAGAATTTTCGTTCTCAGCAATTAAAAGTTAAAGAAAATTATAAATTTCAGTCTTCAAGCGTGTCGCTAATATAATACTAAATTTTTAATAGCCCTGATTAATTAAATTAGTTAAATTAGGAAAGACAAAGAGTTTGAATTCATACTAATGTTTCATTTCATTTACCTGCATTAAATAATGATATTATGCATACAAAAATATCACAAATCAAGTTTACCCCAATTTTCTCTTTTTTCACAGAATTATTCTAAATCCAGATATATTCGTCTTCATCTGAAGTTTATTATCTTAATATGTTCTAATTTATTGCACAATTCACGGTGTGGATGCGCTTCAGTTTGTAATTTCCATTTCTAGAGTCACTTTATCAGCAAATGCACAGGTAGTCAAAGTTTCGTTCTGAAAAAAGAAGAAAAACTTTTTAGAAATATTCAAAATTTATTTTCAATAAATATTCCTATGAATATTTGAATCGATGAAAACCTTTTTCAGGCTAGCCACAAAATACCAATTTCAAAATTCCCTGACATTCTCTGACTCTTTTCCCTAATCAATTTTTCACTTTTCCTCACGATTCTAAATTTTTTATTTAGATATGAAAGCAACCTTGCACCTAGGATATCAATAATTTTAATGAAAAAACCATGACCAGAGTGTTTTATAGGGTCCCAAAAAACCGTAAGTGAAAAACTGGGTTTTGCGAATTTTTGGCGATAATAATGATTTATTTGCAGTATTTTAACACAAATTGTTTCCATTCATAACATAATCATTTGCGTTGAAAATTATATGGCTAAATAAATTACTTAGGCAATTTATTATTATTTGTAGCAAGTTTCTCTTAGAATATAAATAGAAAGTCTAGGTTTTCTCCGAATTTTTATACTTACTTTTAAGTTCTCAGTCAGAGCCAGGTAATAATTAATTCAAGTTAACAAAAATAATTGTTTAAAAAATTTATTATTATTTTTAATAATATTGTATTTGATTAATCGTAGATAGTTTTTTCTGGAATCTTCAACTTTTTGTCCACTTTTCAGTTAGAAGTTGCGGTTTTTCCTGAAATTTTAAACTTTTTTTCATTTGTCACTTAGCAAAGTAAAAATTAATGCAAGTTTACAAACATAGTTCTTATGTTCATTTATTATTGTTTATAACTATCTCCTCTTAGACAATTGATAGAGAGATGCAGTTTTTTCTGTAATTTCCATCTTTTTTTTTGACTTATTAGTTAGGAACATTTAAAAAATAATATTGATAATTTAAACAAAAAGGTGTTCACTAACTACTTCAAGGAAAATTTACATTAAGTATTGTCCATATAGAAAATTTGAAGCGTATTTCAAATATCTGTGTTAATTCAGAAAAAATAATTCATGAAAAAGTAAGAGATTTAGAAAAAAATATTGTTTCTATTGTTTATTTAAAAGTTGTTTATCACTGAAAAACCAGAGAAAGGTTCAAGACTTTCAGAAAAACCCGTAAACCAACGTAGACACTTCCTTACTTGAAGATAATATTATTAAAAATAATGAGAAATTGTTAAAAAATTTATTTAAACATTTCATTGTCAGTAGAAAGCAGTATTTTATTTATTAATAGCAATTTGTAAAAAAAATCAAATTTCGGGCCAAAAAGTAGCAGAGCCTAATTTTTCACTTATGGGTTTTTCTTGGAAGCCTATAAAACAGATTTATGTAGATAATATTTAAAAAATTATTGTTCACTTACATTCTATAGCTAATCGTGAAAAAAATATCAAGTTTTAACTCAAGTTACCTAATATTGACGATTCTAAACAAAATGTACAAAAGCGTCTTGTTTCTTATGGGAAATTCGTGTTAAACTTCATGTGGCTTACGAAATCTCTGAATATCATTTTTTTTCAACAAAACAAAGCATAATTTTTTTGTAGATTTTAACGAATTTGCGGGCGATGTGCATGAAAAATGGAGCAAAAGATGAAATTTAAACATAATTTTTTGTAACTGCAAATATCACATAAACCGTAATAGAAAGCCAAAAATAGATGTCATTGTCCATAAGTCTGGAAGTGGTTTCTAGATAGAATTCCATGTGAATATTTTCAATTGGAGAGTAACATAAATTTCCATGTGAATTTTCACTTAACTTTGTTTTCTGTTTGTATGTATCCATTTCTCTTTTTTCATCCCCTTTTTATGGCTTGCATTTATTTTTCACTATTTAATTAACGCTTGTTTCATTTTATGATTCCTTTTTGAAAATAAATATAGAAGCGTATTTTACATAATAATTGCAGTTTATTTGCATCCTTAAAGTCGCTCGTAATGCACAATTAAACAAGTTACGGAATAGCTACAAATATTTTAGGGTAATAAAAAAAACATTTTTATCCATCAATTTTTTTAAATGACATGCAAATATTTATGTACAAATTTATTTCTATGGAAGCCTATAATATGTTTTCAAATTAAAACATTGTTATTCTATCAGTTACAATTGATTTTTATTCTTTTGTTGAAAATTCAACAGAGTTGTTAAAATGTCAAGTTTTTTTGGTTGAAAATTCATATATTTTGGTTGAATTCAATTGTTCTTGGTTTGTAATTAAAATCTTTTTCGATTGAAATATCAACTAATACATTTTTAAAAGAATTCATCTTTTTCGGTTGAAAATTAAACTATATATAGTTGAAAGTGACACTTCTTTGTTCAAAATCTATATTTTTGGTCAAAAATTATTTTTTAACTAAAAATTTAACTATTCCATGCTTGTTCGAAAATGTATCTTCTTCGGTGTAAAATTCAGCTATTTGGCAGAAAATTACTGTAGTTTTTTTTATTCGTCTTTTGTAGTATAATTTTAGTCATTTTGGTGAATAATTTATCTTTCAGCGTACTAATTTTTATTTATAAAATTATAGTCATTTAATGAAATTAAGCCGATGAAGATTTTCCTTTTATTTAGACAAATCTAATGGTCCAAGAGGATCTGCACTTTTGTTAAAAATTCGAGCAAGCGACTACAAAATTCAACTATTAGCTTGAAAATTCCTTTCAAAGTTTATTTGGTTAAAAATGAATATATTTTGTTAAAAATTGATCTTTTTTGTAGAAAGTTAATCTTCTTAATAGAAAGTTTATTCTTTTGGTTCAAAATTAGTTTCTTTAAACTGAAACTTAATGTTCTAAACTGTAAATTAAACTATACAATCTTTTGTTGAAAATTGGTCTTTTTAAAAAAAAAATTAATTTTCTTACTTGAAAATTTATAGATTTAATTGAAAATTGTACTGTTCTATTTTGAGTTGATGACGCAGGCCGGCAAGAAATTTTACGAGAAACCCGAGCGTACTTTCCCGAAGGATTTCGGCATGTTGAATCCAAATCCGAGGTCAGAATTTTTTTGTTGGCTCAGGTTTTCGAGATATTTTAACCTAATTGTGCAAAACACGCGATGTTGGTCTATGTTTGAGCATCGCTAATTTTTTTCATTTAAAAAATTATATAGAACACTCTAAAATATAGGTCTTGTTCTTCCAAATGCCGTTGATTTTGCTCGAATATCTTTTTTTTCGCCGAGATATTAAATTTTGAAAATATCGAATTTCATGTATTTTCTAAAGGTTAAATACTCGTTTCCATAACTTAAAACGAATATTTAAGGGAGGAAAGATAGGACAAGTCGGCAAATCCCAATTCCATGTACCCCACGTCCATACATTCCAAGCCCACAAACCTTAAGCCCACAAAACCCAAGCCCACACACCTGAAGCCCACACAAACCTCGAACTAACAAATCTAAAGTCCACACACTCCAAGCACATATACCCGAAGTCCACAAACTCCAAGCCTACATACCCCAAGCCCACCAAGCTAAGTCAACACATCCCGAGCAAACAAACCCAAAGCTCACACACCCTAAACCCATACGCCTCAAGCTCAGGCAGCCCTTGCCCAAAAGCCTAAAACCCACAAACACCAAGTGTACACACCCCAAACCCATTAACCCCAAGCCTACACCCCCCGAGCCCAAAAAGCTGAGCCAACACACTGTTTTCAGGATTGAGGTTTGTAGACTTGGGACTTGTCGGTTTGGACTTTGTGGGCTTGGGGTTGTGAGCTTAAGTTTTGCGGGCTTGAGGTGTGTGAGCTTGGGTTGTGTGAGCTTACGTGTGTGGTCAGGGCTTGGGATTTGCTGACTTGTCCTATCTTTCCTCCCTGAAATATTCGTTTTAAGTTATGGGAACGAGTATTTAACCTTTGAAATTTCATGAAATTCGATATTTTCAAAATTAAGTATCTTGGCGAAAAAAAGATATTCGAGCAAACTTTACGGCATCTGGAAGAACAAGACCTATACTTTGAGGTGTTTTATATCGTTTTTTGAAAGAAAAAAAATTCGCGAGGATTACAATTTCGAAAATAGCATTGGATTATTTTAATATCAAAGGAATTGAAATTTTATTATGTCTAATTAAGCGTTCAAAATTTATTAATTCATCATTGAAAACTCAATTGAATGTCTCAGAATCAAAGCTTCTGAATTTCGAGACTTTCAAATTGTTATTACATAAAAAAATTATAATTTAAGATTAAAGTTGATTCAAAATTTTTTGTTTAGTTCAAAAAATAAATTCACGGCAATTTCCATCGCTCAACACGAAAAAAATATTATAAACCTTTAGAACGCTAAAATTGTAAATATTCAGATTCAAACAAATTATTCATTTACTCAGTTACCGATTTCGGATGGTTCTATTTTCATTAATTCTTATTTTAAGCAAGACAATTTTTAACTTTATATTTTTAAATCGTTTAATGTTTAACACTTCATTTAGAATTATTACACATTCGTGAAATCTTTCGATAAAAATTTTTAAAATTTGAATGATTAGTGTTTTCAATCTTCAATTAAAAATAGGACAATTTTAATATATTAAGAATTAGAAAGGAAAGAATACAAAGCAAGATTGCTATATTTTCTATCTTTGACATCACAATATTAAGTGTTTCAATTCGAAATTTCTTTGACTTTATGTTGAGTTTGAATTTTTCAATATCTTTTAACATTTTCGAATAGTAAGTAATTCACTTTTTGATGCCTAGTTTTAAAATATTTTATTTTTGAAGGCTAGAATTTGAGAAATCATTGCCTTAATTTTTCATTAATTTAAATTTATTCTGAAAATTATGTAAATATAAAGTCTTTTAATTTTATTTTCTACAATGTTCAAGAATCTAAATAATGGACAGTATTATACTTTTAAAATTGAACTCAAACAGATAAGAATATTTAAATGTACAATTATTAGAACATTAACATCAAAATAAATAAAATTATTAAAGTTAAAACTGTCTATACGTTTTTGAAAATATTGCTAAAATTGCTTTCATTGAAATATACTAAGAGAAGCTATTGACCTTACCATAAACCGCATTCAAACATTAATATGCGCTCAAAAGAGCACTTATCTCTAGAAACTATGCACGGAACAATCAAAACTAAGTTGACTGAATCTAGAGATCTTTCTGAAAATAAGGGTATTTCAAGCAAGTAACATGAAACTAATTTAAAAGTTTCCAATAAAATGCAAAAAAATTGAGAATTCTTTGAAGATTTTTTTCCAGAAGAGATCCACATAAAATTTTAGTGAAACTTATTGGAATAGTTGCTGTTCAATAGATTATTACGTAAGCATAAATTTCGCTTACTTTGCTCTCCAGAAATGCTTACGTAATTCTTGAATCATCCCTAATTACCCGCCTTTCATCTCAAGTGAAATTTACAATCATTAGCCACAAGCGCTAGCGCTATGTGCGCAATTATTGAATAATTCCATATTTTAGTTGTATTGCACTGAAAAGGGAAAAATTGGTAAAAATATTCGTATTTTTACCAATTAACTAGCATTATCAGTATAATTTATAGATTTTAGGGAAAACATAATTTTGAACACGAAAGAAAAATTTTGAATTTACATTTTAAAGGTTATGTAAATATAATTTCCCTACGATTCTTAAGAAATTCAAAATTATTTTTTGAAACTTTCGATATTTAAAATCAAAATTTGAACAAAAAAATGAACCTTCAACCAAATAGTCTAATTTTCGAGAAAAAAATTTTTTTAACGAAAAATGTAATATTTGATATTTCAATCAAACCAGATTTTTATTTTACCTAAAACACATCAGTTGAAATTATAAAAAAATACAAATTAATTATCAACAAGCTAGTTGAATCCTGAACAAAAAAAAAATTAAATATTTTTCAAGAGAAGAATTTCCTACAAGAAAGTTAAAATTTTAACACTAAAATATAAATTTTTCAAAAAAAGTTTATTTTCAACAAAATGGTTAAGTTTTCAAAGAAATACATGATTTTTTAATAAAGAATATAATTTTTTACAAATACAAACAAATATTCAAATAAAATGGTGAATCTTTAATCAAAAAATGACCTTTTAAGAAAGTAGTACAACTGATAACCAAGTAGTAGTATTTTCAACCAAAAAAGATACATTTTCAAAAAAGAATGTAATAATTGATATTTCAATACTACAAGATTTTTACTTCATACTAAGAACAGTCAAACAATCAAAAAGATAAATTTTCAAACAAAAAGATGAATTTCCTGCCCAAATAAGAATTTCGAATAATTTTTTCTTTTTTAATTTTCTTTGTTATTTGCTTTAAGGTTTATGAATATCATTTGAAATGGAATGAAATCCTATAGCTTAATATCTCTGTTTAGTAAATTTTAATTTTAAATTATATTTTTTATTGACATAATATTGAAAAACAAAGCTGCTTCTTATATTTCGTATAATTTGTCTAGATCGTTTTACTTTTTAAAGAAAACCGCCTGTGTAACCTAATTACACCCGACTCTCGGTTTAACCGCTAACGGTTTGGTAATTCTTTGAAATTCTGGCCTACGTAATTTCTCAGCGCACAGAGCGAGAGACGTTTGCGACTCTTGTCTGAAAAACAACAGCAGCAAAGCGGAAAGGCGCAGTGCGTGGGTACTCACATGTGGAGATTGCGCAATATTATGAATTCCAATAAAAACGGGTTCAAGCGGCCCTGACTATTTAAGTTTCGATACTCCCGATTTTATGGAAACAAGGTTACTTGCAGGCAACCCCCGCCACCGTGGCTAAACTGAGAGTCGGGTAAATCGAGGCGAGTGTCGCAATCAGAATATACTCTTTAAATCCGTAGGAATTTCCCCTTAAATTTAAGGTTAAGGGCATGCGATCCACTCAAATACCTAAATTACTGACCTCATTTTATAAGTTCACTGAATAATTTTTTTCCACGTAAGAACTTTTTTTAAAAATAAATTTTCGGACGGAACCTTTCAGAATGTACAAGGAGACCATAAACTACGTTTATGTACTTCCTTTAAACAAGAATTTTGTTAAAAATTATTTTCAAAGGAATTAAATACGAAGAAAATATTTCAAAAAATGGTTTCAGTTTTAATTTCTTTAAAAATAATTTCTACTCAAATGAAGTACATACACCTAGTTTGTGGACTTCTGATACGTTTTCCAAAGTTTCAGTCCGATATTTTACTGACAAAAAAAGTTCATAAGTTCAAAGAAAATTCAGTAAACTGAAAAAATGAGGTCAGTAATATAGGTATTTGAGTGTGTCATATGCCTTTAAAAATTAAAAGGAATCTTGTTTGTCGCATAAGGAATTTATTTATATTTGTTTATTTATATGTATATTTATATTTATTTATTATTATTTTATTAATATTAATTTTTTATTATCATTATTTATATTTATTTATATCTCAGAAAAAATTTAGTTGCGACAAACTTCATCTAATCTTGAAGTCGAATAATGACGTTTGTGAATGGATATGATAGAAAAATTATGGTTATTTCTAAAAGCTGCTTTTTTCGTTCTGTTGTTATTGAACTTTAAAAAAATGGTATGCTGGAGAATTGAGTAGAAAATATCGAATTTAGAGAAGAATACGAAACTATTTTACAAATCACAAATCTTATAATATTTATTTAAAAACAGTGTTTAAATATTATTTTTTACCTGAAGAAGATGATTATCCAAATGAAAAAATATGCATTTGTAGCCTCATTATCTTTTGATGCTGTTTTAGATTGAGTTTTGTACTTAGCGAAATTATTTTTAATTTTTCGAAATAATTGGCAAGTCCCTTACTCTCGTTGGAACCCCTGATTACAGTTTCGTTACTGCGATCCTATTTAAATGTGTATATAGTATATTAGGATGTAAATTAAAATTACTGGTGCTCATGATTACAGAGAATCTATAATCCCCTCGATAATCGTTTCTAAAATATGATTGTACAATTCTCAATCTAATTTTCATAATTCAACTTTATAATATTGAATTATAAGTTTGGATCTATATACGTTTATAAAATAAGACTTTTCCCTTACCAGTTTAGGCAAAAGTATTTCCTCAGAGAGGTCCAATTTAATAGGTATTTGGTATTTACTCATTTTCATCGAAAGATGGTTGGATTTTCTTTACTGGGTTATATTAACCCATTAACGACCAAAGCTATCAATTTTATAAGATGAGTTTGACCCCAAAATTTATGGGTATAACAAAACAATAAACAGATCAAAAGTAGTGTTGCTTATGTTTTTGGGTGAGCTTAAACTTTGTTCTTAAACTTTAACA
>NC_046663.1:54179060-54183131 GCF_010883055.1 Belonocnema kinseyi
ATATATATGTTTTTCTTCCAAAATGTCGGACAAAATGAAAAAATGTTCTAGAAACTGGTATTTCCCATCATGTTTGTTTTTCTCAAAAACTTGAAAGTTTAAAAAATAGTTCCATGGAATAAAAATGTCTTGAAATTAACCATAGAACACTATGCAATTTTTTAATAGATTTTTTAGAACAAATTTGTGACTTTTCAAAAAATTCAAAATTTACCAAAAATTTTTTTTGAAAATTTCAAATTTTTGATTTTTTGAAAAATCAAACAATTTTTCTAAAAAATTTGGAAAAATTCGATAGTGTTCTATGGTTAATTTCAAGACATTTTTAATCTATGGAACTTTTTTAAAAAATTTTTAAGTTTTTGAGAAAAACAGCGATGATGAAAAAAAAAACAGTTTTTGGGACATTTTTGTATTTTGTCCCCCATTTTAGAAGAAAAAACATATTTATAAACAAAATTTTCTAAAGCTTAAGAATTTTGTGCACCGATGGTTGAAGAAATTTTAAGATATTAACGCGTTTCATTCCTGAAAAAAATTATAAAAATAAAAAATCAAACATTTTTCACTATTTTTTTGTATGCAAAAACCGCCATATTTAATTTTAAAGTCAAAATATTCAAATTTTGACGACGGATTCGAATGTAGCTCACTCAAAAACCGAGCCAAAAACATAAGGCACATTACTTTTGGTCTATTTATTGTTTTGTTATACCCATACATTTTGCTTTTTTTAAACTAAAAAAAAAAGAATTAAAAAAAGGATTGAAGAGAGGAATAGGCGAAAGCATGTGAAGTGTACACTTTAATCCTCAGCTTCTGAAATAAAATCACTAAGCTTATTTAAGGCTATTTAAAATTATTTTTAAATATTGCAAAGAAGAAGAAGAAGGAAGAGAAGAAGAAGAGACCTTACGTGTATTTATTTTAAATCATACAACAAACGTAAAACTATTATTTTACCTATCATAGGGTATTGTGATAAAAAATGAGCCTAACAAAACTCTGAAAATAAAAAAATTAGTCCTTTAAATAAAAATGTTTAATATTCCATGAATACGATATTGTTGATTTTTCGATTTTCATTCATATACAATGTTGCCTTTCAGGGTAAGAATCACTGTTTTCCTCAATAATTTCAATATAGTTAAAAATTAATATCATAAATAACTGGAATAGTTACCCGAGGTTATTCGGCGTGTCTGAGATGCGTTGAGATGAGACGGCTTTCTTAATTCAGATGCTCGAATAGACCATTGTACAGAAATTGTTTTTTTTAGAGCAAGTCTTACCTGTAATGTTTTTTAAAATTAAATTTCTGAAATACAACTTAAATAACTAAAATTATACAAGAATTCATGCAGAAAAAAATAATGACATCAAAAATAGAAATTAATTGTTTATTTCTTGATTTTCTTATATGAAGATATTTCAGAAAAACTATTTTTTTTTAATTTATGCAATACCGTATGCTACATTCCTTTAGCAAAAAATAAATGAACACAATGTTATAATATTGTAGTAATGAACCAATGCATGCAAGTTTCGCATATTGGTACAATATACAACTTGAAGCTATGTATCAAAGTTCCCATTTACCAGCATCATGAATTTACATATAAAAGAGATCAATACCAAATATTTGACTTGAAATTTCCGATAGTGGAAGAAAATGTATTGACTTCAGGGTTGATTTCAGAATAAAGAATAAGTTTATTTGGCAGTATTGATTCCAAAGTGATCTCTCATGCATTTAAATGAGGCAATAATAAATTTTACGGAATAATCAGAGGAAATAACTTTTGAAATTGTATTAGATTTTAATAACACAAATTTAATTACCTCCCCATTGAAGAAACAATAAAAGCTGGCTATGAGAAGACCTTGAAAAGAAGTTAAAAAGTGTGTGATGAAGGACCAAAGTCCAAATTCCCAAACACTTCTAGCCAAGGGGGCTTTTATCATCGACAGAAAATTGGTTATACCTAATAGAGGTAGCAATACAACCGCTGCCTTCACAGCTTTTCTGCAACAAAAATAATAAGTTCATTTGATAAAAAATCATTAGATAAATGATTCACTGAGTAACAAATGTTTTACTTCCTTCTCTCCTATTATACAGAAAAATCCTGCAAGGTTGTAAAGATTTGATATGCATATTTTGGGATTTCATAAAATTGAGAAACAAGTTTAGAATTTTAATGTTCAAGTATATATGGTATTCTTCTAGAAATTTGATTTACACATCTTCTCAGTGTACAGTCTAACTTCGATAACTTGCCATCCAATAAGTGTACACTTTCCTTAATTTTCGGCACACGTACGGCACGCACACTAATTGGGTTTCTCCCTCTACGTGTGCTATGTTGCTCATGATTTGCGCCCATGATTTACGCATGCGCGCACCTAATATTGTGCTACCAGAGGGGGCATCCGATAAGTCTGCAATTTCTGTAATTTTCCGCCCCTTCAGCCCCGAAGTTGGAAAGTTATCGGAGTTGAACTGTAACGGTATGATCATAGGAAACGTTTATTAAGTGTCCTGGTGATAAATTTAACAAAGTTTGCTAATTTTGCGAAAGATATGTTTGCAATGATAAGGTTTAATAATATCTAATAAGCTTGGAAATTAACAGAACTCAATGAGAAAATCCAACTATTTACGGTTAAAAGTTCACTCTCTTTGGTTAAAAAGTCTAATACTAAATTTTGGTTTGAAATTCATCTCGTTTCATTAAAGATTTTACTGTTTTGTTGAAAGTTTAATGAAAGTGGTAAAAATGTAAAATTAATGTCAAGAAGCACTCCCTTTTGGCCAGAAAATTAATTACTTGGTTGAAAGTTGAACTAATCTGTTAAAAATTCATTTTTTTGGTTCAAGATTCATCTGTGTATTTGAAATTTAACTATTTCGTTGAAACTTCGTTTCCTTTTTTATTGAAATATTGAAAAATAATTTTTCTTAGTAGAACATTAATCTTATTTCTTAAAAATGTATGGTTTGGTTGCAAATTTAACTATTTAGTTGAATTTTGAACCTCTTCTACGAAAATTGTTTGATTGAATTCAACTGTTTTTTATTTAAATTAAAATATTTTTTTGTTGAACATCAACCATTACGTCGAGTCGTCCCAAAAAATTGGAGGAGCTGAAAAGAGGATAGACTAGTCATCCCGAAAATTCGGTACGACTATTCAAGTCTATGACAAATATTTGACTAGTCATCCCGAATTTCCGGTCAACGATACACTTTGTTTCCAGGTATACTTTAATTGAAAATTCATGTATTATGTTGAAAATTTAGATATTTAATTAAAAATGTATCTTTTATTGTTTAAAATTCAACTGCTTCATTCATTTTTTGATTGAGATTCAAGTTTATGGTTGAAAACTTAACTATTTTGTTAAATATTAGTTTTTTATTATAAAAATGAATCTTTTATCTGAAAATTTAATTTTTTATTATTTGTTTGAAAGTTTATTCTTCATCAGTTATAAATTGAACTACTTGGTATAAATTTCACGCCTTATGCTGAAAATCCGTCTTTCTTGGTAGATAATAATTGATCTTTGCTGAAATTTTTTTTAGATCATATTATTTTGATAAAAATTCATATTTTATTATTTAGTTTAATTGGTTGCTAATTCGCCTTTTTGTTAAAATTATTTTTTTTAACTTTTTGCTTCAGGCCAAAGTTCAATTGTTTTGCAAAAAATGCATATATTTGAGTAAAAATTCGTCTTTTTTTTAGATCATTAATATTTTCTGTGTTGAAAATTTAATAAAAAATTCAACGACATTCTAAATAATAACATTTTTATTGGCATAAGAACTGAACTATTTGGTCGAAAACTAAACTTTCTTTGGTTAAATTTTAATCTCTTTTGTTTGAAAATTCGGCCATCTGATTAAAAATGCATAGTTTCAGGTTGAAAATTTAATTATATGGTTAAACCAGTTGTAAATTCGATCTTGATATTTTCTTCCGCATAAAGGAAGTCAAAATAAAAAAATACAAATAGGTCAATCAAAGTGATTCAAATCAAGGAGCCTTTTCTAAAACTAAAATT
>NC_046663.1:54183231-54201370 GCF_010883055.1 Belonocnema kinseyi
TATTATTATATAAAAATTATATAAATCACAATAACTTCTATAATCTTCAATACAATATAATGATATTGTAGGTAAATCGAATCGAATCGAGTCAACGGAATTTTTTGGTACCAAATTTAAGATATGAGAACAGTTTTACAATTAAAAACCTATTTTAAACTATTATAAAGTGAAATAAGCCCTCCAAACATTAATTTCTCTGAAATTGTCTTTAAGTTATCGTGTTCTCAAAAAATTTTGACATCCATAGAAACATCAATTTTTAATTCAGGGTCGTTTCATTAAAAAAATTAAATTTTGTTGAATTTTTCATAATTTTTTCATAATTCGTGCCTGACTTACAAATTGTTTCATAAATTAATTTTGACAGTTGTGAGTGTCATTTGAGCGACACGTGTGACAGTTAAAAAGGTATTTAATATGTCTGCTCGGCAAGAAACAGTGCAGCCACGAGAAATGCTGTATGAAACATTTTTAAATCGGGTACGAACTTTTGCAATCACTAAATATTTGATCAAAAGTTCAATCCTTCTTCATTATTAATGTGCCCCCTAAGAGTAAATAAGAGTTCCGTTTTATACAATACTTTCGCCTACCTACCTTATCATATTTTATCCTCCTATTTACAGTTATTTAAACCATTTATACAAAATCTTATACAATATAGATTCTTACTCCTATTTTTTACGATAGCGCAATTTGGGGCGTTTTAGCGACCAAGGGAGCGAGCGATCGAAAGCGAGAGTGCAAGCGAGAAAGAGAGAGAGTGAGAGAATGCAACGGCAGCTAATTTACTTATGCTATTACATAACCATTACTCACAAATTTGCCCGCTTCTGATCTAAGCGATTTCCGTTTCTTTTTTCTTTACTTATCTTGTATCTCAATTCTGCCATTTATTAAATTAATTTTTTTCTCAATCGCTTCTCTAGCCCCCTCCTGCTTCTTCATCCGTTCTTCTCTCAATCCATTCTCTGACCTAGAATCTTTTCTGCATTCTCTTGCCAGCTTCCTTGATTTTCCACTCCTCTCCTGCATCCCTCCCATACATGCTCTCATGTTGCCTCTTTCCATTCACAGATTTTGCAATTTCTATTCTCTTTCTTCTCTAATTACATCCCTTCCCTTACCTCGTTTTCCAATCTAAACCTTGTAACTCTGATTCATCTTCTCTCACCATCCCTCTTCTAAATACTTTGGTACTCCTTTCTTTTTTATCATCTTATACCATTCATTATATTTTGATTCTTCAGCCATCCCCTTCTGCCTTTTAAATGGTCTTTCCCTCTCGCTTTTTTCCAATTCTTCATCATTTATTCCAGACCCGTCTTCTATATCTCCAACAATAAAAAACTCCAACCCCTCCAACTCTGTTATCCACTCTTTCCCCAATCCATCTTTCCCTAAAATCTTTACCAAATTCTCTAGACAGCTTCTCTTATCTTCCATTCTTCTCCTACATCCTTTCCATACATGTTTATATGTTCCCACTTCACATTTACAGATTCCACACTGTCTATTCTCTTGCTTTTTCCATTACATCCTTTTCCTTACCTCGTTTCTTAATCTAAATCCTGCTATTCTGGTACATCTCCTCTCACTATCCCTTTTATAAATACATTAGTACTTCTCTGTTTTTTATTATCTTATACTATTTGTTATATTTTGATTTTTCAGTAATCGGCCTTCTTTTATATTAATTGTCTTTCCCTCCTTCTTTTTTCAATAATTCATATTCCCATCTCGTTAAATCTATCGCCATCCCTCTGCTTCCCTGTACCTCCATCAAACGCTTTATCGCTATCCCCTCTCCGTCTTCCCTTCCACAGCTTTGTCCTAAATTTCTATGCCCTCTTTTCAGCTCTAGTACTTAATTTATCCCTTTGCGTTTCTTTTCTGACCATATATCCCTGCGTCCTCCAGTTTACTCCTAGCGTCCACCTTATATACCTTTCTTGCAAACTCTCAATCTCTTTCCTTTCTTTCCATCCCTATATCTCTGCCCTATAACCTAATGCCGGCCTTATCAGCGCATTAAATAATCACATTCTATAATCTCCATTTGTTTGCAAGGTATATACCAAATATTTTTCTTTTCTACATTTAAATTCAACTTTTTCCCATCTAAGTATTTGTTTACTCCTGTAATTTAGTCCACCGTGCCTTCTTGATCCTCTGCTACCAACACTATTAAAAATTGAATTATGTTATTGATAATTAAACTGTTTTTTAAAGTCATCTCTTTTAGTCGAAAATTCAACGGCTTTGATAAATATTCGTCCTTTGGGATTGAAAAATAAATTCAAACTATTTGGTTAAAACTTTAATTATTTTTTGAATATCCGTCCCTTTTAATTGGCTGAAAATAAGTTTCTTTTTTGTTGCAAATTCATCTTTTTGTGTTCAGAATTATTCGTTTTTTTATTAAAAAGTAAAGAGAGAAGAAGAGTAAACTACGACATTGAGATGGCAATTTAAATCAAAATAAATATTTTATAGATTGGTTAGGTGCGGTAGAGAGGAGAGTTAGGAAAGGAGGAAAATATCTTAGTGAAAGAGATGAGGAAGAGGACATAACAAGGGAAGAAATAATTAAGATGTAAGGAATAGCGAAAGATGGAAAGGCATCTGGTATAGATGAGATTCAAAATAAAATATGGAATTATGGGGGACATAATTAAAGGAATGGGCATGGATAATGTGCAATAGAGTATAGAAAGGAGAGGAGTAGCCGGAGTTATGGAAAGAAGGAGTAGTGGTACCCTTAGAGAAGAAAGGCAAAGGGAAAGAAGTTAAAGATTATAGAGGATTGAAACTAATTCCTATATTATATAAAGTATATGTGACTGTTTTATCGGAGAGGATGAAGAAAGAAGTTGGGAAGAAAAGACAGAGCCACCGAATCAAATAGAGTTCAGAAAAGAAATGTGGATGTACGAGATACGAGAGGGGTTAATAAAAATATTATCGGAAATTTTTAAAGAGACAAAGAGCAGGGTGAGGATAGGAGAGCAAGCAGTAGTTTCTGGTTAGTGATAGGAGTAAATCAAGGATGCCCTATAAGCCCATTTTTATTAAATATAATTAACTCAGACTTAGAAGAAGAAATCAAGAGAGAAGGATTGGAAGGAGTTAGTATGGGAAAAGAAAAGATGCAAAAACTGGCATAAGCGGAAAATATAGTGTTGGTGGCAGAGGATAGAGAAGGGATAACGGGTACACGGGGAATAGGAAAAAGAGGGTTAAAAAAGGATTGGAGAATGAGAATGCATTTATTAGATACACTGCTATGACTATTCTCTAAAATCTCTTCTCTTTAGAAATGTGAAAATTCTACTTGACGCAAGTAGAGGAGCGCACCGGCCATTTTTGGGAGCACTGGCAGAGGAAGAAGAAAGCATGAAAGTTTACAAGAAATGTATAACGCTAGGGCCTGTACGAAAAAGAAGTATTAGTAAGTATTGAAGCTAATACTTTTTTCGCGAATAAGTATTGGAGATCCAATACTTTTTCGCGAAAAAAGTACTGGTCCCAATACTTAGTAATACTTATTTTTTATTCGGGAGAAGACTGGAGGACGTCCGGATACGCAAAGAGATAAATTAAGTGCTACAGTAAGAAAAGGGCATGTCAGTTTAAGACGAAGCTAAGGGAGGGAATGGCTGGGTCAGGAAGTCAAAGGAAGAGTTAGAGAAAAAGTGTTTTTAAAATTATTTATTAGAAGAAAGCAGGGCGAGGGTGATTGAATTAATAAAATGGGAAAACAAAAGAAGAGAGTGCTTTAGTGCTAGAGATGTAGGAGAGGGGATTGGATTAAGCTTTGAAAAATTGGAGAAAAGGAACAGGGAAAGACAATCAATAGAAAGATGAAGGATCTTTGAGGAATCAAAATACGATAAATAGTATAAGATGATAATAAAATAAAATGTGCCAAAGTATTCAAAAAGATGATGGGATGAAAGAAAATAAACCAGAATAGCAAGGTTTAGATTGGGAAAAGTGGTAAGTAAATGGATGGAATGGGTAAATAAAGTATATTATTATTATTATTCTTATTATTATTATTCTTATTATTATTATTACACCATTAAGCCATTGCCCTTTCGGGGTAGGCGTGACTCACTCGGCAGGGGAAAGGAGTAGTGTGTGGATGGGAAAGAGATTTTTCAGATTGATCCAGAATTCTCGTGATATTTATGTAAATAACACGTTCGTTCCGCAACACTGCTCCGACCCAGGTTGCTGATCAATCTCTCTAGCAATCACCCCAAGCGAAGAACCTCACGAAGCCGTTATGTAAGGTTCCCCACTTGGGTCCATTAATAGCCAAGGTCTTTGTTTCAGGCGTCATTCACTCTACTGACACTCTTTTTATTAACTATTTTCCGCCATACTTTCCTGTCCTGGCATACTTCTCTAGCTTCTTTTATGTCCATGCATTCTTTCATGCAGGCTCTCGTGTTTCTGTAACTTCTTATGTCTCTTCTAAGTAGGGTCTCATTCACACATTCTAACCATTCTTTCCGCGGTCTACCTCTGGGCACATAGCCATTTACTTTACCTTGATACACTTGTTTCGTTAGTCGTTCATTTGGCATTCTCTCAACATGTCCGAACCATCTTAACCGATTTCTTTCTAAGAGAATGTATGGGAAAGGTGTAGAAGATAAATGGAAGATAAAGTAAGATGGCCAGAGGATGTGGTAAAAATTCTAGGGCAGAATATATTGCGTGATGAGTGGATTTAGGAGTTTCAGAGGATTAGAGAAGTGAACGACAAAGAATGAAAGAATGAATATGGATAAAATAGTAAGATTTAGAAAGAGGAGAATTGAATGAAAAAGGAAATTATACCAGAAGTATCCAGATTTGTGAGTAATGGTTATGTAATAGTAAAAGAAAATTAAGATGCGGTTTTACCCTCGCTCGCTCACTCGTTGTCTAAAAAAAGAAGTGAAGATCTATAGATAAATATTTATATAAATAGTTTGAAATAATTCAGATAACATTAGAGAAAATAATACATGAAAAAAAAAGATTTTCAGGAACGGGGGCCATGTAAGCGCTTCAGGGGACACGCAATGAATTAAAATGAGAAGGAAAGTTGTGGTCTATTATAATATTTGAAAAATCTTTCTTTTTTAGTTAAACTTTATTTTATTACCATGATTGAACATTGATGCAAAAATGGACAAGTTGCTTTGATTCGAGATAAATCGATTGACTTATAATCGAGGGGCCATTCTCTCCCGACAAAAAGGGTTTTAGAGTTTGAAATTGGTATTAAATCAAATCCAACTAGCATACAATTTGGTGTAATGATCTGAAATCAACGGAATTCGAGTGAAAATTTTGAAACGAATTTGCTATTTTAAAATTAACGAATATGCAGCGTGTGACCGTGACCCTTGCTTCGTCGATCGGGAATAACGATGGCTTTTTTGATACTACAACACTTTTAACCAAATTTAAAACAATTCTCCTTGAACTGCGTCACCAACTGTACGAAAGTTCAATTTATTTGCTAAAAGTTTAACTATTTTGTTATTTTTTTTTAAGATTCACATCTTGATTTAAAATTGAACTATTTTGTTAACAAAAAGTTTTTAAACTGAAAATTTTACTCTTTCATTTTTGGTGGATAATTGGTCTTTTTTGGTAGAAAATTAATCTTCTTCATATAAATTGCATCTTTTTCGATTAAAAGTGCAACTGTGTGGTTGAAAATTTATCTATTTTTTCAGAATTCAACTGCTTTTTTAAAAAATTTTTGTGTTTTAATTTTAAAATCGCGTGAGAAAAAAATCGAGTTAACAGAGCGTGTGAATGTTCTAGTTTCTAATCAACATTCAATAAAATCATTTTTCGACTATAAATTCGCGTATGATTATAAGTTAGCAAAGAAAATTATTTCATTTAAATTTGAGAACAAATTATTATATAATAAAATAAACTTTCTTTACCTGACTTTTTCAGTCTCACTAGAGTGGCTCTGGTGAAGTTTCACTACCAAGACACGAATGATATTCACGAGGAAGAGGAAATTGACCTGAAATATAAAGAAATATTTCGTCAATCTTTCTCATTAAAACTTACACGGGAAATATGAAATTTGAAGAAAGTTTAATTTTTATCATTACCACTATCACTGCCATTCTAGGCGCTTCGAGGATCCAGAAATACGAGGTCAGATTATAACCCCACCAACATCTGAAGAATAAAAATTGTCCTCTATATCGATTAAAAATGTTTGTTCTATTTCTCAATTTTTTATCAGCTAAAATAAATTTGGTTTTTTCAAGAAACCTTTTATGTTTTGAAAAATTCAGTTTTGAAAAAAATATTTCATAAATTGTAAACTTTTCTTCGTAATTATTATCTAAAAAACAATTAATTTCTTACGAACTTTTAAAAATTCATTAAAAAGATTTCGCAATCTTTTCGAATTGTTTTTAAAATTAATCAAAAAAATAAATAATAATTTAAAAGTTTCCCAAAAATATTAAGGATTTATATGCTTTTGAATCCCGTAAAAATGCAGGTTTCCTAAACATTTTTAAAATCCTGAAAAATTAAAAAAACTGTCCTGAAATCCTTCAGAATCTTTTTTCGACACATTTTAATATCTTTAAAACCTTAAATTTCTTTTTAAAAATAAAACTGATCACTAAAATTTTTCTTCCACAACCTTAGATTTCATCTCAAATCTCATCAAATCAAAATAAATATTTTACCATAATTTGATCTTTCTTGTGTATCTCTTTGAAAATGTAAACAAGTTTACAAAT
This sequence comes from Belonocnema kinseyi, assembly GCF_010883055.1. NCBI lineage: Eukaryota > Metazoa > Arthropoda > Insecta > Hymenoptera > Cynipidae > Belonocnema > Belonocnema kinseyi. Next base: position 54,190,020 of record NC_046663.1, read on the forward strand.
TATAGAATAGTAGCAAAGAAATTGAGAAACATTCAGAATTCTGCGATCTGAAATAAGTATTGTAAATTTGTTTTCAAAGTTATATCAATATGATTTTCCCAAGATTTTTGAGAAAATTCAATACCATTTTTGAAGATTACCAATGTGTTAAAAAAATAGAGAAAATTTTAAAGACATTTTTTTATATTTTACAGGATTATACCGAATATTAGGCAAAATTTAAGATAGTGTAAAATATATTCAGGACTCTTAGAAATATTTTTCTAAATATTATCTTGAAATTAATTTTTAAATAAAAAACCATTTTTGAATTTCTGTTCTTAAAAAGTTTTTTTCGATAGCTTCAAAAATCTATGTTGTTTAAAACATTTTTCGAAATATTGACAAGTTGTAAATTACTTTTGAATCGCTTCAAAACTTCTGAATATCTGGAAACTTTTTAAAATTTTGTAATCCTCCAAATTCAGCAAATTTGTCTGCAATTTTTTTAAATTCTTTTTTGGAATTTCACGCAAATTTTGAAATGATTCGAAGTCTTTTTCAATTTGATCTTAAAATTCATTTTTTAAATAAAAAATAAATACAATTTTTCCAAGAATTTTTAAGAAAATTGCATTGTTCTATTGAAAACTTTCATAAATCATAAAAACTTTGAAACTTTTTCTTCAAAAATCTACCTTTTACTCAACATTTTTCGAAATATTTCGTAATGTTTTGACATATTTTTTGATATTCTTTTAAAAATAATGTTGTACATGAAAAACCATACAAATTTTCCCAGAAATCTTAAGAAATTTGTTTTATTTTTCTGAAAACTTTTGAGATCATTAAAAAGCTTTGAAGGTTTTTGCTCAAAATATTAAAAATCTACTTTTTTCTAATTCTTTAAAAGCGAATTTCTTTTGGATTTTTTTGTCTCAAGATTTTATTAATTTTTGAATATTTTAAAAACTATTAAAACAACTCAGTATTCCTCAAGTGTTTAAAATCCTATAAAATAAAAAAAATTGTCTGGAAATCTTTTCGATTCTTTTTCGACATATTTTGAAATCTTCATGACTTAAAATGAATCTTTTAAAATAAAATTGAATCATTAAAATATTTGCAAATTTTCATGAAAAAATTACTTTCCAAGGTTCAAAAATGATTTAAATCAAGATGTTATCTTTTGTCAACAATTTCTAGTAGCACAAGGAAAGAAATTTCGGAAAGCCGTTTTACTATGACTGAGCACGCAGAGCCACCACAAGCCTAGTGCAGCGGCACGCTTCGTTTGGGTGAACGGCGCTCCCGTTTTGGGAGAACAACTAACTCGAACTGGCGGAGACTCCTTTTTCCGAGTTGAAGGAGCGCTGTTGCACTTAAAAGGAAAACGTGGACGCTCCACATGAAACTGTACAATAGATCTTTTTAAAATTTTGATTTTATTACCTGAAGCAACTATATTACTACAATTTTTCAAGCCAGGATCGCACCAATGTTATCTTATATATACGGCATTTACAAACAGCACTTGGAAAATAAGACTTAAGTCTTATTTTGACATAATCTTATTGTTATCGATATAATCTAAACGTTTTTTTGAAGCAAACTTTTGCTTCAAAAAAATGATTAGGTTATCTCAATCAGTCTAGCAAGCGTGTATAGAAAAAAGAAAGATAATAACGCATTACGGTGTCTCGGATATCTTCAAATCCGAACTTTTGAAAAAATGAGTCCATATTTAGATAAAAACAATTAAATCATAAACGAAAATCACGAAGGCGAGCAGCACGTACAAGAGAAAGCGTTGCAGCATCGCCTCATAGTGGTATTGTTACTCTCTCCGCCAGAGGGAGAGGCGTTGCACTCACACGTCTAGTGGCCTTGCCATTCAGGGGCAACAGCTCGCCCAAAACGATAAAACAGTTGTCCCTCTGAGGAATCATGCAACGTCCCATCATTCAGCGCAACAGCGCGACTTCTTGAGAGAGCGGTTTACCAAAATTTCTTTCCGTGCACTTGAAAATAAATTTTATGCTGAAATAAAATTATTTATTTGGCAATTATGATTAGCAAAATTTATGGTGGAGAAAATAAAAGTCATATTCACGCAGTGTCGAAACCAATCAGGTTTTCGACAGCAATGTGACCGATATTTTCGAAATATTTGGTAACGTCATTTTTTTTAGATAGGATTACATAGAATAAATATATCTTTGTTTAGTATGTAAGTCAATGAAATGTGAACAGCGAAATCGCCCAATTTTTCGTTTTTTAGGGTTCCGCATCCCCGGGCGTAAAACGTTATAGTTTCGACCGGGTGTCCATTAGACGAATATTTTTTCCCAGGAGAGGAAGTGAGGAGAATTGCGGGAAGTTATTGGAGGGTTAGTAGGGGGAATAAGAGGTGGTGGGAGTAAGGGGTAAATAGGGATAGGGTAAGAAGAGTAAGTAAGGGGAAATTAGTGAGGGGGAATGAGTGGAAGTGAGGGGAAGTAGGGGAAATTATTGGAAGCGAGAGGAAAGGTAGTAAGGTAGTGCGAATGAATAGAGGAGGGAAAGTGAAGGCTCTGGAAGGCAGTAGAGGAAGAGAGTGTTAGCTGGGGAAGGCAGTAGGAGAAAAGATTGTTAGCTGGGTTAGTGAGGGGTGGGAAAGCAGAGAAGGAAGAGGTTGGGGAAGGGAGACGAACTGAAAGTTTGAAGTTGTGAAGTATGGGAAAAAGAACTAGGGATGCAGAGGGGAAAGTAGGTGAAGTAGGGGAAGGTAAGTATGTGAGGGGGAGGTTTGAACGACTTAATTAACGTCTTAATAGATTACGAAACCCTTTTTGCAGAGGCACAGTGCCTGCTTTAAATAATTCTTAATTTTTATGGTCACTTACTTTGATGGATGATAGTAAATTGCGGTTACAGTAGCCCAAGCCAAGGTTAGAAAGGCAGGAGGACCCCAACCCACCAATCTATATACCTGGTAATATGAAGCTTCTTGGAAGACCGTAACTGTTATGAAAAAAGTTAAAAAAAATTTTTCAAAGGCAATAATGTACTTTTTAATAGAAATTTTATTATATTACTTCATGTTTTTTTTATGATATAGTGTACCATTTTATTTATAAAGTATAAATACAAGTTATTCCAATCCTCTTGTAAAAGAGAAGTCTTTTATATTTGTGAAATAAGTTTAAAGCTTAACGAGAAAAGTCTTTCAACTAGCGGAGAAGTTTCTATTTTGAAGAAACACAAAGCAGAAGAAAATTAAATTGAAAGTACTATCCAACTTTTGCATGTTGATGAGAATGTGTCAGGATTCCAAACTTTCCAAACATTAACCTCTTTTATTTTAAGTACTTTTTAGAAACTTTTTTAAAACTAAAGAAGGAAAATATCTTTCAAGTTTCGAAAAATATTGTCAATTTTTCTATTTTTTTCAAACAAATTTATTATCTACCTGATATTATACTATGAAGAAAAAATCCCTCGATGAACATCCACATGAACATCGCGGTTCTCGCATATTCCAAAAGGACGTAAGTGGTTTCACAAAGTACAGGCTAAACATTTTATACAAAAATTACTTCGATTAATTATCAGAAAAATCAACACTTCTCTCTTCTTGAAAATTTAACTATTTTGTTTGAAATTCGTTTTTACTTTTCTTGTGAATTCATTTTTTTAACTATAATGAGTTAGTTGCCACCTACCAGTGGTAACTTTTCTTTGTTTTATATCTTTGCTTTTTTTTATATCCTTGGTTGAAAATTTATCTATTTTTTTGAAAATGCGTTTTTTTTGGTTAAGAATGAATTTTTTTAACTAAAATTTTAACTATTTCATTCTGGGTTAAAAATGGATGTTTTCTAGTTAAAAAATCCAATATTTCATTGAAAATGCATTTATTTTTCTTCAAACTCTTCTTTTTTTGGTTAACAATAAGCTAAATGAGTTAAAGTAGAATTACTTTTAAATGTAATTATATTCTTAGTTAAAGATTCATCTCTTTGGTCTTTTTGGTTAAAAATTCATTTATTTTTTAGATCATTCTTCATTTTTTCATTTTTGGTTGACAAGGAACTAAATGAGTTAAAGTTGAATTGTTTTCAAAGAAATTTATATTTTTATTTAAAGATTAATCTCTATGGTTGGAATTGAAACCATTACATTTGTAGAAAATTTATCTTTTTGGTTAAAAAATCATCTTTTGGGTTAATTGTTAAAATTTCTGTTGAAAATTCATTTTTTTTTTTAAATTGATAATTTTAATTAAAAATCTATCTTTTATTTGGATAAAAATTTACATTTTTTGTTAAAAATGTGTGTTTTCGTTGTTGCTGAGAATTCATTTTTTAAACTAAAAATTTAACAAGTTAATTCTGGGTTAAAAATTGATATTTCCTAGTTCAAAATCTAAATATTTGGTTGAAAATTCTTCTTTTTTAGTTGAAAATAAACCAAATGAGTTCAAGTTGAACTACTTTTTAGAAAACTTATGTTCTCAGTTGGAGATTCATCTATTTTGTTGAAATCTCATTTTTTTAAAGATTCATAATTTTACTTGAAAATGTATCTCTTGGCATGAAAATCTTACAATTTTATTGAAAATTCGTTATTTTTAGATAGAACTAATTTTTTAAACTAAAAATGTAAGTGTTTCATTTGAGGTTTAAAATTGATCTTTTACAGTTTAAAATTCAACCATTTGGTTTAAAAGTCCTTTATTTCATTGAAAATTCTTCTTTTTTGGTTGACAGTAAACCTAACAAGTTAAAGTAACACTAATTTGAAAAAGAATTATATTTTTATTTGAAGATTCATCTCTTTGGTTGAAAATTGAACTATTTGGTTGAACATTAATTTATTGTAAACTTTTTAGTTAAAAACTGTTCTTTTGTTTGAATTTTAAACTCTTTTGTTGAAAATTCATTCTTTAAGATTCATCATTTCAGTTAAAAATGTATATGTTTGGTTGAAAATTTAACGACTATGTTTAGCATTCGCATTTTAGAATTAATTTTTAAAACTAAAAATGTAACTATTTTATTTTAGGTTGAAGATTTATCTTTTCTAGTTTTAAATTCAACTATTTCGTTGAAAAATGTTTGGTTCTAAAATTCAGCTGTTTTTGGTTGCATTTTAATCTTTTTCGTTCAAAAATTCCACTATTTTGTTTCAAATTCATCTTTGAGGTGATGTGATAAGAAATATATTTTTTTACGTATTTGCTTATAATTTTGTATGTTATCTTTAAATAAATACTTACAATGTTTTCTATTCCAAATTTAAAAATAAGCAAGTTTCTTTTTGACAAGGCTTGGTCTATATACAATGTTAATCTTATAACCACTTGAATCACCATGGCGACGAACAGGTTCTTATGTATTCTCGTTCTAGTATTTCTTAAAGACCTAAAAAAATAATTATAACCAATGTTAAGGATAATCGGAATACTAGATTAAAAAAAGAACGATCAATTTTTTAATTTACCTAAATTGACAGAAAATTGCTAAGGAAATGAGTAACGCTACTAGAGAGACAGTCAGTCCAACGAATTCTAAATTTCGCGTCCACTCGGCTATGTTGAACTTCATCTGAAATAAGAATGAAGATGATTAATGATATTAATCTTCTAATTCATTCATTAAATTTATTCACACTAAAGCTCAGATATTTCTGCTTGGTGTACTCAGAAAAAAATGTCTTTACCCTAAAGAATTTTTTTCTTGGATATACATGCAAATTTAGTTAAATAAAACAAATTTTGGTTGATTCAACATAATATTTGATGGACCCAACAAATTTTGTTGGTTGTATCAACCAAATACTCCATTTGCAAAAAGATTCGGTTAAGATAGCAAAAAACTTCAGTTAAGTCAACCAAATATTTTGTGGTGCATAGAATAACTATATTCTATGGTTGAAAGATCAAAACTCTCGTGGATTCAATCAAATCTTTTTTCATTGAGGTTTTGTCTCTTTTTTTCTACCACCTACTTTGACAGTTTATTAGTATAATTCAGTTTAAAAACCCATATAAAATTCTTTTTTTTTATGTAATATTTTATATTACGTACGTGAGCCATCTCAAATCATCTGAAAAATTTTATTTATTTTTAGCAATTTTGATAAAACGTCTAGTATCTGTTTTCTCAAACTTTTTTTGAGGTCTCATAACTTTGCTGATTTTAATGATAATTTGACTGTTTTAATTATTTGTTATAATAATCAGTTTGGAAGAAATATTTTTGGACAAAAAAACAATTTTCAAAATTTGTTTAGAATTTTCGAAAATAAATCTTTGAACTCAATTAAAAAAAATGTTTTAGATATTTAACAATGTACTCTAAAAGTCATTTAAACATGAAGATGGGATATCTCTTAATTTCTCGAAACATAATTAAAAACGTAAGTCGAGACGATACACATGATATTTCACAGCAAGGGGTGAGTTTGAAGCTTCATTATTTTAATTGGTTTTGGACTGTCATATCCACGTTTGAGAGAATTTTACAACGAATTGCGTCCTTGCAAAAAGAATAAAGATATGGATTTTTTGCGTTCCTGGAATGGTAAGCAATTTTAAAAATCGTTCTTGTAAAATATAGCACATGACTTTTACATAATACTGTAGCTGTGAATTAAGGTGGCTCAAAAACACTTTTTTTTGGAGGGCAACGATCTCCCCCATTTCATTCCAACACAGAAAAAAGAAATTCCGTAATTTAAAAAAAATTATTTTATTTCCCATGTAAAATGCATGGATAAAAATCACTTTTTTGAGTTTTTGACATTATTTTTTAGTGTTTAAACAAATGTGACGGGAATGTATAGGGGACCTGTAGAAAATTATCCAACGAAGAATTTCATGTATCAGACATATGGGTTTGACGCCCCCACACACCCCCACGAGTACCTGAAAACTACCCTTAAAACAAAAAACGTCAATTCTTCATGAAATCGAACTTTTGAGCACTGTATTCTGGTCTTTCTTTTACTTAAGATTATTAATATATATAATCATATATATAATTAAATATATATAATTATATGTAATATAATAAGTTTTGGAATTAAAAATAAAATTATTTCAGGGTAATTTTTTTAAGGCCTAAAGATACGAATACTAGAAGTTTCATCAAAATTACAGTGAAACTATTCTATAGCGCTGATTTTTGGGCTGATGTTGGGTGGGGACTAACTCACTAGAGCCTATGCCGATTTTTTTTGTTTATGCCTGAGTGCTCGCCTGAGTGAGAACAGCAGATCCCGCGCACCTCGCGCAGCTCCTGTTACACCTACCTGCGGCGCGAGGTCAATTCTCGGAAGGGCTATAGAAGGGAAGGCTATTGAAGGGTTTTACTGTACTAGCAATAGATAAAATGCTTTAGACGATTGCATTGCTTTTGTCCAATAAATAGAAAGTCAAGGAGTGAGATTATTCTTTAAATCCCTAAGCATTCAATAAAATCTCGTGTAATTCCTGAAAATATTTGCAACCCTTCGAAATCTCGTTAATTCTTTGAAAAATTTATAAATCCCTTACAATTTTTAAATCATGCGAAAATCCTTTGAAATCCTCTGAATGAGATCTTTAAAATTCCATAAGGGTGATTGCTAAAGAGATTGATCAGCAACATGGGTCGGAGAAATGTTGCGGAACGAACGTGTTATTTAGATAAATAACACGAGAATTCTGGATCAATCTAAAAATTCTCCATTCCTTCCACACATTACTCCTTTCTCCCACCGAGTGAGCCACGCCTACCCCGAAAGGGAAATGGCCTAATAGTGTATATAAATCCGTGGAAATTTGCTTAAATCTTAAAAATTCGTTTAAAATCATTAAAATTTCGTGATATATTGCAACATCAACATCTCACAAGATCTCTTAAAATATTTAAAATCTGTGAGAATCATTTTCCGAATTTTTTTAAATTCTTTAAAATATATTAAAAGTCATTAGGTATTACGAAAGCCATTAAAATTTGTGGAAATCCCTTAAAATCATCGAAATCCCATTATATCCCCTAAAAACCAGCAAAATCCTTTCAAATATTTGCAAATCTTATGAAATCCCCTGCAAACTTTTGAATTGTCTTTAAATCCTTTAAAATTTTCAAAGTACAAATAAAATCCCTTGATATCCTTTAAAATTAATATATTATATTATATATTCAAAATCCCATACAAATCCATATTCCTTTAAAATCGGTTATAACCCTTAAATTTCCATGAAAAATTAAAAAATTTACTGAGATCTCTTGAAATCTTTGCAATTTCGTTAAAATTCATTAAAGTCTTTAAAATCCTTGAGAATCTTTCCAAATCTCGGGAAATCCGTTAAAATGCATTAAAATATGATTCAATATTCTAAAAGCGATTACAAGTCCCTGGAATCCTTTCAAATTCCCTTAAACCTTTTGCGTTTTTGCGCAATCCTTAGAAATACCGTGACTTGTTTCGAAATTGAAATTACTAAAAATTGCGATTGATTCAAATTTCAAGAAGTTGAAATTCCGTGAAATCTTTTGAAATCTTCGGAAAACTTTAAGAACATTCAATTGTAAATAATTGTACTTGTAGAACTTCAAATTGTACGTCTCTAGAATTGAGTGTTTAGTTTCGAAAATTCAAATTTAAAAATTAGGTAAGTTTTGAATTTCACTATTAACTATTGCCCAATTTTGATGATTTAAATTATAAATTTTTTGAATATGAAAGGTTTGGAATTAAAAAATTGACCTTCGATCTTCATAATCATCCAAATTCAAGAAACTTTATTTATACATCTTTAAAATTGAACAGTTTTTAATTGTGACTCTTCAAAATTGTAGTACATTAAATTTTAAATCCCTAAATTTGAAAAGTTATTAATTTTGACAATTCGCAATTAAAACTGATGTCAGTATTTAGTTTTAAAATTAAAAATTCTATAATTTTTATGATTTATGTTAAAAAATTTTTGAATTTGGAAGATTTCGTACGAAAACCTTGACGTTTGATCTATAAAATCATCAAAAATAAGAAATGTTTATTTTAAAAGTTTTAAAACTAAGAGTTTTCAATTGTGAATCTTCCAAATTGACCTACTGAAAAAAGTCAAAACTACATCATTATACAATATAAACATTAACATTAAGTATAATTATCCTAATTGCTCATTGATTTGTTTTGTTATTTTAATTCGATATAAGTGATTGACAAACATTTTTTATCCTTAAAATGTTATGCTTTTCTTACCCTGGCATCCTCCTCGCTTCCTGCATAAATCTTCTGGAAGAGGGAAATTGTTTCTTCTGTATAACACGGAGTGTAATTCGTCCAACCAATGGGAGAGTCTTTTTCTGTCGCAAGACCACTGCGAGATACCCAAAGGCCATTTTCTCCGCAACGTTTTTCCGCAAATTCTGCAAATTAAATTATCTTTCATTCTAAATAATTTTTCAGAAGAAATGAGGAAAAAAATTACAAATTAAGTACAAAAGTATAAAAAAAGTATAAAAAATTAAGCGTAGTGTACAGTGGAAAAATGGTCCAAAGTGAAAACTTGTATGTGATTTATAGTATGAAAAAGTGTATCTCAAAAATTAAATTGTTTTTATCTTCTACAACGAAAAATTATCCCAAATATATTAAGGAATGGCGTATTATCTGTCTGCATGCACTACAGTGGCCTTTAATTTTTTAAATCATAATTTTTTGTATCTGATCCTCTAGTTTTGTTCGAATGTCCAGAAAAATGATCTCCAAATTTGAGTGAAATCCGTTAATATTAACCCGTGACCCTAAAACCATGAAGTTTCCCATTAATTTAAAATAGGAAAGGGGCAACTTCTTCTTAGTGTATAATTTTAGCTCGAATTCGTATGCATAACTTGCAGAATAAACTAAGAAAAATATTAATAAACAAAAAAATAAGTAAGAATATCTAAATTTATTGGAAAAAGCATAATGAAAGACTGTATTCCTGTTTTTGTTTCAAGGAGCTGTGTTTTTTAGGGTGATCCAAAAATAATTGGAATTGTTTGTTTGTTGAATTTTTATCTATATCGCCCCAACATTGGTTTGAAGCTATACAAAAATAAATGCGTTCTTGAAAAAACAAAAAATTATATTTAGAGGTTCCGCAAACCCCATTAACCCTTAAACGGCCAAAACGCCACTACCGGTACACTGCTTTTCAACGGCCAATAACTAAGACTATTCGACACTAGAAAAAATTGAGACACATATATTTTTATTGCTTAAGATCTTCTCTTTCCGACGGTGCTAATGAAATTCCTCAAAAAACTTTCTTATTATCCCAAAATGCAGTTTAAACAAAAAAAAACGTGATTTTTCGTGTCTATTTTTTTTTGTGAACCATTTTCCAAAGCTTTTCGAGTCTGCAATTAACCTGGAATCTCACTAACCGGTGAAATAAATGTCTAAACTTTGAGAATCCATGGTTCAAAGATCGATTTTTCGTTTTAGTATTTTCAAAATGGCGTCTCAATGGCAAAATTTTTGTGAAAACATTCATGAATTTTTTTACAATAAACGATGCGCTTTTCGGAAAAATCATCAAGAATAAAAAGTTCTTGTAATCAGCCAACGAATACGCCTGAATTTTTTCGAAGCATTTTCAGCAAAATTTTGGATTTTGCGTATGAACAATTTTTGCAAAATTCAAAATTTTGCTCAAAATGCTCCGGAAAAATTCAGGCGTATTTCTCGGCTGATTACAAGAACTTTTTATTCTTGACAAATTTTCCGAAAAGCGCATAGCTTTTCAATAAAAAATTTTCCTAGTTCTAAGCATCGTGTAAGAGTAAAATGATTCACGAATATCTATCGTCCGTCTGCCGCAAACAAAGTTTACGTTGCCCAACTATCACCAACATGGAGGTCGACGAATATCGATAGTCTCTTTTTTTTAAGGGATTATATATATTTTTTTTACATTTTTTTATTTTTTTTTATGGAGAATTTTTTTCATTTCAGATTTCAATCCGTTGAAATCATTTTGATCCTGTTGTTTTAGAATGTCATTTTGAGAAACAATGTAAGCAGCATTACATGTTGCAATCAATACAAAATCTAGTAGTCCTCTGGCGACATTGTTCATTATTACATAATGCTCTTGTTCGTGATTCGTATATGTGAGTTTCGAAATCACCTAGTTTTGATTGCGACAAATATTTCCTGCTGATTTCTTTACAGAAATTTCCAGGACAAACTTTTTCTTCGTTACTCCATGAAAAAACGTGATTTGGTACCAATTGTTTTTGAGATGCTGTGTAGTTATGGAAAACAGATCAATATGATACATTCGGTCTGGGAAATTCCGATCCCGAATTCTCGTCATCTGATGAATCATCTCCATCAGAGCCAGA
>NC_046663.1:54201470-54237402 GCF_010883055.1 Belonocnema kinseyi
AAAAATCGATCTTTGAACCATGGATTCTCAAAGTTTAGACATTTATTCCACCGGTTACTGAGATTCCAGGTTAATTACAGACTCGAAAAGCTTTGGAAAATGATTCACAAAAAAAAAATAGACACGAAAAATCACGTTTTTTTTGTTTAAACTGCATTTTCGGATAATAAATAAATTTTTCGAGGAATTTCATTGGCACCGTCGGAAAGAAGAGATCTTAAGCAATAAAAATATATGTGTCTCAGTTTTTTCTAGTGTCGAATAGTCTTAGTTATTGGCCGTTGAAAAGCAGTGTTCCGGTAGTGGCGTTTTGGCCGTTTAAGGGTTAAGTTCACCACGCATTTCTCATAAGAAAAAAAGAGGTTTAGGTAAATCTTGCTCAGAATCATCAATATTGGGTGAATTGAGTTGAAACTTAGGATTTTTCTCCATAATTCGCTATAGAATGCAAATAAATAATTATTCTTTCAAGAATTTCTGCATAAATATATTTTATAGGGTCACAAGAAAACCTCATAAGTGAAAACTTGTTTTTTGCGAGTTTTTGGCGATACTTATACATAGTATCCTACTTTTAACTGGTAATTAGGTGATTACAGAAATTATTTAAATAATTTGTTATTGTTTTTATCAATTTTCTCTTAGATTAGAGTGAGGAAGTCGCTGTTTTTTTCGAATTTTTCAACTTATTTAATATTTTTAAGTTAGATCGAGGCAATAATCGATTGACTTTAAGAGAATTAATTGTTTGAACCATTCATTATTTAAAATAATATTCATTTAGAATAATACTAGAAACTTACAATTTGTTTTAAAATGTTCTGATCTTGGCACTTATGAATTCGAGTGAGATTATAATTAATTAAAATCAAACAACAAATTGTTTCACCAATTTATTACTTGTTTTAGTAATATTGTCTTTGAATAATGTTAGCAAGTTGCGGTTTTTTCTAAAAAAAAATTATTTGTATCTACTTTTCGCTCAGAGTGTGGTAGTAATTAAAAAAATTTAACAAAAATAATTGTGCGCAAAAATTATTCTTGTTTATAACTCTTTTCTACTATAGCAAACCTATATAGCCTCTGTCTAGGGATCCCGGGACCTTGTAGCTAGTGGAAGGGCTTAAAGGTCTCATGCTTCTAAGCCATGATGCGATCGCCGAGACGGATACACTGGAGCCACAAAGGATGTGGCTTAACGGAGACCTTGGGGCACCAGGACGAATCCCACAATATATAGATTCAGCTCCTGCAAGCGGGATCTGCAGAGCGTGTTCCTTATTTTCCTAATTTCTCATGGAACTCCGATCCGAGGCCCTCATCTAACCCACCGCCGAAGGTATGCAGCTCCTCAGGGGCCAGTCCACCAGGTATGGTGTAAATTTCTGACATCGATGACAAAAATCTTGTTTCCACGGTGGAAGAACAGCTAAAAGGGATCTGCGTAAGAAAGAAGGACCATACCGGTGAAGAGTGAAGAAGAGTCCGCTTAGAGCAGCTTATAAACAGCAGCCAAGGCACCTAACGGGGGTTCACAGCTGCGGAAACATCATTTAGACCCACTTCTCAGGCTTGTTCTATACACAAGAGAAGACAGGAGTCCAAAAATACAGTCCTGTCGGATCTTATATGTCGCCAAAATGTTTTGAGTGATTCGTATGCAGAATGATCATCTGATTCCGAATCGGTGTGGTACGTCTTCGGCAGATTGTGCGTTCTCGAGATATTCGCAATTAATCAATTTTTTAATTACTCTCGATTAATGATTTTCCATTAAACTTATGTCGATTTTTTTTCTGCACTTTATTAGCTTATTACAGGACGAATAAAAAACGTTGAAACATATTTGCCCTCCGATGAATATTTATTGCACAATAGCAACTAATAGGTGAAAAAATAGGAAAAAAATTTTATCTGCCATATCTTCAAAAATATGATCTAAAAGAGAAATATTATTTTAATTAATGAAAATAACAGCTAAAAGACACACTTTTTATAATAAAAACTATTTCTCTAAAGTTAATACTTTCCTGGCAAAATTGAGTTTTATTGGGTGAAATTCTGCGGTGTGATAATAAATAGTAATTTTTTAGTAAATTAAATTCATGTTAGAGACAATATTTTTGCTTAAATATATTGTTGCTGTTCCCAGACACAAAGTTCCTGTGAAATTATGGTGAAATTGTTTAAATTTAAGCAACGACGCATGAATAATCAATTACGGGGTTTCAAATACTAACAACTTTTCTACAAAAAGTTATAAATGTTTGAAATTTAGCATGATAATTCTCTTAAGTACCACTAAAACAATGATGTTAAGAAAAAATTGTTTATACAAAAATTGTAACCTGTAGAACAATCTAAATTCCAATTTTAATTTTGAAAAGAAATTGTGTTTGGTTAAGTTAAAAAAATGATGCAGACTCATTTATAATATTAATATTATGAAATAGTTTTTCATGTACTTTATTATTGTATATGCAGTTACATATCGTGTCAGTATGTATAGTAATATCTCTAAATTATTTATCATTCATCTAATATATTTATGGTATCCTCGGTGTGGCCATTTTAATCGAAGAAGGAAAACCTCGGAAATTTTCCCTTTTTTTCCCAGTTCGCAAAAATTTGTCATAGTCAATAAAATAAACAAATTTCATCTCTAAAGCTGTAAAGATTCCATTTGAAGTAGTAATAAAAAATATATTACAAATTAAAGCACTCAAAGTGGAACTCTTGTTTTTTTTTTGTTTTTAAATTGAAAAATGTTATACTCAAATGCTCAATAATTTGCACGTATAAAATGGAAGTTAGGTACTAACACTTTTCAATTAAACAATTTAAAATGAAATGCAGATATACTGCAAAATTTAGAATTTTTATCTTATATGAACTATAGAGTTCAAAGATTCAAATTCAGTTCAAAAATATAAATCGGCGTTATCATTTTCACTGTTTTAAGTTGAACATTCAATCAATGAACTTTTAGATTTTCAAAATTAGATTTTTTAAAGAAAGTTTAAGTTAGAAACATTAAAAATTCAAAAATTAACATTATTTAACTAATGACTTTTTTCATACAATTTCTCGAAAATCCAGAATTTGCTGCAGCCTCATTTAAAACAAAATGTAGATTTGTGCAAATTTCAAATACAAATTTTAGAAGATTTTTAAGAATTCTAAAAGGCTTCAAAATAAAAAAAAACATTTTTTGAACATTCCAAGGAAATTGTAAAAGATTTCTTATGTTAAAAAATATTTAAAGAAAATATTTTCAACGATTTCCACACTTTTCAAAACAGAATTTGGAATATTTTAAAGGAATTTTTTTGTGAGCAAAATTTTTTGAACATGACAAGCAAAATTTGATTCATTTAAAAAGATATTTTTTAATTGTTCTTACAATTCAGAGTAAATTTTATGAATGTAAAAAAAATTCCTTTGAATATTCCACATTCTTTTTTAGAATTTTGGAAATCTTTGAAAATCTTTTTAAATATTCTCTTAAAAGAATGACAAATAAATGAAGAATCATTTTTTATTTTTCCAAGAATCTTAAGAAAATGTTTTTATCCTTTTGAAGCCTTTCAGAATTCTTAAACAGCTTCTAAATTTTTAATTTGAAATCTGCAAGAATATACCGAAACTTCGGCACTAATAGCCGGATTATGTAGATACACACACTTCCTTTAAATCACTTCCAATTTTTTCTACAAAAATGAAAATCAAAAAAAGTGAGACATTCCTAAGTAAAAGAAAAAATAGTTAAATATCTAATTTCGAAGTAAGTCTCCCATTACTTTCTTATTTTATTTTTTTTCTCTGAAACGTTTTCCAGTTCCAAAAGGAAACTTCACCCTAAGTTTTCTGTAAAATATTAAAAACTGAAAATAATTTTCACCCTTATTTAATTTTATTCTGATTCTAGTTTTTCAAGGAAATAAAAGAAAATTATTTTTGTAGAAATTAATTAATTTCTTATTTCTTATAACAGAAAAATAGTTTCACAGTGCCGAATGGACCCATGAACCCTTCTGCTAACATTTTTTATTTCCACGTCTATGGGGTCCGAACCAGCCGGACAGATGAGCGCTTCCGAGTTTACAATGTCACTTATCGAGCCCATTGTCGAATTCTTAAAAAAGGGAAGTTTATAACTACTAAATGAATAAAACTTAAGAAATTTAAATTCTATGACTGAATTTTAAATAATATTTAAGATTGCTTAAGCTTCGTGCCAAGTTTCCACTGCATATAGAACTGTAGATAAATAATTGGAATTTAGATTGTTCTACAGGTTACAATTTTTGTATAAACAATTTTTTCTTAACATCATTGTCTTAGTGGTACTTTAAAGAATTATCATGCTAAATTTCAAATATTTATAACTTTTTGTAGAAAAGTTGTTAGTATTTAAAACCCCGTAATTGATTATTTATGCGTCGTTGCTTAAATTTAAACAATTTCACCATAATTTCACAGGAACTTTGTGTCTGGGAACAGCAACAATATATTTAAGTAAAAATATTATCTCTAACATGAATTTAATTTACTAAAAATTACTATTTATTATCACACCGCAGAATTTCACCCAATAAAACTCAATTTGGCCAGGAAAGTATTAACTTTAGAGAAATAGTTTTTATTATAAAAAGTGTGTATTTTAGCTGTTATTTTCAATAATTAAAAAAATATTTCTCTTTTAGATCATATTTTTGAAGATATAGCAGATAGAATTTTTTTCCTATTTTATCACCTATTAGTTGCTATTGTGCAATAAATATTCATCGGAGGGCAAATATGTTTCAACGTTTTTTATTCGTCCTGTAATGAGCTAATAAAGTGCAGAAAAAAATCGAAAGAAGTTTAATGGAAAATCATTAATCGGGAGTAATTAAAAAATTGATTAATTGCGAATATCTCGAGAACGCACAATCTGCCGAAGACGTACCACACCGATTCGGAATCAGTGATCATTCTGCATACGAAACACTCAAAATATTTTGGCGACATATAAGATCCGACAGGACTGGGTATGGCGTCTGGACTATTACGGCAGAAGGCTCTGGAAATATAGGGCCTCACTTTCGCGGAGACGGTTAACAACTCCTGACCAAAAGCATCCGAAGAGCCTCCGAATTGGCATATTAATGATTGAGACTTCAATCTGAATGATGCAGATTAATTTGCACTACAGCAAATGCATCTCTGCGGTTCTAAAGAGGCCTATGTCAGTGCTGCAAATATCGCTTGTCCTAATCCAAGAACCCTGGTTATACAGAAAATGGATTAGTGCTGGGACATGCAAAGCTGTCTAGGGTGTGGAAGCGATTTGGGTTTATAAGTTCATCTTCATGGACATCACCGTTATTAGGTTAAAACGTAAGGTCACAAGCAGAGAAAGGCTGGAGGTGCTTATTGCCTCGGCTTGTATTCCTGGCGATGCTGAGAGGCCTCTGCTTCATACAGTGATGGAGGCTCTAATTTAGCAAAGCCAGAATAACAAGATTCCTCTGATGTTGGACTATGATGCAAACCCCCACCATACAGTGTGGGGGAGCGAAAACAACAAGGGTAGAGGATGATATTTATTTGAGTACGTGGAGGGCACTGAGGTGGAGATTCTTAATTGCGGTGATATTCCAAAAATCCACATTAAAAACAGGAGCGAGGCTCTTGATTTGACTCTATTTTCGGAGAAACTGAGAAGCAAGATAGAGAACTAGAGAGTCTCTGATGAGGACGTCTATAAGGAGGATTTTAAAGGCAGGCAATTACGTCTGGACAAAGAGAGGAATGGTGGAACACCCAACTGAAAAAAACTGCGTAAAAGGACTATAGCGTTATGCAGCAGGGTGAAAAGAACCAAGTTTCCTTCTCCCTGGGACACCTATAAGACATCTCAGTATGAATACTTTACAAATATAGAAATTTATAAACAGGAAGATTAGAGTGTCTTCTGCGATAATTCAAAGACATTTTGGATACGGTTAGATTCCGCCTGATATAAGCTTTATTCCTAGATTTTCAGCAAACTCAAACCGACCGAGAGGTGGAAGGTTGGGCCAATACAGGGAGAAGGCTGACTGCAGTTTAGCACCCAAGTTTGGTCATACCAAGCAGGCGAAAGAGGTCCTTGGGTCCTTCAGCCCCTTTAAATCCCCAGAGACCAGCACTCTTACAAAAGGGCATGGATTTCGTCAGCTTGACTCAACTGCACAAGTGCACGCTTAAGCCAGGCTGCATGGTATAAACTGCGCTCCATGCTGTCGAGGGAAAATTGGAGCAGTAGCTGGAACAGAGAGGGTATATTGTGGGCACTTACTTGAATATAAAGGGTCCTTCTAGAAATACCACTGCAGAAGTCATCTGTCGAGAGGCTTCAAGGTGTGACGTGTCAGAGCTGCTAACAAGCTTAATAGGAGGCATGATACGCGGGAAGCGACTCTAAGCCAGATGGGCGCAGGTTAATGTAGGGGAATAGCGCTAGGAGGATTCCCAAAGGGGAATGTCCTGTCACCCCTCCTGTAGTGCATTGTACTGGATGGTCCAGTACGTAGGCTAAATAAGGAAGGGTATTATTCCAAGGGATATGCGGATAACTTTGTAAGTATAGTCATTCGTGCTCATCTGGAAAAGTTGACGGGTTTTATAAGAGCAGCGCTGATAATTGAATGGTTTTGATGCGAGAGCTCAGGGCTCTCAATAAAACTAGAAAAGAACCTGATAATTTTTACGAAAAAATACAAAGTGAAGAAAGATGACATCCCTGCATTTTGTGGTTGAAAACTGACGATCTCAGACTCTGTTAAATATGTGGAGGTAATCCTAAATAGCAAACTGAAGTGGCCGAACTATCTTGAAACCCAATGCAGAAAATTTGTGATATCATTTTGGATGGGCAGATAAGCCTTTGATTTTACTTAAGGTCTAGGGCCTAAAATACTTGCATGGCTCTACTTCTCTGTCCTTAAATCAAGGCTTATGTAGGTGCTCGTGGTTTTGTGGCCACTCTTGAAATTAAAAAGGGTGGCAGGACAGTCTGCAATGATTGCAAACGATAGCGTTAAGGGGTGTTACAGGAACAATGAGTACGGCGCCTACATCGGTCATAAAATTCTAGATCTGTTAAGAACCCCTACATTTTGGATAACTGCCAGGGAGGCTCATGCGATGGGCCATCTGGCAAGAGCAAATGGTACAAGGAATTCGAGGAGTAGACGCACTAGGCTGCCAAGTGATATCAGGCACTGCCAATTCTAGAAATGAGACAAGACAAAATAATGAATCGCTTTAATATAACCCAGACTTTCTGCGTATGCATCCCAAACTGGAATATGTTCAAAGAAAATGGTAACTCGATCCTTCAAAGGAAAATCTGGAACACAGAGGGATACAAAGTAGGGTGAGGGTCAGGAGCAAGAGTATATGACAGCACGGACAGGAGGAGGGTAGGGATCCCGCTTTGGCTGTATGCCACCATTTTTCTGGTGGAGGACCTAGCCTTCCTCTTTTTAGTGTATGCATCTGGTACTTTTACACGGTTTTAAGTAAGTAATGTGCGTTTCTTGATTAACACTGTTTATTAAAGGGAATTGATTAAAATTCCAAGTTTTCTAGAAATGCCACCCGTGTATCCCGGAGATATTTTTGGAAAAAGTTCCAAAAATCGATTTGGCGTAGACTGACCCGTCCCATTGCACTTTAGAGCAGAATGTTCAACATGAAAATTAAACAAGAGGAAATTCTGAAACTATTGAGCGCAAAAAAATCTTTTATCTTCAATAGGTGCCGAGTTACGACCCTTCAAAGAAGCCGGATTTTTTGAAAAGAAGAGGCGAAAAAACCAATCCTGAAGTTTGTATCTATACTTGAAAACCTGTTAATTTTATTTTAAAATTTCAAAGGTTAAATTGAAGTAGACGCTATTTCAAGTAATTCTAAAAAATGCAATAATCTATCTCAAATACGGTCCCAGTACATTTTCCAGAACATACTGAGCCTTCCGAATGGAAAGGGCCGAAGTTTCATGGTCATAACTTGTGGCCTATAAGAGCTAAAACATTGTATTTTTTTATTTGACGCAGAATGTAGTCCCTCATAATTTGTTTTGATGAAGTATTTGTGTAGGATATGTACGAATCGAGCAGTTTTGAAAAAACTTTTCTGGCTATAATAAGCTCAAAATAGCAAAAAAATGATATTTTTCAAAGAGTCATAACTCTTGATCCATGAAGACTAGAAGATTATATTTTTCTTAGATTTACGCAGAATTTCCTGCCCAGCAACTTTTTCTCTTGCACTACTTACGTAGCTTCACCGAGAATTAAAGTATTTTGAAAAAACTGAACACGAGTAGTTTTCACTCAAAAATAGGACAAAAGGACCATTAAAAAGTCAGAAATTTAAGAGAAAACTGCAACTAGCTACCATTCATATAGGAGAAGATAGTTATAAACAATAATAATTTGTTCATAAACTTATGTTTTTTAACTTAAATATTAATCTCTACCTCAATTTTATTGAAAAATTAGCCAAAGCAATTATTTCCGTTGAAATTTAAATTTCTAATTCTATCCCATTAAAATACAAGAAAACATTTTTTTATGCATTTTTGCATCAACCAGGCGTATAAAGGTCATTGAAAACAAAAAACATAAAAACCGTATTTTATTAGAAATTGTTCAATAAATTTGGATATTCTTATATGTCTTTTTGTTTAATCATGTTTCCCTTATCTTTTAGAAAAGTTTTGATTGTTTGAGCAATCATAAAACATGATGATCGTTTTAAAAATCATCATTTATGTACCTACATGTTCCCAACCTTAAATTATAGTACTAATATTAATTGTCCGATATATTATATATTATTAATTTTGTTTCATTTAGGTATTTAATCGCGGTGAAATTAGTTTCAACTTAGAAATCGTCCACAATGACTCTTGACACAAAGCCGAACATCAACAGGCAGTACCACATGAATATTTTCTGTTGGATCAGGACGCATGGCGCAACCTGACGCAAATAAAGTGCTGAGAGAGTGGCCTTTATGCTGTTTGTCTCAGTTTATCGAGCACAGCCTCACTCTCGGTTCCCCGGCTCCATTCTTTACAAAATTCCGAGGACAGCAATATTCTAGGAACGCACAAATCCAGTTTACGGAAGTCCAGGTTTCAGTGTAGTCATTTATTTATACCAAATTTTAAAATGAAGCCGAATGCTTAATTCTGGTTATTTTTTAACTCTGGGCTTCTCATTTCTGTATTGAACAATCATAAAGTAGAATAATGAGAAATGAACCAGAGTTAGGCATTTGATTGAATGTATATATGTGTTCCTGCTTTTCAGTATACAGTGATAATTATAATAGTAAAGAACATTATGGATTTCATAAATCATCATTATAAACAAAGGAGGTTAGTATTGAAAAAGACTTACGTCCGAAATCTTCAATTATGTCCAAGGTGAAAACCCTAAACTTCAAGTAGTTACTAAACTAGAGATATTGCGCCTATTTTCCGTTTAATTTATTATTTTATAATAGACCAGAACCTTTAGAATAATACGAAACTGTAAAAATACTAATGTCATCAAATATTTTGAATTACATGATCAATTAATTTATATTTTAGGTTAGTCCCTTAGGAACCGCCGGCAGCGCTTTAGCACGTCTAGCGGCACCTTGTAGTACTGGTTTCTACTGTATTTTTTGTTTGAATCAAATAAATATTTTTATGAATTTGAATAAACAGATTTTAAACAAATGCGTTGTTTAATAAAAGTCAATTTTTTATTTAAATCAAACAAATTGAACTAAACAAATGATTTGTTTCAATCAATAAGGCAAATAGTTTCCATTTCTTTAAATTAAATAAACTATAAATAAATTAATCAAAATAAAGTGAAGCAAAAAATTTGTTTATTTCAATTATATGAATTCAAATAAATTTTGTTGTTTGATTCAAACAAACATTTTTCAGAGTGCACCCAACAGTTCTACGCGCGTGTAGCTAACCTTTCGCTCGTCGGTGTAAAGTCGACCAGTGATAAAATCGGATAATAAGGGACCACCATTTGTCAACTGTGTATGTACGGAAATTTACTATTCTATTGGGAATCAATAAATAATATTCATAATAATACATATAAATACGATCGAACCTGTATTTAATGTCAATTTTGTGGCGAACCGTGAAATTAAATTTAGAATCTCGGAACTATTTTGACTCTCTCCTGTTTTTTGTCTTTCTTGTTTCTCTCTCTCTCTCTTTTGCGACGCCTTAGTGAGCATCGGATATCCCCTTGCAGCTCCTCTCACTCATCCCGATAAGGGCGCCCGATTAAGGCCCCAAAGACTCACTAAATAATGAAAAAAACTCATTTATTTTACTTCCATTTCTTGCCTTTGTTACTTTTGAACGCCCTGGATTTTTTTGGAAAGGGCAAACATATATTTGGGGTCGACACGTAAACAATTTTTTGGTCATGACGGTCTAGTCGGCACCCGATTAGGGCTTCAAAAAGCCATCTAGTGTAGACGGTATAGGCAATACGCTAACTGGGCGCAAGTGTGGTTTCCAAGAGGTTGGAGGGAGGGGTTGATCGTACCTCTGTATAAAAAGGGGATAGGGAGAGACAGGAAAATTATAGAAGGATTACGCTAATGAATAGGGTATACATTGTATATGCGATGGGCTTCAAGGAAGGAAGGAGCACTATCAGCAAAACAAACGTCTTGCAGTACGTGGTGGATAGCGAATTAGCTAAGAAGGGCGTGAAAGTGTACGCGTTTTTTGTAGATCGAAAAGGCGCGTTTCCTTCGGTGGATAGGGGAAGGTATTGGAAGGCGATTGAAGAGAAGGGAGTGGAGAGAGGCCTGATCGAGAGGGTAAGGGTGGTATATGAACAGATTAAAGATATGGTGAGAGGATGGGAGGGAATCTCGGACGGTTTCTGGATGGATAGGGGGTTGAAGCAAGGGTGGCCAATGGCAAGGGTTTCCAACGGCAAGGTAGTCTAACGCTTTTTTTTTAAATTTTAATCGTGGATATAGAAAGCAAGCTAGTGGCCGGAGTGGTAAGAGGAGTTAAGATAGGAGGAGTTAGAGTAGGAGAAGTTAGGATATCTTCATTCGCATAAGCAGATAATATAGTGCTGCTAGTAAAGAGAAAGGGGGCTTTAAAGGAGATGGTGAAAAGGTTGTGAAGATACTTGAATAAAAATAGGTTAGAGTGAAATACGGAAAAGTTTAAGGTTATGGTGTTCAGGAAAGGAGATGGGAGGGATAAGGGAAAGGAATGGCAGTGAAAGGGAAAGGCGGTACAGGAGGTGAAAGAGTTTGTGTATTGGGGCTTCCTGTTTCGGAGGAATGTGGGAGTGAAGGTAGAAGTTGAGCGAGGAGGTAAATATGATACAGGGGAGGGTACAGGCAATGAGTACGCCTAACTATATTATCAAGAGAGAGAGACAGTGGGAGGGGAGAGAGGGAGAGAGAGAGAGAGAAAAGAAGTAAGGGAATTATAGCGAGGATGAGATGCGGATGCATGGAGGATTATAATAGTTTCTGTCTTTCTAGTGAGAAGGAGAAATGTGAATTGTGCGGGGAGGGGGATGCAAAAGTGGAGCACTCGTTGGAGGAGTGTGAGGAGGTGGAAAGGAGTGGGATAAGCATGGTGCTATTGTTGTATAAAAGAGGGGACAAAAGGGGGTACCATAGGTGAGGGGGGTGTTGGGTAGGTCGGTTTGAAAATGATCAAATTAATCGAATCGTTTGAGATGAGCGAAAAATATTTGCTGGTTGGCATCCGAAAAAAGTTTTAGAAAATAAATGTTGAAATCGGTTAATATCTTCTGTTCCCTTTTTTGATTTCAATATTCATATTTTTGGAAATTCCAGAAAATTTCTCTATTGCTTCCAACATTATGGCAAAATTTTTGGATGTACGGTTGAAGATTCATCTTTTTGATTAAAAATTAAATTTTCTATCTGAACATTTCAGTATTTTGATTTCTTGCATAGTATTTTGGGCAAATAAAACCAAAATTACAATTCCTATCAAAAAAAGGTCTAAGCTAATTTTTTAAGACTTTTCAAAGCTGTAATTTCTTTTAAAAAAACTTTTTCTTGTATCTTGTGTCCTTTGGTTTAAATTTTGTATTTTTGGTATTTTTATATTATTTTCAATAAATGAAACCAGAATATCAAGTCTTACCAAAAATAGCTAAGGGTAAGATTATAGACCTTTCAAAAAACTGCAATTCTTTTCTTAAATTCTTTCATTCTTCTTATTCCTCATCGGCGCATAAAGCCAAAAGGAAGAATCCTATAAAAAATGGTTTCAACAGAGTCTTAAAACGTGCAGATCCATTTAAAAATTGAGGTGTCAAATTTCAGACAATTGTAATACTTTCTCAATCATAAATTATGGAAATGTAAACACGAAAAGGGGGGAAACTGGTATTTTTTTAAAAACAAGGGGAAAAGGGAAGAATTATTGACAAAAGAGGAAAAAAGGGTGACAGGGGGTAGAGGGGAGAAGCAACTTTTATTCTTTTGAAATATTCGAGAATAAGAAATTGCTTGTTGAAAAAGAAAGACTGATCAAGTCGACCTTCGACCCGCATTAAAACTCTAAAACAGACTAAAATCTATTGGGACACTTCCAGTTAATAAGCCACTTTAAACTTTCTTTTCTCACAAAGATTACCAAAAAGTGTCTCTTCTTTTAAAGTAGAAATCAAGTATGAAACTTTTTTTTAACAAAGAATTTGACCTCAAAACCGTGAATTCTAGCTGTAATCAATAATTGGGTTGTATTATTTCTTTAGTTTGTTTGTTCCATATGCGTCGAGGAGCAAAAAATACGAATATTTAATAAAATAGATAAAGTTTCATCTAAAAAGACCAATTTTTACCCAAATGAATTCCGGGAGTTCTTTAAATTCCGTAAATTTCGTGAATTCCGTGTATTTCTTGAATTCCATACACTCCGTCCATTC
The DNA here is from genome assembly GCF_010883055.1 of Belonocnema kinseyi. Classification (NCBI taxonomy): domain Eukaryota; kingdom Metazoa; phylum Arthropoda; class Insecta; order Hymenoptera; family Cynipidae; genus Belonocnema; species Belonocnema kinseyi. Next base: position 54,214,472 of record NC_046663.1, read on the forward strand.
CGTGAATTAAATCAATTCCGCGAATTCCTTGCATTTCTTAAGTTCCGTGAATTTCATGAATTCGGAGAATTCCATGAATTTCGAGAGCTCTATAAATGCAGTAAATTTGGTGAGTTACTTTAATTCCTAAAATTCCGTGAATTTCTAGAATTCCGTAAATTCTGTTAAATCCGTGAATTCAATATAAATGATTCATAAATTCTTTAAATTTGGTGGATTTCGTGATTTCCTTGGATTCCGTATGTTCTTTAAATTGCATGAATTTGGTAAATTCCATGAATTTTGGCGAATTCATTGAATTTTGTGAATACCATGAATTACGTAAATTCTGCGAATTCTAATAATTCCGTGAATTTCATAAATTCATAAAATTCTTTCAACTCCAAGAATTCATTAGATTTCTTGCATTTCGTAAATTCGTTGAATTCCGTGAACTCAATATAAATAAAAAATTCCTTGAATTCTGTGCCTTGCACGAATTCTATAAATTCAGTGTGATACTTAGAAAATTATCCCCGGTTTTTTTCCTACAATAATAAAGATTTTGTCTAAAAAATTTGAGCATTACTTTTAAACTACACAATATTTTTTACCTGAAACTTGGGACAAGCCAAAAAAGATACTAACTAGTGTCCCGGACTTGAACCTTGTTTGTAGACAATTAAATACAATGCAATTGACAAGAAATAAAATCCCGAAATTGAAAATATGCGAAACTAAAATTTACCGACTTCAAGAAAGACTTGTTAAATAAACGAATTATTAAATTCCCACAAATATTCAAATTCTCTAGATTTAAAACTTCTAAACATAGTTATTTAATTATTAATTTATAAGCTATTAATAGAATTATAAATAAGGCAAACAATTTATCATCAATTAATTATTTTCGGCACATTTTAAATTTCGTCTAACTTAAATTTGAGCAATAGAAATATTTATGGGAAATTAACAATTAATTCATTTTATAATTCGGCAACTTTTTTTCTTGCTAATTTTTTATTTTGTTATTCATTTTTTCGTTATTTTGTGTTAGTCCCAAGTATTCAAACACTTTTAAATATAGTAATGAACAACTAATTCTTTTTTTATTTTGCCGTTTTCCAATTTAATGCTACTATATAATAAATATAATTATTATATCTATAGATGATAAACAAAGATTATGATAAATTCCAAAATATTGTTTTCTTTAACAATGAAATAACGAACTCTTTAATGGGATATTTTTTTAATCAATATTAGACTTCGTAACGAAGCTAAAACATTTAACCATTTGCATGTCACTTTTAAAGAAAGACCATTAACGAATATTCTTTCTATCTTTAACAACACTCAAATTAATCGAAAGTTATTTTTCGAAGTGCTATAAAAAATCCATACTGAATTTAAATTCTGAGAATTGAGAACAAGAAAATAAGTATTATCACCTTGTTTTAAAATTTATTTAAATATAATTTTCATATTATAGAATTTTACAAATTATTATGGAAAATTCGAGTCGTTTATAAGATGTTTAGAACTTTAAGAAGTTGGGATCGAATAAAGAAATATTTGATAAAATTTCGAAAATGTTTCCGAGTTTTCAATTATTTGTAATCTATTTAAAGCGTTTTAAATTCTTGAAAATATTTTTAACTGGCACGAATTTTTCTGAAAATTTTCAAATATCATTTCAAATTAAAAAAAAATTACCTTAAAATCCTCTTACTTTTCCCAGAAATGTTAAGAAAATTTGATTATTCTCTTGAAAACTGTCGAAATTATTTTAAATTCTACTAAATATTTCTTGAAATTGCCCGATTTTTGTTCGTTTTTATTTTGCAACATTACCAATTTGAAACATTTTTCTTTAAAATCTTCTAAAACATTTTTAGAAAATATAAGAAATCGATGGTTATGTTTAAAAACCTTTTTTCAATTTTCTCTTAATGTTTATTTATCAAAATAAAAACTTATTAAAAATTTTCACGCTATTATAAGAAAAATTCTTTTTTTTTAACCTTTTGAGACCTTCTAAACCTTGCAATTTCTAAAAATTATTCAGATTTTTCTTGCATTTTTTTATTCATTCTGTTAAATTATCAAAATTTCCTTCAAATCTTTCAGATACTTTGAATATTTTTGAAATCTTCTAAAATCTTTCTAAATAATCTCTTAAAATTAATTTTTTTAAATAAAAAATTATTTAAATTTTTCCTAGGAACCTGAAAAATTGTCTCATTTTCGTGAAACTTTATAAAATTCTTTAAAAATCTTTACAAGTTTTAATTATTTTTGAATCGTTTCAAAACTATTGAATATCTCTTAAACTCACTCAAAGTTTTTCTAAAATTAAATAATATGTCAAAATTGCAAAGTTTTGCTTTAAAATCTACCAAACTTTTTGAAAATTTTAGGAAATAATTCAAAAGGTTTTGTGATCTTTTTTATTTTCTCTTGAAATTCCTTACAAAACCATCATTAAAAAATTTCCCATAAATTTTAAGAACTTTTTTCACACCCTGACAAAATTCAGTTTACCTAAAAAATTTATCAATCTTAAAATATTATTTTTAAAAAAAATGGTCTCAAAGCCTTCCATATTTTTTTAACCCACATTTTAAAATCTTTCAAACTTAAAATTATTCTTTTAAAATAAAACCGAAACCATCTCTCCTTAGATTTTTCATAATTATTAAAAAGCTTCTCTTTTATTCGGGGTCTTCGGGTGTTCTCCGAGTTCACTTTTATCACCTGCTTTTCACACCGGAGCAATAAACATCGGCTTAATTAATGGAAATGATTCGATAAAAAACAAACAGAAAAACACTATTAGAAAAATCCACTGTGTCATTTTCATAATAATTGTATAAATAAACCATTTTCTTGATACATTTTTAAGAGTTTGTTTGCTCTACATGACAACTCTGGTGGACTGAAGGAACCGAATGGAGCCTCTGCAAAGTTTTAAATTATTGAAATTCGGATTCTACATTAAAATTCCCTATAGAAGGTCACGGAATAATCGCAATAGTTTTTTTTTACAACGGTAAAAAGTTTTAAAGAATATAAGACGTATAACGCCTGTTGACTGCTACACTACAAACGCATCGCCTGTAAGTAGCGGTCAACAGGCGTTATACGTCTTATATTTTTTTAACTTTTTACCGTTGCAAAAAAAACTATTGCGATTATTCCGTGACCTTCTATAGGGAATTTTAATGTAGAATCCGAATGGGCCATTTTCAACTCTCGGTGACAAGCCTGTGTTGAAAACGGATCCTAACCTCAAAATAGTGCCCTTAAGGATTCATTCATAGCGCAAAAATACTATACCGCGCCCAAAAAGAACCTACTCTTCAAAAATTTGGACCACTCTACTATTGGCTCGTTAAAGTATATGGTGTCATCGCCCATGGTTTGTTTTCAGTATTATTAATTTATTCGAAAATAGAAAACTACGAATAGAAATACAGAATATATTTTAAAGAAAATTCGCAATGATCTTGTCACCTTGAATTCAAAATAGTTTTCGTTGATAAATTGTTTAGCTTGCGACAGCTGCTTCATGTATAAACTTGAAACTTATATACAAGAGACGCACATGTTGCAGTTTCTTGATTTGCATAAAGTTCGAAAATTTAACGTAGATGTTTCTGGCCAACTGAAAATTCATAAAAATTAATCCTGACTAATTTATAAAAAAGCAAAGTCTGAATTATTTATTTAACAATAGTTATTTTAATTTTTTCAAATATTTTCACTAGAGACAAAAGTTGCGCTTCTAATTTAATACCGAGAAAATTAACATAGCTAAAAATTCTCTTAAAGATGCGGAAATAGTGTAATTTTTTATGAAAATCTGGGAACGATTAAGGGAAGTAAATTCTTTTAAGTAAAATTAATAGAAATGCCATATTGAATTTGATTTTAACAAAATGGATACATTTAAAAACCCAAAAGACCAGTTTTTTTAAGAACAGTCGCATTTTCAAACAGAAAATATTAAAATTTAGCTAAGAATAGTTTAATTTCCAAGCGAAAATAGTTCATTTGATTTAATTTCAGTTAATTTTAATAAATAGTTAATTTTTCAACTTATCAAGGATAAATCTTGAACCAAAAATAAAATAGTTGAATGTTTGGATAGAATAAAAACAATTTACCGAAAAAAAACATGTTTTGAACAAAGAAGTTTAATTTTTAACCAAAGAAGTAAGTCTTAAAAATATGAATTTTCAACAAAACACTTTAACTTTCAACCAAGTATTTGAATTTTGAAACAGAAAATATGAATTTTTAATCAAATAGTTCAAATTCTAACCAAAGAGATTGACTTTTCAAGAAGAAATTGATTGTACTGCCAGAAAACAAACTCTGAATAAAATACATCAAATTTCAACAAAATTCTTATATTTTTAAGACATAAAAAAGAATATGTAAGAATATACACAACAATTGAATGTTTAACCCGAGAATATGTTTTTTTTTTAAGTTAATTTTCCACTAAACACTCACATTTTTGCAAAATAGTTACATTTTTTAACAAATAGTTCAATTTCTCACAGAAAAAAGAGAATTTTTAACTCAAAATTAGTTTCCAATCAAATAGTTTAATTTTTTTAACCAAATTATTAATTTAAACAAATCAGTTGAATCCTCAACGAAATTAAATTATTTTACAACCAAGCAGTTGCAATTTTTGTCAAAATGAATGAACTTTCAGCTACGAAGAATAATTTTATACGAAAAAGATGAATTTTTAACAAAATACTTTAGTTTTCAACCTACTAATTTAATATCTTAATTAGGAAAGATAAATTTTAATAAATAAAATCAGTTTGTAACCAAATATATAATAGTTACATTTACAGTTTAAACAATTATTTGTAAGCATAAAAACGAATGTTTAGGCAAAGAATATAATTAGTAACTAAAATAATAATGCTTAAGCAAAGAAAATGTATCTTCGAACAAGAGAGTCGAAACTCTAACCAAGCAGTTGAATTTTCAATCAAGAAGGTTAATTTTGAAGATTGAAAAATAATTTTCTACCAAAAAAGACGAATCCTCAAGTAGAACAAATTGAATTTAGAATCAAGTAGTTTAAACTTGAACCAAAATGGATGAATTTTCAAGCAGGAAAAATCATTTTTAACGAAACTAGGAATAGTAACATTATTCATTAAAAAAGTTAGTTTTTAAAAAACAAAAGAACGAATTCCCAATAAACTAGTTTAATATTCAAGAGTATAGTTCAATTTCAGCCAAGAAGATTAATTTTGAACTGAAATGACGAATTAAAAAATAATAATATTAATTTTCGAAAAAATTGTGAAACGTTAGATCGAAAGATAATTTTTGAACCAAGAATATTAATTCTCAAAAAATAAAATAGTTAAATTTTTAACGAAACTTTTAACCGAATAGTTGCATTTTTAACAATGTAATTAAATTTTTAAACACATACTTTTTGGTAACATTGCTTTGTAAGTTAGTTTATTAACGGCCCCTGACGGAAAAGGGCTAGTTTTATTCCTTGAAGAATGCTTCACAACGTTGACTGCTTTTGATTAAAACTAAGGATATTTATGAAAAAATTCTTGATAAAAATGATTACTGTAGCATTCAAAACTTTAAAAAAAGTAAGTACCGCTGCGAAGAATGTCACTATAATTCATCAAGAAGGGTCAACTCATGTTCGTAAATAGATCAACCCACGCATCTCGAAGACGCGAACAATATTACATCAAATACAGTACTGTTCTATTTCCAATATCAACAAAATTCTTATACAAACAAGGTAAATAATTTTGTTGAAAATTTTAAAAACGATACTCGTAGGTTATAGTAGTTCATGAAAGGTTCTTAAATTATTAATACCATTTACAATCGATGTGTCTCGAAAACGCGAACCAATATGTCACATACATTACTGTTGTATTCTACACATTAAAAAATGTATCCCCATATCAATAACACAAACGATATATTTTTTTAATTTAGAAATCGGTATTTCTCGATCATAAGATGTCATGAAAGAAACGTCAATGGATCATTCTAAGTGTCTCGAAAACGCGAACAAACATTTTAGAGTACTGTATTATGCTTAACAGTTATATGAGATAAAGTTTTTCACATATAAACAGAATATAATTTTTTTTTAAACTTTTGTATATCGGTACTGATGGGAATAATGAGTTCAGCAATAAGATTATTAAGACATCTCGATGATGCAAACAAATACACTAGATATATTTTTGGTTTATTTTGAATATACAAAAAGGTTTTCTCAAAAAATAGAATTAACCAGTTTTTTGAAACTTTATAAATCGTTGCTCGTAGGTCATGGAACATTAAGCAATAAGTTGATCAATGCACCTCGAAGACGCGAACAAATACACTATATATAGTATTGTATTTTGAATATCAAGAAAGTTTTGCTTATATAAACTAGGAAAATTTTTTTATTTAAAATCTTTAGCCTAAAAAAAATACTTTTAAATTGCCGATATATCTCAAAATCCTATCAGACCTGGTTATCAATAGGATCTACAATTAGGCCAAATTTCATGATCATCGCTATTTTACTTTTCGAGATATGTTGAACATAAGAAAGTTACACACGGACATATTTTGAAAATTCATGTCAAATGTCATCCTTGAATTTTGAATCGTCAATCATCGGTGAAGCTCTGCATGCATTAAAAAAAAGGGGGAGTGGGAAGCGCAATTTGGGATTAAAAAGATATGTACATATGGGATTAAAAATAATTCCCTTTTTTTGGAAATGTATTTCTTACTGGGAAATTAATTACTACATTTTGCGGAAAAAGTTGTAGTTTTTAGTGAAAAATTGAACTATTACATTTTTCATCAAAAAATCTTTTTTTTTTCTTTACAAATATAACTACTTGGTTGAACATTGAACTATGTACTTTGTTAAAAATTCATTTTATGAGTTTAAAATTAAATTATTCCATATATTCTTTACGAAAGCAGCGAAGGTGAAAAAAGTTCAAAATTTAAATTATTCAAATTTAAATTCAGTTAACACATGGAAATTTTGGGACAATTAATTTGACTAATAGTTCCAAATATATTTATATACTTCCGTGATTTTCAGACCTCACTTGGTATGAGTTAAGAACGAAAGAATTGGCCAATCGACCCAGCTTTAAAAGATTAGAGTCGACTCGTTCAATAGAGCACAGAAATGTAATTGAATATTAAATGAGAATTATTAACTAAATTATTTAAGTTTGTGTAAAATATTAATTATTACGTAACCAGAGATGGTAAAATTATGGCTTCCTTAGTAACTGGATCCTTCCGCATATATGTCTCTTTTCCGTCTTCAAGATGAATTTAGTACCCAGAGATAGTAAGAAAATCTGTATTTCATTAATAATCTATATAATTATAATCTTTTATTATTGAATATTAAATATTAGAATGAAGACTTTTCGAAATGCTCGAAAAAATGCAAATTAGTGATTTTATTTTAAAAGTAAAGCTTCTATAAAAATAAAGTTTACACTCTTGCACATATTCCCTACTTTTTCCCCCTTTTTCCAAAAAATTCCTCTGTCTCAAGAAATTTTCCCTTTATTATTTGTTTTTCCAACATTTTTTTCTAAGAAAGGTCATTCTTTTAATTGAAAAGTTTACTGTTACATTTTTTATTTATATATCATCTCTTTTAGTTATAAATTCTACTATTTGGTTAAAGATATAATTATATTTTTGGTTGAATATTGATCTATTTTAGTTAAAAATTAAATTGAATTATTACATTTTTTCTTGCGAATGCATCTAGTTTGGTTAAAAATTCAACTAGTTAGTTGAAGGTTGAACTCCTTAGTTCAACATTGATTTTATTGGTTGAAAAGTAAACTATTTTGTTAAAATTTAAATCTTTTTAGTTGAAAGTAAAATTTTTTCACTAAAAATTGAACTACTTTATTCAACTTTATTCAATTCAACTTTATTCAATTATCGGCTGAAAATTGATCGTTCTAAGTTAAAAATCTAAATATTACATTTTTCATCAAAAATTCATATTTTTTTATTAAAAATATAACTTTTTGGTTGAAAATTTAACTGTGTACTTTGATTCTAATTCATTTTATAAGTTTAAAATTAAATTATTTTGTTCAAAATCATAGTTTTTTAATTTTTTAATTTAACTGAAATTTCTGGTGGAACAGTGATAGTTTTTAATTGAAAATTTTATGAGCACACTTTTTCAATAAGCATTAGATAATTTTTTTGTTAAAAATTTAACTATTTTTTCAGAAGTTGACCTGCTTTGCTACATATCAATCATATTGGTTATATTTTAAACTATTTTGTGGAAAATTTGTTTGTTTTTGTTTGAATATTAAAATTTTTAATTTTAATTTTAATATTCCATTTTTGGTTGAACATTGGTGAATTTTTTGAAAATTTAAGTATGTGCTTAAAAATGCATGTGATTTTGTATGTAAATTCATGTTCTTGGTAGAAAAACAATCTTCTACGTTGAAAATTAAGAAACTTGTTTGAAAGTTGAACTACTTTGCTAAAAATGTATTCGGTGGGCTTAGGATGGAACTAATTTGTTGATTTTTTTTAACTGAGCATTTAATTTTGTCATTTTTAGTTTAAAACGAATATTTTTTGGTTATTTTTTTTCAAAGACAAATAATTTTGGGATAAACTTTTGAATAATTAATTTTTTGTATTGAGAATTATTCTTTTTTTTTTTATTGAAAATTCAAGTAGGGTTGACAGCTGAAATTCTTTTTTCAAAATCAATTTTTTTTAGATTCGTAATTTTAGTTGAAAATTAATATATTTGGTATAATATGCGAGTGTTTTCGGTTCATGTTTAATATTTTTTTGAAGCATTCTTCTGTTTAGATGAAATTGACCTGTTAGGTCTAAAGTTAATTTTTGGTTGTTGAAAATTAACCTATTTGGTTGAATATCATCTATCTTTGTTGCAAATTTGCCTTTTCGGTTTTAAAGGTCAACTGGTATCTAAAGTCTTCGCCTTTTCAGCTTAAAAACTCAAACTATTTTCTTAAAATTTTTTTTAATGAAAATTAACAACTTAGTCAATAATGAAATATATATTGCGACTTGAAATATTAGGAATTTAGAGCCTTCCATATTGAATTTAATATTTCACATATATCATTATTTTATTTAAAAGAACTTATTCTCTTAGTATTTTCCTACTTTCAAATTAAAATTATTTCTTGAAAAAAAGATCCTACTCCATCTTCACTCCATTGGGAGTTTTCATTCCCAATGGAGTGAAGATGGAGTAGGATCTTTTCATCAAGAAATAATTTTAATTTAAAAATATTATTTTCCATCTAGTCTTATTAAGACGTTAAGCATTTTCGGTTATTGAAGATTCTTAATTTGATAGATATTGTGTAGATTTTCTGCCTTCATGGTTTAGAGGGTGTATCTACTGTCGGTAAGGTACAATCTCTGATGATATAGCAGATAAATTAAAAATTTTTTAATAATCTCCTATTTTCGTGAAAAATCACTATTTTCCCTCTTTTGAGAGCATGCTGGGCTGTTAAGTCTCTTAAAATATTATGCTTTGTTTTTTTATTTTATGCGTTTATCAAGTTAAATCTTAGACAAAAATGCTGGTTTGTAAGGCCGGGAGTGGGATATTTGTGAGAGGGGGTGTACGGGGGTATAAATTTTTCGATTAATCTAGAATTCCCGTATTGCTACTTAAACAACACGTTCGTTCTGCAACTCAGCTTTGACCCATGTCGCTGAGCAATATCTCTATCAATCACCCAGGTAAAAAGCTTTGAAAATTCTTCGTGTCTTATAGATCAAACAAAAATACGAAAACTTGATGATGTTTACATAATGAGAACCATACCCTTTACTCTAATTACAACTAGCAAGTAAAGCTCTCTACACGGGCCGATTAGTTTCCAAGGTTAAGTAGAAAAATTGGTTGTGCTTGTACACTTTGTATTATACTATATAAAAGAAAAACATGTATAATAGTTTTTGTATGAACTTACTAGTGAGATCGATTCCTTTTTCTAGAGGGCATCTCAATTTAGTTGAACTGCCAGCTTTTGTAGGAGGCCAGCAAAGAATGGAATCCCATACCCAATTACACCAGAGTTCTGCAAAATGAAAAAGAGAAATGTTTTCAAAGGAGAAAAAAAATATAAAGGCAACCACAAATCTGCATTTCCTGATAGAAAAATTGGAAAAATGATATGTATCTTATTGATCAAAGAAACTTTCTCACTTTATGGATAAAAGTCTAATGGGTATCACTCTCCAATTTTATATTCTGATATAAAAGTACAAAACATTCCAGAAGAAATTAAATTCAGAATTCTCATTTACACAAATTTACATTTACAATAGAGAATAAACGCAATTTTTTTCTCGTGCACTTTTTAAATTAAAATATAATAATAATAATACTAATATTAATAACAATTTTTTGCATTTTATATTATTTATTATCTAAAATAGTAGAAAAAAGTAAGCATACATAATATTTTTGTACAATGTATAGACAATTTAATCCGTTACATTTTCTATCAAAAATACTAATTTCCGACGAAAAACACTAACACAATCTAAAGTTCTTTGAAATTGTAAATTGTATTTGCCAAGGCAAATTATTTTTGCTTTAATTCAAAGTAAACAACCATACATATCTGATTATTTTTTATAACAATAGCAGTTTTAGACGGCAAACACCAACATAACATAAAATTGCTTAGGGTTGTAAATCTTTTTTTTGAAAAAGATGTTCTTTGTTAAAAAAACTGTTTCAAATAAAAAATATAAACATAATCTAAAATTGTGTTACTTGTAATCTTCTTTGTGATACAATGCTTTTTTTATTAAAAGTGCTTATTTCTGGTAAACTTTGAACTGAGTCACACTAATATAGCATAAAAAAAATTGTTATTTTCACCAGTGAAAAAGTGATATATAGTTTATATATAGTGGATAAAAGAATAATATTTTTCATTTATTTTATTAACTTTTCTATGTAAAAGCAATGAAAAATATCAGTGTTTTGTCCACTATATATAAATTATATATAACTTTTTCACCTGGGCTTGTTTAAAATAACCGATTTCCGGTGAAAAATGTTGTTATAATCTTAAATGGTACAAAAATGATAAATCTTGTTTGAAATCTGTATCGTTTTTTTTGGTGATAACCACTAGCATAACGTATAATAATTATCGGTTAATCTAGTGGATTTGACCGCCACAAAATATATTTAATCTTGTTTGAAATATAATTATTTTTCACTAAAAATACCGATTATCAGTGTAAAACGCCAACACAAGCTAAAAAATACCAATTATTTTTGCTTATAATTAAAAATTTTAATTTCCGACGAAAAACACGATTAAAATCCAATATTGTCAAAAGCTTTTTAATCTTGCTAAAATTATAATAATTTGTGTTTGAAAATACAAACATTTTCGATGTCGTCAACGTAACCTTAACTTGTTAAGAAAGTATGAATCTCTATTGAAATATAATATTCAAGAAAATTTTTAATTTCCGACAAAAAGCACTAATGCATAATCCGAAATTGTTCAGCATTGAAAATCTCATTATTTTCGACAAAAATCACTGTATTTGAATTCAATCATTTTGTTTTAAAAATACTATATTTCAGACGAAACACAATATATTGCAAATATTTTTCGAATGAAATGATTTTGATTTTAAAATACCAATTTTTGGTGTAAGAAACTACTACAATCTATAATTGTTAGGAATTATGAAAGTTTAGAATCTAATGATTTTTACTATTAAAAAGTCAACATTTTTTTTAATTTGCGAAAAATTGGATTAATTTTAAATTTGTTTGCAGATGCATTTTACAATTAAAAAAAAGTTTCTAAACCACTCAAAAACTTTTGAGATATCGAGGTGTCAAAAATTGTTACAACAAACATTAATCATTCCGGAATTGCGAAGGAAATATCCGGAGTATAAATATGCATTTTATTTTGGATTCCGGGTAGAAATATTGAAATAATTAATCGAGTAGATAACGAATGTTCAAGAAAAAAACTAAAAAGTATATAGGTTTAATTATTTTAAAGTTTATAAAAATCATGGAAGATTATCTTCAGATTTTCAATTAAATTTATAGAGGAAAACACATTTTTTTCTTATATACTCCTAAAAATTAAACAAGACATCTTTCAACCTCTTAAATTACTATTTAAATCTTCTGGCCTAAAACTTCTTATGTCCTTAAGAGCTATAAAAATGGGAAAGGCTGGTCCGTGAATTTGATTATATATTAAATTCTTGAAACTTTGTCTAATTCATTAAATAAAAATCCTATTTATTTACGAATACATATTTTGTGAATGAAATATTTAGTTTAATATTTCTTATAACAGTTTTTTAATGGTTTATATAGTAACCTGAATTTTCACCAAAACATCACAATAAGTTAAAAACTTTATTTTTTTAATGCATTAAAAAAAACTTATCAGATTAGCTACAGTTTTTTAAATTAAATGTTTACAGAAAAAATCCTTCTTTCATATATACGCTTAAAATTTTAAAAAAATCTGTAGCCTCCGAATATTATTGACAAAAGTTTTTGAGCTAAAATTTCCTAGTTTATAAAAATCTATAAAAATTGAGAAGAATTCATTATTAATATGATCAAATATTTAATTTTTATTAATTTAAGTAGAGTTTATAGAAAAAAATATTTTTTATAGATAAGCCGTTACAAGTTTATCAGCATTTTTAAAATTGAAATTTGTATATGGTTAAAGGAAAATAAAATAATGTTGTATGAATCGATTAATATCCTGAGATTGCGTAAAGTTGAAATAAATCCAAAGAATTATTAATTATAGAATGTTGGAACATCATAAATTTTACTTTTTTGAATTTATATGATATGCCCAAGTTTTACAAATTATATTGTTGTTAAGTTTGAGCTTATGAGGAACCTTAGCAATTAAAATAATCAGCCTTGCGCTATTCTTATTAATGAAAGCTCTTATATTTTCTGAGCATACGCATTTTATATTTTCAAGTAGAAAAAGTTTTCAAATAACAAAAAAACTGGGATAATTATTTATAGAGCTACTGAAATTTATGTGGAAAATTTTAATTTCTCAGACTCAACATAAGAATTGATCAAAATTTATCAATATAAATCAGCTTGAAATATTATTTAGATTATGACAAAAGTTTGATATAAAAAATATCGAATTTTCTTATAGAAGCTTCACCATATATGATATATTTCTGCACAGAACAGAAATATAGAGGAGAGTACCCAAATATGAGATACCAACTCTGTTTGGCGTGATTGTCGGAATTATATGTACTGAATTTAAAAGTAATATACGTCATTTTAAAGAAAATTTAGTTTGTCATAAGAAGCTCAAATAAAAAATTGTATTAAAAAATTTGTTTATGCTGAAAATACAATAAATGTAAAAAAGTGCTTTTTCCAAACTCGTCAAACTATTATCATAATATGAGATACTCCAGGAAATAGCTAATAAATGGCAAAATAAAGTATTATTTTTAATGAAAAATTTCATTCTATGTTTCTGAAGTATAAATTTACTTCTATTTGAATATATTTAGTTTTTTCAGTAGTCACAAACACTTTTGAAACCAATTTCCTCCGCGCAGCTACAGTGTTATAAAAACCACAGGTATCTCATATTATGAGGTTTCCTTCCACGAACTCGACCACCATCGGTTTCACAGAAAGTTCGCCTATAATCTTTAGAAGCTAAATAAAAAATGGACTGTACCACGAAATTACTCTTTCTTCATGGGCTACAAGTTAGTGATAGAACCAACAGAGTGGGTCTCTTAGTTTAGCTGATACGCCGCTTTATCATATTACGAGAATATCTCATATTCGAGTGCTCTCCTCTAAGATTAAATATTTTGTAATTGCTAGAATGTTGAATTTAGTATTCCTTTTAGAAAATTAGGTATAGATTATCCAGTCACTTGAATTTTCAAGAAGCTAAGTCTGATAAATATTAAAATATTCCAAAATCTTTTTATGTTTAAAGTTTGAGAGAAATTACTTTTCTTATTTTCAGATGTTCCTATTCAATATGTAGCGAATAAAGTATTTTTTGTGAGATCTGCTAAAATATTTAATTTTTAACAATTAAGCTATTAACTGAAATATATAGTCGAATTAAGGCCACATCCCGCTTAAGGTTACTTTAAAACTGCCCACCCTTTTCAGCTCTCATTAGCCCCAACAATCACCCTACGTGTAAAATTCTCCTTTGTAGCTCTCCTAATCACCAAAAATCGCCGCTTAGTGTCAAATTGTTTTTTCCAACTCCATTTTCCAGCTCTGTTCAGGTTAAAAAATAAATCCTAAGATTCAAATCCCCCTGTTCAGCACTCCCAACCCCAAAAATGACCCCTGAGAGTAAAGTAATATTCAGCTTTCAGCATTTACAAAAATCAATCTAAATTCTAACATCCCCTTTTCTAGCTTTCGCCAGTCTCAAAAGTCACACCTAATCGTGAAACTTTCTTTCTCAGACAGCCCCCCCCCCCCAACTATGAAAATCACTCCAAAGTACAAAATCCTCTTTTCCAGCTCTCCCAAGATCAAAAAAGCACCTCTTAGTCTAAAATTCTCTTTTCCAGTTCTCCCTAGTCCCATAAATTATCCCTTAATATAACATTCCCTTGGCCAGCTCTCATGAGCCTTCAAAAATCACTCCTAATTGTAAAACCCCCTTTTTTAGCTTTCTTCAGATCCAAAAACTCATCTCTAAGTGTAAAATCGCCTTTTAAAGCTCTCTAATCCCGAAATATAAGCCCCTGTGTTAAAAATCTCCTTACTTAGTGCCTACAGCTACAAAAATCATCCCTACGTGGAAAATTCCCTTTCTCAGCACTCTCCAGCCCCAAAAGTAACTCATAAGTGTAAACTCACCTTGCCCAGCTTTCCTTAGCCTTAGAAATCACCTTGAATTGTAAAATCGCCCGGTCCAGCTTTCCTAGCTCAAAAATAATCTCTATTCAACTTTTTACAATTTAGAAAATAACCGCTAAGTATAAAAAAAATCCTTGTCCAGCACTACTAAGCCCCAAAAATTACTCCTGAGTATAAAAACCTCATTTTAAGCCCACGCCAGCCCCAAAAACCACCCCTAAGTGTTTTATCCTCTAATTCAGCTCCCCTCTTCCCAAAAAATTACCCCTAAGTCTAAAATATCTTTGTTCAGCTCCTATTTGCCCAAAAAATACCCCTAAGTGGAACTGCCCATTTTTCAGCTATCACCAGGTCCAAAAAATAATCTCTAAGTGTAAAATACCTTTTTTCAGCTCTTTCTAAGGCCGAAAAATCACCCCTAAGTATTAAATCTCCTTCCTAAGCTAACCCCAACCCCAAAAGTAAACCGTGAGTGTAAAATCTCCTTGTCCAGTTCTCCGTAGTCCTAGAAATTATCCCGAAGTGTCAAATCCCTCTGCCCAGCTTTTCCATTTCAAAAATAATCTCTATACCACTCTTTGCAATTTCAAGAATAACCCCAAAGCAAGAAGTATCCTTGTCCAGCACTCCCGAATCAAAACAATGACTCCTAAGTTTTTGAAACCTTTTTTTCAGCCCCCGCCAGACCCAAGAATCACCCCGAAAGGTAAGATCCTCTTGTTCAGCTCATTTCTGATCAACAACTCACCCATAAGTGAAACCCCTGCTTTTTCAGCTTTCATCAGGACCAAAAAATCAGCTCTAAGTGTAAAATACCTTTTTTCAGCTCTTTCTAAGGCCGAAAAAGCACTCCTCAGTTAAAAAGCCCCCTGCGCAGCTTTCCCAATCCCCAAATAATCTCTATCCAACGCTTTGCAACCTCGAAAATAACCCCTTCGTAAGAAATATCCTTGTCTAGCACTCCGGAGCTCAAAAAATGACTCTAAACTATGAAAACCTTCTTTTCAGCCCTCGCCAACCATAAAAATCACCCCTATGTGTAAAATCCTTTTATTCAGCCAGATTTTGACCAAAAACTCACCTCTAAGTGAAACCCCTCGTTTCCCAGCGTGCCGTCCCCTAAAAATTTGCAACCGTCATGACCTTTTTAGCCTCTGATGTAAATACGGCAAAGGGGAAATAGGATATTTGCGTAGAGTATGGAAATTTGACTTTCTTATTGTATAGGGAATATGCTATTTTTTAATTATTGCAGTTGGAAGTTTTTATTACCTTTTATTACAATTTTTGAATTTTAAAGTGCTGCTCGCGTTTGTTCTTTTAATCAATACTATTGAATATATTATTTAGATACCCTTGCATTTTTCATAAACCTAAAGTTTGTAGACTTTTTATTTTAATAAGAATAAAATGGAAAAGATCCCTTTCATCCAATCATGAACGCGCGTTTCCCGACAATAATCGTTTCGAGAGAGCTTGGAGATATTAATTCAAAACGGCACTATGCGCTCTTCAATAATGAGATAGATAAATATTGATGCTTAATCATTCGTTTTATTTCATTGCAGATGATTATAATGACATTTTAAATTAGTTATTTAATTTAAGTGATGATTCTTACCTCCTTCAGGCAGTAGGAAAGTTTCCTGCTGCTCTTCGCAATACTTTTGAGTGACATTTCGATTTGAATTTAAAAATTGCATTTTACAATTCAATTAGTAACATATCTGATTTTCCGCACCCTTTATATCAGTCTTTTATGTCCTTTAATTTGTCTAAAACCTTTTCCTCGTTTCCGGTTCCATTCTTCGGATGTCCATCGTACTCCTTCAGACGTGAAGACAATCATCCCTTTTTAGGAAACTTTAGATCTTTCAAGAAGAAAGTTTCGAGGTTCTCTCGTACTATCTAAAAATAAAATCTACAAAAGTTGGATGCATTATTATACATTATACAGAAACAAATTTTGTTTTAAGAAAAAGGGTCTAATTTTGAGCCAAAAATAGGCTTAATTTAAGATGTAACAAAATTAGAACGATTTCCTGATTTTGTAATTATACATTTAAAGTTATTATCCCAAAATATTGTAATTTATTTTATTCAATTATGTTTATTAATCAATCTTCACAAAAAATTGTTTTCGAACAAAATAGTCAAATTTCCAAATAAAGAGAAGAAAATACCAATTTTCAAAACGTAAAGATTTTTCAGTCGAGAAAGAAAAAAGTTACACAACTTGTGAAACTTTCAACTCAAACGACGAATTTTCTGTAAAATAGTTCAATTTTTAACCGAAAATAGGATTTTTGTATCAAAAAGGTATGTTTAACCAAACAATTGCATTTTCTATCAATAAAAAGAGAAAAATTGAAAGCAAGATTAGTTTTCTACCAAAAAAGACGGATTTTCAACTAAAAATGTAAAAGCTACATTATAGAAACAAAAAAAATTAATTTACAACAAAATATTTTATATTTAAACCAGAGATGAACCTTTAACAACATTTTTTTTAACTGAGCAGTTAAACTTCCAAACTAAGTGATACATTTTCAACTAAAATGATCAATCTTCAACTGAAAATTAAATTAACTATTTCTTTTTTATCAGAAATTTGTTGTTTTTTATTTCTAAAGATTGCGAGTAACCTTGAGTTTTCCATATTTAAAATTTTTTTAAATATATTTTTTTCAAATTTGAACTTTATTTTGCTAAGCGTAATTTAATGTTTGCTATTTAGGCACTCGCAATTAGGTAATTTAACAATTAACTTCAAAAACTTGAAAATTTATTAGAAATAATTGATTTTTCATTCTCCTCAGAGAAGGTATCAGATTTTTGTAAAATTTCACCCCCCCCCCAGTTTTTGTCAAATTTCCACGTTTTGAGATGCCCTGAATTCGAAGAACAGGTTTTTACGAATGTCTTTCTGTATGTCTGTATGTATGTCCGTCTCTTTCCACAATAACTTTTGAAAAAATTATTCCATTAGATTGGCCTTTGGTATACTCTTTTATTATCCTAGACTAAAGGTCAAGTTTATTAGTCAGACATTTTGGATAGAAATTCAAAAAGTGGGCACACTTTGAATATTTTCGAGACCAATTTTTGTCAAAATTCAAAAATTCTCTGTACGGTTATTCATAGTATTAAAAAAGACGAACAATTCATTCTTATACCTCTTTTCATAAACCAAAAATTACCAGTTTTAGCATTTACAGAATTCCAATATCACACAAAAATGAACATTTTATTCCAGATAACGCACGGCATGAAAAAAAGTCAAGAGAAGAAAAATGTTGCTTTTTGAATACACTACAAGATTATCATAAAAACTTTTTGAATTTTCTCGAAAAATCCAAAATCCAAATTTTGACAGCATACAAAAAAAATGAAAAATCCAAATATTACATTTTTCGGCCACACTATGCAAAATACGGTAAAAGATGAAAAAACAAAAATTATTGATCTGAAAAAGATCTACAAATTTATTATCAATCACTTTTTGATAGGATGCATAGTTTTGGCTTTAACTATAAAAAACATCATTAACTGTAAAAAATATATGTTTTGAGACCCCTTGAAAACGAATAGCAAAATTTACGTGTATGTCCAGCTATATGTATGGCTGTCTATCTTTGAGCACGATCATTTTTGAAAAAATTAATCTATTAGATTGGCCTTTGGTTCATTTTTTTACTTTCCTAAAATAAAGGTAAAGTTCGTTAGCCTGCCATTTTGGATAAAAATTCAAAAAGTAAGCGCATTTTGAATATTTTTGAGACCACTTTTTTTAAGATTAAAAAAACCAGAGTTATAATATTTACAAAATTCCAAAAACACACTAAAATTAACCTTTTAAGCCATATAATGGACGATATGAAAAAAGTTTGATTTTTAAATGCCCTAAAAGATTATCATGAAAATAACATTGGAAATGTGAAAATTCAATTGATGGAAAAACGACAAAACTTGCAATAAAATGTTTAATAACAAAATTTTTTTTTAAGAAAGCGCATTTTTTTAAACGGAGCAATGAAACTACGTCGGTTTTAATACAAATGCATGTGATGAATCATTATAATATACATGTATGGGAATGATATAAAATTTCAGTGATAAACTCAAGTGCGAAGCTAGAGACATTTGAAATTCGAAGTATCAATCTCTTGAAAGCAAGCAGTACCTATAAATTCTTTATAGTGCGAATGATTCTGAACAATATTTTTCTGGAATGCAGCAAGGTGTCCAAAATGAGAAAGAGAAATGCTGGAAAAGAGAAAAAAGAACAACACAAAGCAAAACACAAATCTGCGTTTTTCTTTGACAAATTGGCAAAGGGTCAAAAATAAAATTTTAATCAATTTAAAAATAAAAATATTGAAAATATGCAGTATTTACATCTTTTTTGTTTTACGAATGACAAATTTTTATTTGTGATAATAAAAGTAACGAATTTTTTATCTGCTTTAGGAAAAAAGTTGCTTCTACATTTCAAACACTGCATTTATTTTTATGAAATGTTTTGAAAGGAATATTCTTTACAAGACGAAGCCTCCTCTATAAAACTATATTTCATATTCCACAGTAAATCTTTGATGTGAAATTTATTGCATGTCATTTTTAACAATCCACATTTTCACTGTTCGTTGATTTGTTTTCCTTTCTCAAAAATGCTGCGATTCAAAACTGCGCTATAAAGAAAGGAAATTAGTGATCTCAATATATAATGATAGAGATATAATACTATAATTCAAGAATAAAGAATGAGAATGATGTCGACTTAAAAATTTTAAATTATTTTTATATTTAGCACCTGGAATAACCATTAAATAAAAAAAAGATTTAACAAATTACTTAAAAATGCGATTGACAGTAAAAAATTATGTACAAAAAGAAAATAATGAATCAGTAGATAACCTAATACAAAGATAATGTATGTATAAGCAGTTATATAATTTATATTATCAGGAAAATATAAAAAATAAAAGTTTAAAATACGAAAAATAAAATTATATATTTTCATTCTTCCCACAATAAGAAAGAACAGAGAAATTGGGGCAAGAGTTTGATAGTTTTTTTTGGCGTGAACTTCAAAATATAGTTTTCTAAGTGTACATCGTTATTATTCTTCAATAGAATATGATAATTACTTCCTTCTTTATTCATGTTTCCATTATTAAATTAATGTATCTCTATGTTTATATTAAGATTACCAATCTCCTTTCGCTAAATTATTTTGTACTACTTACCGCTTTTCTTAGATCGGTTTTTTATTCATTTTGAATTTTGTTTTGTTCTTTTTACTGGAATTGTTATATTCTGCAGATATTTTTATTAGCGTGCAAATGAAACTTAGACGTTTCGTCTTTAAAAGTTAGTAGGTTTCTGGGTAGTGTAGATTTTAAACTTGACCTATTTCATTTGAATACACCCAAAGTACCTGCTTTCATTGAACACGTGCACCTTTCTGTCTCTACCATTTTGATGCTTTTAACAATATTTTATATCGAACACCGCTTTTGTCACATTTGGCTAACCTCATCTTGAATTTTCATACCATGAATCAATAGATAACTGCAATGTATCTGAACCAGAAACAGGTCAAAAATTACATTTTTTCCAGTTGACTTTTAAGCACTTATAAAAATAATTATTTAATACTAATTGATTTAATATATAAATTTTAAAAGTATTTAACAAACTTCAAGGTAAGATGTATAATTTATATTATTGTAGAAGTGATTTTGGACTTTCTAGCCTCCCAAAACAGGGGTATATGGTAATTTGACAGGGGATATAGTGGTCTTTTAATAAAATAAAGGAATAATAAGGGGATGCATTATTATAATTAACATTAATGCAGTTATCATATTACTAAGATTTCGAGGCAAAATATATTGTATTTTCAATGAAGTAGTAGAATTTTCAACGAAAAAAAAACGAATTTTCTACAGAAGAGTTAAGTTGTTCAGCTAAAATGTAGAATATTTTAGAAAGAATTTGAATCTTTAGCCAAAAAAAACAAACGGAATTTTTAATGAAAATGTTTATTTTCAACCGAAAAAAACTGATTTCCAACAAAAAAGTTGAATTTTCAAAACAAAAAATTATATATTTGTAACTGATAGTGGCATTTACAACCAATTCGTTGAACTGTAAAGCAAAAGAGACAAATTTTTGTTAAGATAGTTAAACTATTAAACAAATAGTTGAATTTTGAACCAAATGATCCAATTTTTATTAAAACCAGATTAACCTTCAAACAACAGAAGTTGCATTTTTAACCCGAAAATTTGAATTTAAAAAGAAAGTTGGATTTTCAACCAAAAGGTAATAATCCACAAAAGAATTAAATTTTTAACCAAACAGTTTAATTCGTGATTAAATATTTGAATTTTGAATCTATAAAGAAGAATCCAGAGAAAAAAATATATTAGTTGCAATTTCCATAAAAAACTATAAAATTTATACCCAAAGAGATAATTTTGAAACCAACAAGACATATTTTCTATACCCAAGAAGATTAATTCTCAAGCAAGAAAAACGAAATTTCATTTTTTTTAACGCAATAATAACATTAAAATCCTTAACATAAAATGATCTTCTATATTTTAACAGAGATAATTGGTAACATTCTAAACAATTCAAACCACATTTTGTTTAAGAGCGAGAAGATATTCATATTGCAAAAGTAAAAACAGAGCTCAGAATTTCTGACAATAATTCCCGGTTTTCTCAGTCAGTGGCCACCACATATAGTTTTTAATAATAAATAAGTATATGGAATTTGATCAATTAAACATTGCTGATGCAAATGTTTTGTGTTTGTAAGGATAAATTTATTGAAATGCAAAGGAAGTATCTCCTAAAATTACAGTGTAAAAGTTAGCTCGTTTCTTTGATAATTTTATAAACAAGTAAAGGCTTGTCAAAGTTTTCCTTGTTATTTACTCTAACCACCGTGATCTTAAACAACTTCGGTTAACGCTCGAATTACTAACGAGAAAAGTTTGTTAAGGTTTCCCATAGAAATTCAAAGACCTTTTTTAGGGCCTAAAATAAAAGAACCTTGATTATAATAATTATCAGTGTTTTGGATCTCATTTCACATATCAATTTAATAAATTAATATCCTTCTTATATCGAAATTTGATTCTTAAAGAGTAAGGGTGCAGATAAATATGACATTTATGGGAAGTAGAAAATTGAGAAAAACTCAAATTGTACAATTTCAAATGGAACTCAATGTAATCAGACTATTCAGCAGCCTTTAAAAAAATAAGTAAAAATTGGGTTTTCAAAATGACTGAAGTTCTTCCAAAGTGTTAATGAAATCACATGTTTTCATTTTTAAATTAAAACTTACCGGATAAGATTAAGTTATATTAAGTTATATCTAGTTTTCTAAAGGTGAAGTTTGAATACTGCGGCTGATCCTAAAACAGCCGCACGGCCGGATTCCTGCAAACCTAGCTGTGCGACCAAAACCGCATGTTTGATTTCTTGTGCGACGACTACGCCGATTATAATCAGTGCAGTTTCCTCGTCTGCTACTGCAGGTTATTGCAAGACATGGTAGAAAGACTAAAATTATTATTCAATTTACTTGAAGAGAAAGAAGATCTTTTATTAATTTTCTTAAAAGATGCAGTTCAGAATAAATCTCAGGCCTTGTATTTGACCAGAGATATTGAGGGTTTCCGAAGGATGTTCATGAAGAGACATCTTTTAAATGATGACGCAGTCTTTCAAAACTTTTTAGGTTGATTATTTAACAACTTAATTTTGAGCTGTCGATAATTGAAGATGAACTAAAGGGAAATTCATGTTAAAATCAAATATGCGTCTAGAATGATACTACAAGCAGTCGCGTCGCACAGTGGGGTGAAATCGGAAAACGAGGTTCAAAATGACATTTAGAACGCAATTATGCACCGATTTTAGAATTTTTTTTTTGAAAAATTCAGAA
>NC_046663.1:54237502-54252897 GCF_010883055.1 Belonocnema kinseyi
GTTCTGAATTTTTCAAAAAAAAAAAATCTAAAATCGGTGCATAATTGCGTTCTAAATGTCATTTTGAACCTCGTTTTCCGATTTCACCCCACTGTGCGTCGTCCGGCTTGTCTGTGACACACCTGTCGCACAACTGCCGCCGTAGCAGTGAGAAGGGCTTTATACGATTGAATGAAAAGCAGTACATTGATAGACGCATGCAATTCCAGCCATGTTGCTAGCTCAGGATTAGAGGCAGTATACGAAGTCGACCTAAAATGATACGCGACCTATATGAATCATACGCTACAGAATAGGAAGCACTAGGTAACATTCTACAAAACTCTAACGAGTTTCTTGAATCTCTAAGTATGCAGAAATGGGAATATCTGCAGCTTCTTAGGAGCTAAACAGGAATTATTACAATTTTTGAAATCAAAATTACTCCTATTTTCTAGAAGAAAGTGGAACCTGAAAAACGGGAGTAATTTGGTTTTGAAAACTGCAATAATCTAAGAGATTTAAGTTGGGTTTATGTATATTCATTTTTTACTATTTAAAAAAAATCTAATTTAGCAAGCGTGTCCAAATTTTCATAGAAAATTCGAATAAACTACTGAACACCTCTAATTCATTATTATTAGGGGAGAGTGGTCCTAAGTTGGCACAGTGGGATAAGCCATCACCCTCGCGTTTCTCAGAGATGGCGCGCGTGTTGGCTGAACCATTTTGTCGTATGGCAGGTTGGTAAATATAGACGCAATTGACGCTCAAATTGTCACTTTAGTTTTCGCTTGGCAGCGTGAGCGAATTATACTTTTTTCGTACAAACGGTATTTAATTTTCTTCCATTCTTGGAGAGCAACTACAGGTGTGTAAATATTTTGAAAATATCAATAAAATTAGTTACTTGGTCTCTGTGTTATTTTGCCTGATCAAGTAGATTTTTCTTTCGAATGAGTTTCATGTTCGTAATAGTATGAAATGTGTAAACATTCATAGTGGTCCTGAGTTGGCACTAAGCAGGTGATCCTTAGTCGGAACTTTTTTACATTCTCATTCATGAGAGTGTAATGTAATCGTCCAAATTTTCGATCTTTCGTTTTCAATAGATCTTTACGTTTCGGCACGCACAGAATCCGAAAACCATAAAATTTTATCAGTGTCTGTCTCTTTTTTGTGTGCCTGTCTGTATGTCTGTATGTATGGTTACCTGAATCTTGTAGCCACGCTGACTTTTGAAGGATTTGTCCAATCAAGTCAGCCTTTGAGACACTTCTTGAGGTTCCCAAAATGAAGGTTCAGTTCGATAATCAGATATTTCCAACCAAAATTAAAAAATTTAGAGCACTTTCAAAATTTGAAGAAAATTTTTTTTTCAAATTACAAAATTTTTGACAAAGTTTCTTATAGATGGGTAGAAGACTTGCAAATTATCCAAATAAAATTTTCTAAAAGATAGGAAAAATTCATTTGAATTCATCACTGGATATTAAAGTATATTTATAAACTATGACAGTTAAATTTTCCGATTAGACAAAAATTCAAAAAGTTTGAGCTCTTTAAAAATTTGAATAAATATTTTTTGAGTTTTAGAAATTTGTGTTCAATTTTCTGGTATGCATCAAAAAGACTTTCAAATTATCCTAATGACTATTTAAATTCGATTAAACTTCAGAAAGTTATATGCTTTTCAACATTTTGAAAATTTTCAAAAATAGGAAAAAAAATTGTTTAATAGGTTAAGAAATATCAATCCGAATTTCTACTAGATATAAAATATATGTTTTTCGAAACTATTATTGTGAAATTTCTTAATTAGAAAAAAGTTCCAAAAGTTAGATCATTTTGAAAAAAAATGCAATTTTGGTTTTTAAAGAGATCCATAAGTTTAAAGCGTTGTTTTTAGTAGATTTTAAGAAGATTTACAAATTATCTTGAAGTTTTTCAATTGGACACAAATTATCGAGCACGAAGTGCGAGTTTCGTAATGAGAATGTAACCATCATAGCCTAGGTACTTTGAGAACATTATTTAAAAACAAATCGAAAAATTTGCAGTTAAAATTAAGGCTGTAATTCCTCAGAAGTTCAAATCACAGTTTTCGATTTAATTTATAGTATTTACGATATTTGAAACAATGTAGTGAAAGTTTACGCATTAAACGTATGAAAACAAGCGCGAAAGCGTACCCGCGCGCCTAAACTTGGCGCGAAGCGCCGCGCACGGAGCGCTCAACGGGAATGTGCCCGCGCAGCGGGCATATTTTTTTAGTTTGCTTTTGTTTTGACTGTACGTTGTTTGTCTCTGGCAGGTGTCTTTTTATTGTCTATCTGTTTTATTGTCTTATTTATTTATTGTCTTCAAAATCAGAACTGCACAAATATGGAAATTATGCCATAGAATTAAAATTTAGAAATCAGTTTTTTTCCCGGCGTTTCAAAAATTGAATTTTAATTATAATAGTTTCAAAAACGAAGTGACATACGAACTCATAAGAAGAGCAAGTTTTGAAAATAAATAGTTGGAAAAAAGCATATCGAAATCCACACCCAAGAGAAAATTGATAAGATTTTTTATTTTAGTTACAAAATTCGAGCTTTAGGGATATGTTTCTGAATATAAATTTTTTAATTTTATCTTGTAATTTCAATGACCATTTTAAATCGAGAGTTTACAAAAGTAACGACAATATGGAAGAAATAGGAAAAGTTTCCAACAGATGCGTCAAGCAAAGCTTCATCACAAATGTGATATGGGAAAATTCTGGATTCAAGGGATACTTGGGGTCCTGCCAAAGCGGCTGTGCGGTAACTTTTTTTTATTAGGTTACCTCATTTTCAGCGGCCTCGACTTTACATACTCTTTTACCAACGTTCTTTATTTTCTTTTACTAATATTTGGCTTTACAAAGACCTGTAAAAAATTACTTCACATTTTGCACTCCCAGACTCCCTTTTGACCTACATTTCATGTTGAAAATTTGCTTATTTAATCTAGATATCCTCATTTAAAAAATATTCAAGATCCTCGTTGATACTTTACAACAGATTAGGATGTTTGTCAACAAGTTGGCCATTTTAGAATTTCAGATTTATCAAAACAAACCAATTTTCAAAACATTAAAAAAGTTTTTTGTTTTTTTAAGGGTAGCCTAAAGAGAGTATGAAACTATAAAACTAAGGGAATGTGGGAAGTTAGAACCGAAAGTTTAATATTTCAAGAAAAAGTTGTGATAAATTGTGCTAGTTCTGTGCTCATTTGTGCAGTAAACAGCTTTTTGAAAAATCGAAAATTACGGTCACAAATTTTGACAAATTTCTTATGCTTGAACTGCTACATAATTTTAGGACAAAGCCAATGATGGTTTCAGGCGGCTCGAAGTTTTCA
This sequence comes from Belonocnema kinseyi, assembly GCF_010883055.1. Classification (NCBI taxonomy): domain Eukaryota; kingdom Metazoa; phylum Arthropoda; class Insecta; order Hymenoptera; family Cynipidae; genus Belonocnema; species Belonocnema kinseyi. The sequence goes on from NC_046663.1 coordinate 54,240,872, forward strand.
CAATTTTGTACAGTAAAATAAAATTCCGAAAACTCAGCCGTAAAAAACAAAACAAATTTTATTATTTCGTAAAATTAAGAACTGCGCTAAATTGTATTCGACAAAAGTAATTTTTTACCCCTGAGAAAGTTCTGCAAGACCAAGAGTTGTAACATTAGAACATAAAATGTCAAGCTCAAAAAAAAACACAAGGCCCAAAGATAGTAAAGTTTAAACAATAAAAACTTAAAACAAATTATGTTCGATAAATGCAGTCTTTAATTCCTCTTGAAAGATCCCTCCGGCCAAGAATGCTTAAATAAAAACTAAAATGTCAAACGCAAAAAAATATACTAAACCCCAAAAAGATCAAATTTCAAAAAACCAAGTTTTGCAGTGCACAATTATTCTCGATAAAAGTAATTTTTCCCCTTTAAAAATATTCTGCAAGACCAAAAATTTCAATATTTAAACATAAAATGTCAAACTCAAGAAACATAAAAATCAAAAAAATAATCAATCTTCCGAAAGCTACAATTTGAGTTTAATTGCGCTAAACAATTCTTGTATTTTTCCCTTTAATAAAATTTTGTGAGACCAACAGTTTACACACAAAAGCGAAACATGTTAAAGTCAAAAAGTACAAAAGACTCAAAAATGATGATTTGGTGAAATGAAAATTTAAAATATTCATTGACTTTGAAAATTAATTTTTTAATGCAAAGTTAAAAATATTTCAAAAAATTTTTAAAGTTTCCTAAAAATTCTCAAATAAACAGGTTAACTCGAAAAAATAGTTTTCCGAAAATCCTTTATTATAATTGGATTGAAATTTTTCTTTCTAGACTGAATATTTAAAAAAATTAAAAATTCATCTATTTCTTAAAAATTGGTCTTCTTTAGATGAGTTCATCTGTTTTTATTTTAAAATTTCAATACTTTTTAATGAATATATGAACTATTAGGTTTTCTTTGAGAATCAATACTTTTTGGTTAAAAATAAAAATGCTTGTTTAAAAATTAACCTACTTAATTCAAGATTAATTATTTTGGTTGAAGGTTGATAATTCTAGTTGAAATATTTGTGGAAAATTGACCTTTTTTGGTGTTAAATTAATGTTATCATTATAAAATTCATCTATTTGATGGACAGTTCACTCATTGTATGAAAATGAACTTGTTTGTTCAATATTTATATATTTTCAAGCTTAAAAATTAAACTGATCCATAAAAAAATTGTCTCATTTTGTAGAAATTTAATCTTTTCTGGTTACAACGCAACAGATTGAGCATCAATGCTTTTTGGTTGAGGATTCAAATAGAATTTATCTATTTGGTAGAAAATTATCTTTTTTGTTGATCTTTCGACTTTAGTCGTCTAAATAAATCTTGAAAAAACCTTTTATTTTTGTTCGAAAATCTTAGAAAAATAATAATTATATGACGTTAGAAAAAATAAAAAACAAACTAAAAAATACATACTTATTCCAGATTTTACTTTTGTGCTTAACATCGGATTTAAGAAATTGATATGAGTAAAATAAATTCTTTATTACTGTTATAGTGTAATATTATTTAGCAATTATTTATTTTTGTAGTTTGGCACATGTGCGTGAAAATCAATTTTGCGTACTTTTTATTTATAATATCTGAAGAAGGTCGAGTAAAATTTTGAAACTGAGATATTTTTAGATCAATTTTATTATTTCAAAGGAAACCTTAAAAATGATTAAAACATACAATTGTCATTATTATTTTATAAATAATTAAAATGATTATTATTTTTATACCTATGCTTTTCAATAAATCTGAAAAACTATTCTTTCTATGCCACTTAATGCCTTGAGAAGAATTTGAATGCTATAGGAAATTTTTTATGATGGAAGGAAACAAGGAAATGCCAGCTCCACTGAAGAAATTTCGGAAACTATTTGCATATTGAAGAGTCATTCAAGTAGAGATGGAACTATCCAAACTATCGAACGACTTTCATATATCCATGTTTAACAAGAGTTTTTGAAACATTGCAAAAATTTAGAAGGACTCGAATTCATTAAAAATATTTGATTGTTTAATTACAACAACTTTAACAATGTTAAAAAAATAAATAACAATTTAACATTAATAAATAAAGTGATATCCTAATTATCTCATCTTGAACAATAGAGGAAATTCTTTATCGGGCTGCCACATGAGCCTAAAATCGTATGCGTTTTGAAACAAAATTTGTAAGTTGGGTATTAACACCATTAACCCCAGATGATCACTGTGGGTGAAATTGACCCGAACAATTTTTCAAAGTCTTCGAAGAGTCTGTTAATTACTTCAGCTTAGCTAGTATGTTACAAAATTTTAATGGACAATTTTAGTGAAAAAAATTATTAAACCTTTTTTAAAAACATTCAAGAATACCTACATATTTCTTTAGATTCTTAGAACTCAATATCACAATATTTTAGTTTTTTGGATCTTGGGTCAATCTCACCCACTGTGTACTATATGATATTCTACTGAAGTGTGACCATCTAGGGTTAAAGTTGCGATTTTATGATAAAGTTGATATTAAGATGTCAAATTAATCTTTAAAATGTTTTTTATTATAAAAATTTCAGGAAATATTACTTGCTCTAAAGAGAACGTTTTTTTACTCTATGAATAAATTTAAGCAATTTAGGCCCTACAATCATTAAAAAAAAGTTTTCACAAAAATGTAAAAAGTCGATAAATCCTAGTTCAAAACAATTTTGCAGTATCTAAAATATATCTTAGCATATATTTTAAGCATCTATGACTGTTTATATAAATTATACTTTGTTTACAAGCACTGAAATATAAATTTTATTATTGAAAACTAACAAAATAAATTTAAAATCAAAGTACTTTTTATAAATGGGAAAAAATATTTAGGGATGAATTTTGCCTCGGAATCTCAACTTTATCACAGAGCTGCAAATCTAAAGTCTTAATACCCCCCTTAAAATTTTTCTCATAACCAACCAAATTTGAGGGTCATGTGAGCCTGATAAAGAATTTCCTGTATTGTACAAGATTGAAGAGTTCAAATAGCAAAAATGAGAACTTAAATAAGTCGAATTTTTGGCATAAAAAACTCCGTAATGGCCCCTAAAATTATTTAATTTTGGGTAAACAAAATCCTAAGAAACAATCTATAGGTAATATTTTCGGTTTTGAAACGTGAAAGAGAAATGCATTTTTCTTTATTTGTGAAAATTAATCGAATCGGATTTTCCGCACTGTCTCGGCGTAGGCCAATATTATAAATCTTGGTAAGTTCAACACCTCGAAGGACGGATGACATGTATTGCGACACGTGAAACATTTTTAATTGAATCTTCTTCCTTTATTCCGATTGTTCACTTAAAAAAACGCATAAACTGTGCAACATATATCAAAGAATCTAAAAAAATATTTTCTATTTCAAACACGTGGAATACTACATTAAAAATTGTGTTTCTAGTCATAGTTGTCAATTGAGTTGTTATAGTTCAGTAGCGTTTTATAATCCACTCTCCGAATAAAATTATCTTTGGGGTTTGCTGTGAAGAGAAAGGAGAAGGTTTTCATTCCCTGTACAATCATGCATGTTATAGCTCGGTATTGCATATTCTCTTGTGCTTCCTTTATTTCCGGTTCGAATGTCATATATGATTTTTCCCTAAGAATTATACATTATAAATGTTCTGTAAAATTAAAAAAAATAATGTTGGTTTACAAAGGAAGTCATATAAAAAAGCTAATTTCTAAGAAATTTGTTTTAGGTAGAAAACCATTGTTTGAAATTTAAATAGGACAAAAAAGTGCGTGCTAAAGTAATGTTTCCGAATTTACAAAAGTTCAAGGCTCAATTTCAAAAAGTTGAACTTTGTTTCAATTTTGAATTCTTTCTTACTAAAAATATTTTAATCTTCAAGAGAGAAAGATATAAACTTTTAAAGCGTTGTATTGTAATCTATTTAGGAGATTGAATTCAAGAAAAAATCATTTAGCTCATTTTAAATTTGTTTTAAAATGCATTAATTCCTAATATAAATAACAAATTTTATTAGATTCCAAGTTGAAAAGACTGTCCAATTTTTAATCCTTCTGCTTGCACATTATTAAATTATTGTTTCATTTTAGCAACATCCCATGTAACCCACACTGATCTGAAATTATTAATTTATTTACGTTTTCAAAGTGCAAAAATCTATTATTAATTATGCGTTCAAAAACTTTAGTTAGAGTTCGCAATAAGCTTATAGGGCGATAACTTTTCGGAAGAAATAGCCTTACCAGTTTTGTGAAAAAGCAAGATATTTGCAGTTTTCGATGCTTCCGGAAAGTAGCGAAGCAAAAGATAGGCATTAAAAATGTAAGTAATTTGAAAAAATGCCTGTTCTCAAGAGAGTTTTTTTTTATTTCGCCGGGTGTTGCTAGTTCAAATGCGTCTAAATTATGTGGAGTTCGCAATTTCTTTGTACCTAATTTTGACTAGTCTCTCAGTATCAATATCACCATAATCTTTTGTAAGAAAATGAACTAATTCGAAGTGATCTGCAAGTACTTCAGTCTTTAACCGTGTAGAGTATTTTTTAATTTTTTAGCTGATTTATTGTACATTTTTCTAATTTCATCGCTACATTTCTTTCGACAGACTTTACGTAAGGCATTCCTATATTTTTTAAGTTGCTTATAAAATATGGCAAGTTAATATGAAATTTATGAAATTTTTGCTTAGGTATAACTATGGCTGCGTCATCTCTAATGACCATGGTAAGTTGTTCTATATTCTCACTTATATCACAGACAGCATTAAGACTTGGTGTAAGTTCTAGATTTTTGTTAATTTCGCTTCTAAACGTATGCCAATCGCCTCGATTATAATTATAGAATTCAATCTCATTATACGACAGGCTTGATAAGTTATCAATTGAAATGACAATAGGTATGTGATCTGAGTTTAATTCATCACAGGTATCAATGTTAATAACGGAGTCAATATTCTTTATTAGACCCATATCTACTACACTAGGAGGCGCCTCAGGGTAAGAATGCAAAGTAAAATTATCCGGATGTACAACATTTAAAAAAATATCCACAGAAAATCGCTGATCATCCAAGTTACACCAAAACCGATGTTCAATTGTGTTGCAACAAATTTGAGCCACCCAGATTCATTATGAGAATCTAGGGGAAAAGCATCATTTAGAGAGTATTTTTTCTCATCCATATGGATGCAGAGCAACGTTAAGTGTCGTCTACAAACTGTCAGTCACCTGTCAAAATGATTTTGTCGTGCGTTATTTGAGTTAAATAGATGTTGATAAGTAGGTAAGTTGTAATAATAAGTACCTAACTTTTAATTTCCTCCCATTTACCAGTGACTATCAGTGTTTCGAAATGAACATTGTACTTGGCGTAGTATAATTTCCAAGTCTTAGGTTAGTCAAAACCGAAATGACATTCAAGCACCCCAGGCCGTGATGTAAAAACTAAGTCGTGACCGTCTTCATCGAAATTGATGCATGTTTGTTCGAAGAAGTTTTCTCTAGATTTTCTGAATTCAACAAAGTTAAGTTAGCTGGTGGTTGAAATGAAAATACCTATAGTTTTTCAAGGTAAAGTTGTGTCACCACTTACTCCGTTTCTGATTGGTGCCGCGAAAGCGGAATCGCATGTTTTGAAATTGGCGCTACTTTCAAGTTTGATAAGGGCTGTAACATCTCATAGATAGTAACTAGAATAACAATAATAATTATTTAGATTTGTTCATTGAAAATTATTAAAATGTAAAAAATAATTTTTTTAATGACATGAATTTTTACAATATTAATTAATTAATTGGCTAAATTAAATTTTATACTAAAAATTTTCAAAAAAAAAAAATTAAAATGAGACAAATCATGGGGAAAAATTTCTAATTGTATTGTTTGTGAAGTAAAGTAAAGAAATTGAAATCTGAGGTTATGGCTTTTTCTTTAACATCTTTTGATAAAATTATTTCGAATAAAAATAAATGAAATGCAATCATAGAGAGGACCAAAATAAAGATCACATTAAGGTAATATTTAACAAACAGATTTGAGAAATCAGAAATAAAAAAAGTATTTTGATGAGGTTAAAACCTCTTTTTACAATAGGTGTGCGTAATGTTTTTTTAGTCCTAAAAACTTTTTTTCAAATAAGTCTTCATTTCAGAACACTAGGTAAAACGTCAGAGAGGATTTATGATACAACTACAATGTAAATTACATGTATAAAGTAGAAAAGTTTTTACTGCTGATTTGTTTGGAATTATATTTCAATTAAAATTTGTTTAATTATACAATAAATATCACAGAAAATTCATGCTGCAGGCGATCGTTTATCTGAAATTACATTTCAAATTTATAAATTATACTATAAAAGTAATAATGGAAGACAAATTGCAGTTAAAAAAAGAAGATAGTTCATTTTTCTTTCATGTTTAGAACTCTAAGAACCTAAATTCTTATTGGTAAGTTATATGTATAGCTATTCTTTTGCTATCATATTTGTTTTCAATGTCTTTTTTTATTTAGTACGAATTCTTAGACGAAAGAGCAATTTTGAACAACCGGGTGCAATGATCTGAATATTTGTTCTATTTCCTGGAAAGTATCAAACGTAGCTTCGTTGACACAGAAGAACAAGTTTTCTTTATATCATTAATTAAAAAAGCATATTTTGGAAACTGTCACTACACAAAAATATTTAATGCCTCATAAGCTCTTCTTAAGAATACTTAAAATATTTTGCGCTTCGTCACGTATTTCCGATTCCGGTTTCACGGCGGCCAGTGGAGGGGATAACGTGACACAATTCTCCCTAGAGGAACTCTAAAAGTACCTAATTGTATATGCAGACGGTCATGACTTTTTCTATACATTCCGGCTTTAGTTTAAATGTCGATGGCCATGACTAACCTAAGATTTGCAAGTTGCATTAGGAAGTTATAATTTTATTCTAAGTGACTATTACGCACTGTTAAATGAAAGAAAGTTGATATTTAGTTAATATAATTTCAATTAATTTCCTTATTAACAATTATTCAGTCTGATATCGCAAAGCGAATAGTTGCTTTGATAGGGTTCAGGTAGCTGACAGCGCGGTTCAGCACTCCACAAGTTTCGGCATGAGTCAAAATTCAGTCTCCAAATGATACATTCTACTAGATACCCAGATGTGCAACTACGTTCAGAGGAATAAATTTGAGATTGAAAATTCTCTCAAATGCTCATTGGGAGACCAATGGAATTTGAGCTGCAATTAAATATTAGGTTTAATTCTCTAGGATTTATCTTAGCTTTAGCAGGATTATAAGCAGAAACCAATACTGTGTTATCACAGAGACGAATAGCAACACATTCCAGGAAAGGAGTGTTTAATATAGCTTTAGAGTAATTAATGATATCTTTCACTAGAATTAAGATACCCCCCTGCTCCTTGTCTCCTAGCCTATCCTTCCGTATAATATTATACTCTGAAACGCTAAACTTATTTTTAGGTGTCCGTCTTGTCTCGTTAAGGCGCTTTCTCAGTACTGAAAGAAATAATTTGACGATACACGCATAATTCTGGTTATGTCAACCATAATGCATTGCTCGCTCAGCTACAGCGATACGGTTTGCGTATTTTAACCATAACATAATTACTGAAGCAATATTACTGCTTCAGTCATATGTTCTAATAGATATTTAGACACATGAGATAACTGTAGTAGAACAAATTTGTACGGCTGCGTCAGACAGAATTTTGTTGGGTTAAATCAACCACACGCACGGCTGTCAACTGCACCTCCCATTGAGAAGATCTAAGCATACCGTTCGGATAGTCTAGTGCTTTGCATGCCTGATATAAAATGCTAACGAGGATCCATCCTCCATACTGCAGGGGAGTTAAATTAATGTAAAAATTCGATTTTTTTCCACTTTCGTTATTATCAACAATATAAAGCTATAATTTAGTTAAAAAGTATTTTTCAAATATACACGGAAAAAAATATCCATTAAATTTATAGAACTAATGCTATAGTAGAGGATACGATGGGTATTTTAATAAAAGCTAAAATCCTCTTTGTTTTACATTGTGTTGAACTATTAAAATAAACCTGTTACAAAGTTCTATAAAATTTAAACTCCGGGGTGATATAATCTCGATTGAAAAGCAGGGTAGATGACAAACGCAAAATAGTTCTATAAAATCTAAAATGAACGCTAAGAACATTTTTATTTGCCGCGGTTTTCAACCCTATATGTTTCGCATTCCTAACGCCTACAGCCTCGCGGCTAACCTAGCTTCAAGCATAAAGAAAAAAATCTGAAATGTCACCTACAGCGATGACCTATTCTATGAAAAATTTTTCTAAACTTATAACAATATACGAGGTGTGTTCAAAAGGTAAGGTGACTTTTCAATTTTCGCGGGCTACGTACATTCAAGTTTAAAATTTTTTGTTTTGTTGTGTTGGTACACTCGTCACGATCATATGTTCACAGTTTTGACTATATAGGTCGTGTTGTTTTTCTGGCAGAGGCGTAAAAGTTTATAAGGGTTTGGTGTGCTCGGCGATTTTCTTCTTTCGAAAAAAGTGGAGCAAAAAGATTGCATTAAATTTTGCGTGAAAAATGGAATCCAGTGCTCTAAATTTCTTGAAATATTGACAGTTGCATACGGTGAGTCTACTCTGAGTAAGAAAAATGTGTATAAGTGGTACAAGCTGTTCCAAGAAGGCCGAGAGGATATCGAAGACGAACCTCGCCCTGGACGTCCCAGCACGATAATGCACCTGCTCATTCATCGTTGCTTGTGAAAGATTTTCTGACCAAAAACAGCATCGCAGTCATGCCTCAGCCTCCATATTCACCGGATTTGGCCCCCAGTGACTTTTTTCTTTTCCCAAAACTGAATAGACCCATGAAAGGACATCGATTTTCAACGACTGAGGAGATAAAAACTGCATCGCTGAAAGAACTCAAGGCTATACCACAAAATGATTATCAGAAGTGCTTCGATGATTGGAAAAAGCGTTGGCACAAGTGTATTATATCTGAGGGGGGATTACCTTAAAGGGGACAACATTAATATTGAGAAATAAATGAATATTTTTTGAAAAAACCATAAAGTCACCTTATTTTTTGAACACACCTCGTATGTACTAAGATGTTAGATTTTAGAAATATTACAAATAATTAATCAATATTTTATGTGGTTGAACAATACCTACTCTAAATTCAAAAATATTTCAAGATATTTTAAAAGATTGTAGAAAAATCAATATCTATTTTAAGAAATTTAATCGACTTTAAAGGATTTCTACAAATTTTCGAAGATTTCAAGAGATTTAACAGACTTGAAACATTTCAAGAACATTATTTATATTTTAGAATTACTTTAAAATTTTAAAACACATTCAAATTCTACTGAAATTCCTAAAAATTCTTCAAAATTACTTAAAATCTCTTAAATTCATTAAAAATGTCTTTAACTCTTTTAAGTATTTTGAAATCTTTTGGAATTCAATTATAAACTTTAAGCATTTTTTATTCAAATGACTTCCTTTAATCCCTTGAAATTCCTAAAAATCTGTTTAAATACTTTAAAATATTTTCAAATTACATAAAGATTCTTAAACTTTTGATTTTTTTTTAAATCATTAAAAAAATGTTGTAATATTTTATATTCCTTTACCGACTTTTTAAACCATATCAAAATCATTGAAATGCTAATAATCCTTTAAAATCACTTAAAATCTCTTGAATGGGAATATTCAGTGAATGTATCAGGAATGTTGGAGTGATCGACCCCTCGCCATATCGAAATAAATTGGTTCAAATCATATCACATTTTGCAAAAACAATTTTTTATTTTAAGTACATATTATATTTAACTCTTTGGAATATATTTATATCCATCGGCGATCTTATTAATAGTGGTTACGAGTAAACTGTAATCAACGTCGGTTTTTTGGAGAATAACGTACGAATAACAATAATCGCTGACCGAATTCATTTGAAATTAGCCGTAAAATAACGAAATTGTCTAAAAATCCTGACCTATTGCATACGAAAAATTTAAATATTATTCTCAAGATATAAAAATTAAAGGCAAATAAATGTTAAATATATAATTTATTTAGAAATTGCTTATATAGAATAACATAAGCATGAATGCGAAAACTAGTATTTTTTATAAGTCCTTAAAAATATCCATTACATGTACAGTGAAATAGATCTTAAGGTTAACGTTAACAATAATACTTATTGGTAAGCGAGGATAAACCAACGATGGAGGCTAGTATTTCTTAAACTCTCTAAAAATAATCATCACATTGACAAGAGAGGATAACATTTCACTTTTTCAGATTTTGAGCAATCATAGTATTCTTTCACCATCAACTTACAAACATTGCCGAAAGACAAGATAACGATTTTTAATTATTAGTCCATTGCAACTTGAATAGGATTTAAAAATTAGAACTAACATCTAATTTGAAAGTCCTAAATTTTCAGAAAAGTTTTCTTGAGAAATAAATTCTCATAATCATAAGTTTAGAATTAAAAAAAAACTTAGAAATTCCAAATTTTATGATAAACGTATACTTTGCAATTAAAAAAAAGACTTTTTAAAAAATAAACGTCAAAATTTAAAAAAAATTATCTTTTTATTAAATATTTTTTCACCTACACACAAAAAAAAATACGTTTCATCTAATTTTCTCTAAAACACAACATATTTTTTCACATAAAGATTCAGCTAATTGAAGTGCAGAACCCGCCTGATTTTAAATGCATTCGATCAAGGGAATAAATTGTATTTCAAGATAACTAAGGGAAAAGCCAGGTACAGAAATCAACAAGGATGGATTTCCATTTTAACTACTTATTTGTAAAAATAGTTATAAATACAACAATAATAATCTAAAGAGTTTGTTTACGCGTTGACATGCTTCGAACTCACTATAAACGTCAGGTTATGTTCGATAATTGCATTCAATCGAAGATATTTTCGACACATAGTAATTAATACTTGCAATGAAAAATGTGATATAAATTTAACGAGATTCCATTCTAGTAATTTATTGTCCACGAAGGCATCCATAATTACGAGTAAGGCACCTAGAACTTATAAAAAAAACAAGTCTGAAGACGCCCTAGTAGCACGGAACATTCCGGGAACTTTCGGAACGTTCCAAGCACGTTCCTGGAAGCTAAATAATTGTTAATAAGGCAACCAATTGAAACAATATTTACCTAATTTTCAAATTTCTTTCATTTAATAGGGCGTACTAGTCGCTTAGAATAAATTTATAACTTCCTAATGCAACTTCCAAAAGTTAGGTTAGTCATGCCCGTCGACACTTAAACTAAAGCCGGGATGTATAGAAAAAGTCATGACCGTCTACGTATACAATAAGGCATTTTCACTCCAATCACTAGCTCACTTCACTTCGTTGAATACTGAGGGGATAACAATTGACCAAATGCATGGGAATCGGTTAATTTTTGCTCTATTTTTCTAATATCTTCGTAGAAAGTAATTTTTCTGTATAAGTGCAATTGATAAATAGTTTTTCTTTTTCAGTGACTATTTAATGCAATAATAAAATGATAATAATTTTCATTGATGCGTGCATTAGGGCTGAGCGCTGGTTGTCTAGCCTTTGAAGCGCGATTGAAAATTACATTGAAAAACAATTCTTGTAATTTAAATAAATAATTATTAAAATTTACACAAAAATGTATAAAAATTGTGTAACTTTTCATTTCAGATAAAAAAAATTTATAACACATATATTTGATAAATGACAGTTTATTTTCATTGAATTTGAAAGACTAATATTTCTCAAAATATTTGTTAATAGATACATTTATTTAAATAGCATATGATATTTCAGCAGCTTGATATATAGACGCTAATTGCAGAATATAATAGTGATAATATTTGAATAATTCTAAAATAAAATTTCTTTTTAAATTAAATGTTTTGTAAAATATAATTTGGTCTTTGGAATTCACTGAAAATAAACT
>NC_046663.1:54252997-54270746 GCF_010883055.1 Belonocnema kinseyi
GGAAAAAGTTGGGATATGAAAGCCTCAATTAGGTATTTTCACTTCAACCATCAGCTAACTTCACTTTGTTAAAAGCTGAGGGGGGAAAAAGGGATCAAATGCGTGGAACAAAACTTTATTTCTGTAATATATTTGTAATTGATCATCATTATTATTATTGTATTACTTCATTAAATAGTAATTAAAAAATAAAAACTATCTTTTAACTACACTTATATAGAAAAAATTACCTTTTACGAAGATGTTAGCAAAATAGGGTAAAAATGAACTGAATCCCATCATTTTGTCCCTTATTTTCCCCTCAGCAATCTACGAAGTGAAGTTAGCTGTTTATTGAAGTAAAAATACCTAATAGGCTTTTATCTTATCAGTTTGAATGTTCCCGCCGCTATATTTGAAACATTGCAATGTTTCACGAAACTCCCAATGTTTCATGAAACTTTTCATCAGGCTAAAGTTTTATGTATGACACTAGCCACTGCAAGATTAGATATCTAAGGTACCTTTAAACTTCCGCAGAAAATCTAGTGGAAATTTTTTCGAACGACCAGGCATCAATTTCGATGCAGACGGTCACGACTTAGTTTGTACATCCCGGCTTTGGTGGTTTGAATGTCATATAGTAGGTTTCGACTAACCTAACATTTGTATATTACATCACGCCAAGTACTATTTTTATTCCAAGACTATTTAGTCTCTGGTAAATGGGAGGAAATAAAAAGTTAGGTAATTATTATTATAACTTACCTGCTTATTAACATCTGTTTCACTTAAATAACGACCGACGAAATGATCTTGACAGGTGACTTACAGTTTGTAGACGACACTTCACGTTGCACTGGATGAGAAAAAACAGTGTCTAAATGATGCTTTTCCCCTAGATTCTCCGAATGAACCTGTGTGCCTCAAATTTGTTGCAACTCTATTGAACACCGATTTTGGTGTACATTGGAGGATCGGAGATTTTCTGTGAATCAAGGAAATAGTCGGATGCCCAATGCAACACATAATATAATATTTTATCATATATCTAATACTAAATTTTTCCCAACTATCGTTTTAGTCAAACAAAATTGCCTTGTCATATTAGGCTTGGTGATTTTCTTATACGTAGGTAATAATTCTCAAATTCGTATAGCTGAGACAGCACAATTTTTTTCTAATTCAGTTAGACATTCCCAAGCAAACTCGGATTTCCATTAGCCTCAAACTATTTCTATCAGTGAGGCTTGAAAATTAGCCCCTGGCTTACTCTGCCAAGCTTTTCTCCTACAATTCTGAATTGTTGGATTTCATATTTCAACCACAGAAAATAAATGTCTAAATACAGAATCAAAGAGAGCTTGTTTTAAAAAATGGTCTGGTTCTTGTTTTATTCCAAGTAATTGAAAATTGATGCATTTTTTGCGCCTCTAAAGTAGCAAATCGCCACCATAAGTGTATTCATGGTAAACGGAGTATTAGGGCCTGTGTCTCGTTATGAAACTGCAGGCAGTCTAGTCTAGAGTGTTATATTTTCGATGATACTTTCAACATCGTAAATGTTCGAATCGAGCCCAGGATTGAGATTGACTGCCTGTCATACCTCACTCAACTTTCATATTGTTAGAGAGATAGAAGAAAATCGGTTAATCCGTTCAATTTCTGCATATACCTTTTTTCTCTCTTCTCCGATTGTTCGACAAAAAATACTGAAAAAAGATGCTTCGCCAAGAATTGGAAACTGTTGAGTCGGAAAACCATGGAATTTCCATTTATTTTACTTTCATCTTCTTTTTCATTTCATTCATTCATTAATTTAATTTAATTTTTTTATTTTCATTTCATAGTGACAATTTTCATTTGAAAACTCTGCAATCATAGACATTCATAATGTTTCTATCTTTTTTCTTGGATCTTTATTTGTTTCAAATACAACTGCTTGCGTCATAATAGATGTCCTCTTGCTCAGAATTGATACAATATGCATGTCTATGATTGCAGAGTTTTCAATTGAAAATTGTGGAAAAGGAATTGCTCCAGAAAAGTTTGCAAATTGCATACCCATTAAGTTTTAACCATGAAAATAAAATAAATGAGAATTCCATACTTTTCCGATCAATTTCTAATTCTTGGCGCAGGATCTTTTTTCAGCATTTTTGGTGTGGAATCTGAAAAGAGAAAAAAAAGGTATATCCATCATGTGTGCGGCCATACAGATTCTAACTTTTCCTTGCATTTGCTTCTGTCTTTCGATAAAGACCAAAATAAATCACCCGTCAATATTGATCACCTCTTACTATTACTAAAATTAGGCAAAACATGACTCAATAATATTTTAATTACCTGTATACATTTCCTGCTATAATTTATAAAAGAATGAAAAAAAGATAAGGAAAACGGTTAATTTGTTCATTAATGAATTATATCATTTTTAAGATTATATTAAGTAGCCAATAATTTTTATTAATACTTAATAACTAATTTGGATTTGACAAATAATTCTAAAAATAATTAAATTTTAATAATAATTTTTATTTATATTATATATATTAATTAATTAATTAATAATAATATTAATGATCTTATGTAATCTTATGAAATATTACCAAAACTCTCAACAGAAATTGAACGGAATAACTGATTTTCTTCTATCTATTTTTTAATCGTCTCGTCGTTCTGTAATGAACATAATGCAGAATATTAAAATTAGATTTCTTAATATTTTTATCATTTTTAATTTTTCTCAATCAGCTGTAATCTCTAACAATAGGAAAGTTTAATGAGGCATGACAGGCACTCAATCTAAATCCTGAGCTCGATCCTAGGTTTACGATGTTTAAAGTATCGTCGAAAAATAACACTCTAATAACACTCTACTGTTAAATGTGAGAGTTCATCATTATTGAGGGGTGATTTAGTCTGGTCTTTATCGAAAGGCAGAAGCAAAGGCAAGGAAGTTAGAAATATGGCCCGTACAAATGATGAGTATACGTTTCTTTTCTTTTTCAGATTTCACAACAAAAATCCTGAAAAAGATCATGCGCCAAGAATTGGAAATTGTTAAATCAGAATATTATGGGATTTTCAATGATTTTTAAATCAATTTTTAATGGTTTGAACTAATTCAAATTATTTGAACAATTATTTAATCCCAAAAAATGTAAAAAATAATCGTATGTTCTGATTTAAATGTAATTGTTTATCATTGTTTGGAGTAGAAAATTTTTCTAAAAACATTATGTGATTATTTAAATAATTATATATTGCTTATTTTCAAAATTTCTAAAAAGTAAGGGAGAGATGTTCACTTTTTCTAAATTGTTATCCTAAGCAACTTTTTGTTGATGTTGTTTTCTGTTTGTTGTTGACGTAGTTGTTTTCTTGATGCAAACCATTTCTACTTAATGTAACGGCATTTAAAGAAAAAACAATAATTAATTGTATAAAGTAATTATTTAATTGTATTGCGCGCCTCTTCCTCGAGATCATAATGTAGTACCCTCTACTATGTACCGATGTCGCCACTATTCAGTCAAAAATTTTCGACTGTCTTTCGCCTGCTGTATTTCGTTATTTTTCTTCTTTGTGCTGATCACGTCGTATATCAGATTTTTATTGCAGTTTAGTGCAGTGCAGTGCAAACGTGTAAACATACACGAGGAGACTACTCATCGGGAGATGCGGAGGAATTCCAACGCTTAAAGGAACGCATAAGACGTTTGGAGACAATGTATGACTACCGTCGTCGGGAAAAAGACACAGTAAGTATAATGATTTTGAGATCAGATTTTCCACGAGGCAGCGTCTCAAAACAGTTAACCGTGACTTATTCACCCAGTACCTCGGTCGACAATGGATGGTTAATTGTGGAAAAAATTTATTTTGACACGTATTATCGGGCCGAATGATGTATACGAGTACCAATTTATACAGAATTGAGAAAGAAGAACAGCACCTCTGCTAGGCGCCTGTTGCTCATATTTTCTCTTTGTCTATCCATCCTTTTTTCTGGTCAAACTTGAATTAAAAGAACGGCACCTCTACTAGGCGTCTGATTCTTAGAATGTTATTAGATATTTTTATCCCTAATTATTTGGCCAGTATCTAAAAAAAAGAACAGGACCATTGACAGTTCAATTTATTTATTAAACTTTGTGTTTAGGGAGTCGTTACTCTCGTAGTCGGTCTCGACAACGTTATAGTGATGATTACTACAGTCGTTATTGCAGTGCAGGTCCAAGCAACAATCGACATTCTTATAATCACAGCCCCACTCGAAGCCAAAGTCGACATTCATATTATCGGAGTCCAACTCGAAGTTACAGTCAAAATTCTAAAATTCGGAGTCCAAGTCGAGAACGAAGTGGACATTCTCAAATTCGCAGTGCAAGTCCAGAACGAAGCCGAAGTCGAAGTAGAATTAGTCGACATAGTCTGCGCAATACTGGTCCTGACAACATGAACGGAGGCAAAAAAAATCCTGAAGATTCTATTCAAAAGCAATCAGATCCACAAACTCGTTCATCTCCTCCCCCTGCAGGTAGCAATTCCCAATCTGTACCCCAAAATACCACAAGGTCTGCCATCCCTTCTTTACCAGCCAAAATGGAAAAAGAAGATAGTTTGGAGGCAGAGGTCCTCATAGTCATTGGAGAGCGACTTGTACCGGATACGGATTTCGCAACAAATGATCCACACTGACCTAGCAATAAGGTTGGAGGAAGTTGTCAGAAAAGGATTGCCAAAAGAGGAATGACAGTCTTTATTAAAAAAATACTGTCTTCCTAAAAATGCTTCGTTTTTTATTCCTCCAAAACTACAATTTGAAATTCAAGCAGGTCTCAAAGAAAAGACGCTGTCATTAAAAGAGATACGAGAATCTTGGAAAAACAGGAGAGAATAACTGCGAGTTTAGCAGTACTAACGGATCTAATTTCAACGATCATAAAAACAAATGATAAAGAAAAATTACCAGTGGTAGAGAACCTCAGTGGTATTGTAAGACTCCTGTGTGACTTACAACACGAAGAGTCTTTCATTCGGCTTTTTGGGAAAAATTTAGACGAAAAAGTGAAAGCGGCAAAAACTCTGGAGGTGACCAGCAAAAATTTAAGGCAGAAGTCTCATCAAGCACAGGGACAAGATTAAAAAACCTGGAGGGGCCCGTCACGCCGTTTACCATATCAGCAGAACAACTCGAGCGCCACGTCCGGCGGGCATAAATCATTCCAGAACCAGAAGCCACAGTGGAATCGCAAATAAACGCCGCAGAAAAGGGGTCAGTCAGCGAAACGGCGTTATTAGATGCATCAGTAAGTATTCCAGCGGGACCTCTTAAATTTTTTCAAAAATACTGGTCTGAGATTACCTCAGATACAACCATCCTGAACTGGATTGAGGGATACAAGATTCCCTTCAAATCTAAAGTTGTACAATATAACCCACCTTCAGAGCCCTCGTGGTCTCCAGAAAAACGTTCTCGGATATCTGAGCAACTGATTACACTCGTCCCAGCGCAATTTCTTTCGATAATATTCCTAGCTCCAAAAATAGATGGATCATATCGTATGATTCTAAATTTGAAAAACCTTAATCAGTTTGTCAGAAATTAGAAGACGCAAAAATGGTTCAAAAGTTGATTCATAAAGATTCTTACATGGCTACGATAGATTAAAAAGATGCGTTTCATTTGGTTTCAGTTGCGAAAGTAGATAGAAAATATTTAAGATTTGAGTTTGAAGCTATACTTTACGAATATCTTTGTCTACCTTTTGTCTTAATACAGCTCCATATACTTTCACAAAAATTATGAAACCTCTCAAAAATGTAGACAAAAGTTTCTTAGTCTAATTTATGATTCTGAAAAAGATGACAGTTGAACTTCCCATTGAAAAAAGAAATAAAGTTAAAAAAAAGCATTGCAAGGATTGAAAAAGCAAAACAATATAAAATAAGGGATTTCGCAGCTTTTATTGGAACGTTAGAATCTTGTTGTCCGACATTGAAATATGGTCGTATTCATATTAAACTTTTTGAAAGAAAAAAAATTTTAGCTTTAGATCTACGGTCACTGGAAAGTACCAGAAAGATCGCAACATATTAATTATTTAGAATTAATGGCTATCCATTTTGGGCTAAAATGCTTAGCAAAAAACTACAGCATTGGGATATATTATTAAGAGTAGACAACACCACGGCAATGGCATACATAAATAAAAAGGGAGGAGTGCGTTTTCCAAAATTAAGCAATTTAGCCAAAGAAATCTGGGAACGGTGTGAAAAGAATAATCTCTGGATATTTGCACCTTATATACGTTCGCAAGACAACGACATTGCAGACTTCGAATCGCGAAGGCTGGAATCTCAGACAGAATATGCCTTATCGAAAAAAGCTTTTCAAACTATCGTTCATGTTTTTGGCTGTCCAGAGATTGATCTTTTCGCAACAAGAACAAACGCTAAGTGTCAAGCTTATGTCTCTTGGAAAAAAGACCCAGGAGCAATTTCCATGGATGCATTCACTATAAAATTGCAATCATATTTGCTTTGCGCGTTTTCTCCTTTTTCGATTATTCTACGTACATTCGAAAAAATTGAATTTGAAGAATGTCGAGGAATCTTAGTTGTACCACACTGGCCAGCTCAGGAATGGTTTCCAGTATACCTTTTAATGCTTGAATCAAAACCTATATACTTCAAACCATGCATTAACCTTTTATCAATGCTCAATAGGCAACCACACCCCTTGTGGGCAAGGATTACCCTGGTTTCCGCGATTTTATCAGGCAGGTCCTCAAAAAAGATTAATTCCTGAAGAATCAATGGACATTATGCTCTCATCACTAAGCGATTCCTCCAGAAGACAGTACGATAGCGGATTCAAAAATTGTGGTTTTTTGTAACAATCGTCATATTGATCCTCTTCTATTCTCAACGACAAATGTACTAACATTCCTCACTACAGAGTTTAAAAAGGGTACCTCTAATGGTTCACTTAATTCGTTTCGTTCGGCAATTGCGTTAGTCTGTGGCTCTGAGCTAGGACAAGATCCACAGATAAAAAGATTTTTGGAGGGTACCTCGAACCTTCTACCACTTAATGCTAAATAGGATTGTACATGGAACCCGGCGTTAGTCTTAAATACCATACGACAATGGGGATCGAATAACGAATTAACTTTAAAAAGAATAACTTTTAAACTAGTGACCTTGCTGGCCCTCATTACGGGTTATCGAATGCAGACCTTATCACTTATCGATGTAAGAAATATCGAACAAAAAACCGATAGAATAGAAGTAAAAATTCCTGATAATATCAAAATCTTTGCTGTGAATAGACAACAATCTACGCTTGTAATTCCATTTTATTTGGAAGATTTAACTGTGTGTCCGGCAACTGTCCTCGAAGATTACTTAGATAGATTAAAAGCGTTTAGAGTTTCGGAAAATAAATTATTCCTTTCTTTCAAAAAATCATACAAACAAGTGACGTCATCGTCTTTAGGACGTTGGATAAAAAGTCTTTTATCCTTAAGTGGAATCGACACTGATCAATTTAGCGCACATAGTACTCGTCACGCATCCACCTCAGCAGCAAAAAAAACCGAATTCATATGGATCTCATACGAAAAACAGCTGGATGGACTTCTGGCTCGCAAACTTTCGCAAGATTCTATAATCGCGAATTAAACGAATGAAGATTGTTTCAACAAATAGAAATGTATTAAACATTAAAAGAAATGTATCAAAATTATGTACTTATTCAACAAAACAAAGAATAGGATGCCAATTTAAAAAAAGTGAACATCTCTAGCTCAATGTTTTGAAATTTCGAAAATAGACAATAAATAATTGTTTAAATGATTACATAATGTTTTTAGAAAAATTTACAACTTCAAATAATGACATACAATTACATTTTAACCAGAAAATACGACTATTTTTTTTAATTTTTTGGGATTAAATAATTGTTTAAATAGATTACATTTCTTTAAACAATTGAAAATTGTTTAAAAAGTGATGAACAATATTTAAATTGTCCACTAGTAATTATTTGTATGAAAAAGACGAGGGATACTTGCTAAAAAATAACAATAATAAACGTAGAAATGTATTTTTTTATTTTTGGATCATATTTGGTGCGTTGCGGGGGAGGGGGGGGGGGTGGAAATAAAATGTATAAGTATGAATTTATTTTGTAGACACTTTCTATTGTAAATCGTTTGGAAATATATGAATTATGAATGCCTATGATTGGAGAGTTTTAAATTGAAAATTGTGGAAAAGGAATTGCTCAAGAAAAGGCTGCAAATTGCATCACCCGACAAATTTCCACATTGAAAATAAAATATATGGAAATACCATACTTTTCCAATTCAAAAATTTCCAATTCTGGGCGCAGCATCTTCTGTTTCAGTATTTTTTGTCGTACAATCAAAGAAGAGAGAAAAAGGTATACCCAGAAAATAAAAGGATTAACCGATTTTCTTCTATCTTTTTTAATCGTCCCGTCGTTATGTAATGAACCGAATGCAGAATATTAAACTGCAATTTCCTAATAATTCATCATTTTTAATTTCATTAAACTGTCTGTAATCTCCAACAATAGGAAAGTTGAGTGAGGCACGCCAGGCACTCAATCGCAATCCTGGGCTCGATCCGAACTTTTACGATGTTTAAAGTATCGTCGAAAAAATTACATTCCAGCCCACCTGCAGTTTCATCATTTTTCGAAAAAGCTGTCTGTTTGATTCTGTATTTAGGCATTTATATTATGCGGTTAAAATATGAAATCAAACAATTGAGAGTTGTAGGAAAAAAGCTTGGCAAAGTAATACGTGGGCTAATTTTCAAGCTTGAGGAAGCGCCTTAAGCATCAGAATGTCTATTTAATGGTCGCAAAGAAATTTCCATAGTTCTCTATAGTTACCCCTAATAACATTTGCATTCCAATGTCCTAATATTAACTTATTTATAGTTTTCTCATTTGTAAACTTCTGTAAATATTTCAGCGAAAGCTTGAAGCTTATCCAAGTCGTTTTTACAAATAGCTAACCTATTATTTAACTTTTTAATAAGCCTCAGCATCTTACCTAAGTCACACAGTTCGTTGGTTTTGTAAATTACATTGCCATTTCCTGGAAGTCTTGGTTTATTTTTGTTGCCTGTTGTGTAGTCCTGTTTGTCCTCTGTTGGTACATATTTATTTGCCTAGTAAGTCAAGTCGTTTGCCCAAGCAAACAGTCTGGTAGGCCTTAGAGGTAGATGATAGGCATAAAGTGTCCTTGCAGATGGTAAAGTTTTCTTCTCCCGTGGTTGTTCCATGGGATGTTTCTTGGTTCAGGCATCAATTTCTTTACAGTTTTTTTATGTATGTTGGACAGCTGACATAATTTGCCTGATGCTCGCATCCACAATTTGAATATTTAGGGAGTTTTTTTAGATTTCTAGTTTCTCCGTTTTCCCCTATATCTTCCTTTTCCGGGTGATTATCCATGAGATGCACCTGCGCAAACTTGACATATTTTGGTGGGTTTTTGCAGTGAGAGCTTCCGTGTCCGAGAAATGTACACCTGCAGCATTGTATGACACCTCTACTGTTTCTGTAATTGTCGCGATGTATTCTCACTCTAAACACATACTTCACTTTTTTCACTACACTTTGGCCTTGATTTGGTGGTAAGCTGATGAAATAGTTCGGTTCGTCTGTCAGAATCCTTTGTCTCATGCGAATTACTTTGTTGGCTTGGACACCTTGGAGCAAGAGGTTTTCATTAATTTCTTCAACAGGAATAACAGACAATCCCTTGGCAATCAGGTGTTTCGGTTTCTCATCTTTGAACGGATGAGTAAAGTACACTGTATGTGAACCATGCAGCTTATTCTTTATGATCTGGTAGTCATTTTTGTTAAACGCGAGTATCGAAAGACCTTTTCTGGTAGCAGAAACATAATCTGATTGCCAGAGATCATCTCCCGAGTAAAATTATTATCTCGATTCTTATCTTCATGGCGCCGTCCTCGTACTTGACCTGTCTCTTTTTATTGAATATAATGAAAAAGAAACCTAATACTAAAATATAATTTTCAGCATTTTTTTTTGGAGATCGAACAGGCACAAAAAGGAAAGTCTTCATTATTGAGTTTGAAAGTGCCAGCACGCTGGAGGGCGACTATATTATACCCTTCTCCATATATTTAAAATTATGATTAATAATAAATCCTGTTATTATTTGTATTTTTATGTAAGGATCACCACCATACATCGTATAATGCAATCGAGATAGTGATAACATGAGAGGAATATTTTAGAAATTTGTCTCGAAAACAGCCACCAACAAACTAAGAATTTTTTTTTTAAGTTTCGGGACTTAGAAGAGCTTGAAATTTTGTATTTATAAACAATACTCGACTATCATGGCTAACTTAAATTTGAAGAAATGTTGTATTTTTCGCAATTAAAGAAAGAAATCAGAATTACAAAAATACAAAAAAAATTTTATTTTCTCGTGATTAATAAATGAGCAACTAAAAATTAGAATTAGTTTTTATTTTAGCAGGTTTCCATTTAATTAGGTTTTACATTTAAATCAGCCATGCTGACTGGCATATTGTGAATATTTCTAGAGTAAGAAATATTCAAAAGTGAATTTATAGAGTATATAGATCTGATAAAAGATTGGCAAGTTTAAGAAATGAGAATAATATTAGTTTTAGTAGGGTGATTCGTCATCATGTACAAGCTCATAATCGCAATAATGATTAATTTTACGTGTGCAATAAAAACTCATTATTTAATGACAAGTGGATGATTCGGGTCAGCATAAGACCATTTTTTGCATCATTATTAGGCACTCTGCAAACTAACGAGAAAATCTAAGTGAAATGAAACTGTGGAGGAACTTTTTGTGTTTATGCAATCGAATATAAATTCATTAATCATTCTAATTTTTTATAATTATAGAAATAAGACAGCGTTAGAATTGTTTAATTATATTTTTTAATTTGGAACTTTAATTGCGTCTGTTCAACTACAAAAAAATTAATAGTATCAAAAAGTGATTTTTTACCAAACTGTTTGAACATTTTTAACAATCTTGAATACGGTTTTTTAAATTTGTCATTTTAAATTTTAATTTGAAAATATATATTTTTTGATATAAATACAAATAATAATTTGCTGTTCCATATAATTTTTTTGCGAGAAAAACGAGATTTTTATACTTCAGAGAATAAATTCAGAATGCGAAGCATTGTTTCCAGTACAATAAGTAAGAAAAGTATGCTTTCGTGTAGAAATGCAAGCGCTGGGCACAGAAATAATCGACAAAGGTATAGTGCTATATTTTTCCTAACTTTCTTATAGCATTTTATAAAATGCAATGCGAGTTTGAAATTCTAGAATTAGTAAGGCTGCTTTATTGAAATATTTCTTTTGTATTCAGATTACTTAATCGAATTGGAAATTAAATTCTTCTCTCTGATGAAACCTATTCACAATCATTGTGATCGTGTCTCCACTTGATTAATCACTTGAAAAAATAATTATAATTTGAAACGGACTGCCAATTATTACGCAATTTTCTGTAATTAAACCCCTTTTCCCGCTAGTTCAGAGCGAACGTTACGGAAAATTCCGTAACCATATGCAGTTTCAATTTCAAAAGCTTGGTTTTTTTCATGCAAAATTTTTTGATTTTTTAAATATTTGGTTACCCTTAAAATTTCTTGAATTTGCAAATTTCCGTCAATCAAGGAATTCAGCACAAATCCGAAAAATTTAGAATATTCAAGAAATTCACGGATTTTATGGAGTTTAGGGAACTTTAGGAAATTAACAGCAATTAGGTTATTTAAGGAATTAAGAGCATTTACGGAATTCAGAATATTCAAAGGATTTAGCTTTCTGAAAATTTCGGAGATTTCAGAGCATTAAAGAAAAATTAGAAACAATTTATTGATCAAACAAAATTTCTTGGACTAAAAATGAGTAACCATTTGGTAATCATCTATATCCTCATATAATTCCTTTGTGTTATCTAAATAATAGAAAATGAATATATGGCAACAGAAAACAAAGTTTCAAGGCTTAAGGAATATTAAAAAAAAAAACTATTATTGCGTTCTCCTAATAATTAAAAAATGTTATGCCTATTTAAAGCAAGATATTTAAGAAAAAGGAATTGAAAAGAAACATTTAAAAATGTTAACATTTAAGTTTATCGGGAATGTATTTTTTGTCAAAGAAGATTTAGCCCTTTAGATTATGCAGTTAAAATATTAGTCCAGGCAAATTACACTTTGGAAAAAAAATTGTTAACAGCACTTAAACTATTGAAAAAGGTAAAGTGGTTCATAATAAACGTAGAAAACAAAAATGTGTGAGCAGGGGTGTGGCGGGGTTGATTTGGTTGGGGGAGGGGGGTAAAAGTGGTTAAAATGGTATTATTGTGATTTTCGACGAAATTTTACGTCAGCGAGACAAGTGTTTTTTAGAAAACATATAGATTATAAAAAAATCTACAACCTCAAAATGTCCGAGAAAAATGCGAAAACCGTGTTTTTTCGTAATTTCCGCAAAAATAATTTTATTTTAACAAAAATCAATGAAAATGTTCCTTTTTATGTCGTCAATATTCACAATTTTTTTAGATGGAAAAATTAATTGGTTTCCTAGATAAGCATTTGTTCCGGTCCTAAACACTTTTTTTCAAATGAAATTTGTCCTCCAGAAAATCATCGTACAGAGTTCTTTCAGGGCTAATTTTTTTATTTTGACATATACTTTCTGATGAAATTAAAAAAATATATAGTCCCTATCGGAGAACATGCTCAAAAATGGAAATATTCGTATTTTGTTATTTGACCAGAAGCTTAATTTTTGAACACTAACGCTATCAACATTCAAGTCGAATAATGGAGCTTCAGATGAATAAGGAAAAATACAAATTTTTAAATTCTATTTGCCTTAAAATCAATTGGTTTTTAAAATTTTGTTAAATTTATAGATGTATAAGCCATTTTCAATGAAAGCGTGCAGAATTACAGATTTTTTTTCTAAAATATTTAATTTCTCATGATTTTTACACTATGAATGTTTACAACATAATGTACATATAAAAAATAAATAAACAATAATGCTACGCTAGTCTGGGTATTTTTGGCAAGATTTCAAATTAATCTTCATGGTCCGAATTGTCAGTATACTGTGTTTCTTTCTGATCTTCAAACGTTTCTTCGATATTGCTAAATTTCTCGGATAACTGAATTTCCGGGTACAAGCAAAGATCTGGTTGCTCGATTTCACGTGAATAATGAAAGCGAAATATCAAATAAAAGTTTCTCTCTTATTTAATTAAGTTTTAAAACTTAAATCGTTCTAACTTGGCTAAATATTATTGAAATATATATAAATATAAATAAATATATATAAATATATAGCGATGCCTCAGAATTTATGGAAAAGTTAAAAATCGCTTATTGTTTAATAATATTTAATTGGAAAATGAGGTAAGTCGCTAATTATGTTTTCGCCGGTAAAAAGTATCTAGGTAACTTCGAGTTTCAAACAACTTCTAGTGAGTGATTTGTTCAAAAATGTTGAATGAAGTTTTTTGGAAAATCTCATATCGATTCGTTAGAAATTGACTGAGATATTTATATTTGGAAAAAGTATTCGACGTCTGTCCACGCTGGTAGCTAATGCGTCGCAAGAACTGCTCCGTCAGGTAGCCTTCTCGCGCGGGCAGACGTCGAGTACTTTTTCAAAATACATCAAATTCTCACTTTCAATCACCCCGTTCTCAGCCTTCTTAGAACTGCTGGCTCACGCAGTTGTCCTGGGGAGTAGGGCGAGAGCGGTTGCGACATTATATTATATTATCTCACGGTTGTGAGACGTGGTTATGGCTGAAATTTTACCGCGATTTCGCTGGAAGCGGGTGCAATTTTTCAGATTAGCACCCGCTCCCGGCGAAATCCTGCGGTTGTCCTTATGACAAATTTTTAAATATATATATATATATATAGATATTCCAATTGGAAGTGAGTCAGGCGGTCCTCAATGTTTACGTTTCTGTCTCCACGAAATCAGTCCAAGGCCATTTGAATGCAACCTCCGACACTAGACTAAAAGCGAGGTTGATTTAATAATATCTCATTCAATTTCTAACGAATCGATATTTAACGATTTTTAACGTTTGACAAAAAAAGGCTAATAGAAAAAAGCTTTATTCCCTTATTCTCTACAATTTTACATGTCCGAAGTATTGATTTTTCGATTTTGAACATTTTCTTTTTTTTTGAGATGCACGGACAATTCTTTGACGCGTGTCTGAGCGTCGGGCTGGTTTTTGAACTTGGCGTTTTAATTGTAGGAGAAAAGTTGTCATTTTTAATACATGGGCCAAAAATCAAGCCCTAGGAAGCGTCATTACTATGAGACACCCCACTAGAATCTATATAGTGTAGACTGTAGCATACTATCTACGTAGTGTCAAAATTGGATGGTTAGCTTCACTATCCCAGATCAAAGAGTTGACGATCCTGAAGTGTAAACTTAATTATACCAGGGAGTTAGTTTAATCATCTTAAATTGTTAAATTTATCATACCAGAGGGTCAACTTTAATACTTGTTGACCTTTTTGTACCTGCATATATATTCATAAGAGTAAGAGAGACGATCATCCTTGGTCCCTGGGAAACATTGAATTTGACGTTTAAAATCAAAATGATAATCACTTAATTCACTTTAGACTATATTTTCGACCTTTTCTCTACTCTTCACATAGATTCGGAATATCAAAAAGTGGTTCGAACTAATTGAAAATTTGTGTAACACGGCAAACATGAAGCCGAGCGTCACTCGCTCGGAAAATGTCTATAGGGAGTCGGATGTGTTCGCTCGGCGTTCAATAGAAGTCATGACGCAGCCGCTTCTAATTGACAATCCTAGAGGTTCGATTTGATTATCCTTCTAGCATGTATAACACATCTGTGGGTATTCAAACCAACTGTAGAATTATGATGTGTCTGACTATAAACGAAAAGTTATGAATATGGTACTTGGTACTATCTAGAAGATCAAATTAACCATCTACATTTGGATATTCCAAGT
Source organism: Belonocnema kinseyi (assembly GCF_010883055.1). Taxonomy (NCBI): domain Eukaryota; kingdom Metazoa; phylum Arthropoda; class Insecta; order Hymenoptera; family Cynipidae; genus Belonocnema; species Belonocnema kinseyi. Next base: position 54,268,096 of record NC_046663.1, read on the forward strand.
TTGACCTCCATGTTTTTCCGTAAAAATTAAGAATTTAGAAGACAAATGTTCTCTTTTTCCTATTCGTCAAATTTATTATTTGATTAAATAATAAAAAAATTTATTAAATTCTCAGAAAACTGATACTCTACCCTTTTCGCAAAAACACTATTACTTCAGAGTTATTTGAGAGTGAAAACTGTTCATATTTTAATACAATTTAATTTACTGCGTTCCGACGATTGCTACTTATTTATTAATTGGAATTTACTATTAAAAATAGCCTCCAGCCTATGATCTATAACGAATTTTAATTTTTTAGAAACGACATATTTGAATGAATGATGTGGTATATGAAGAATATAAATAATTAACAGTATATCGAATCTAATTGTTATAAACAAATTATATTAACAATAAATCAACATCGTGGAAATTTCCCTTGCAAAGTATATCTGTAAATTGAAATTTCTTGATTTTATCGACATGATTATATTTGATCATAAAAGTGTGTTGTATGGTATAATTGGTTTGTTTTATAAACAAATCATATAAACAAATACATAATCTAAGCATTTATTGGCAGAAAGTTATCATTTTTCTTTGTTCGTACCTTTAAATTACATTAGTGGTAATAACTAGTCTTAAAGATTGGTCATTCGAAATTATTTGCTTACTACATGAACAAATTTTATAAACAAATGCATAGTTTGGTCATTAATAGAGAGAAAGTAATCGTTTTTCTCTCTAATCTTCTTTAAGTGAAATGAGTAGTGATGTTTAGTTACGAAGAATTGTCCATCGTTATTATTTTTTTATTTTCTAAACAAAGTCATGGCCTGGCCATTTTTAGATAGAAAGTAGCCGTTTTTTTCTAATGATATTATTGGTAATGTTTAGTGATGCAGATGTGTGATTCGGTATTAGTTGCTTATTTTACAAACAAATTCTATAAACAAATGCATAGTTTGGCAAATTATGGGCAGAAAGTAATTTTTTCATTCTTAACGCCTTCAATTTATATAATTTGTGGTGTTCAGTTATGAATAATTGTTGTTTGATATTATTTGTTTATTTTATAAATGAATTTTAATAAAAAATGCATATTTTGTCCATGTATAGGCATAATGTAAATTTTTTTCTTTCTTATCGCCTTAAAATTAAATTAGTAGTGATGCTTAGTGATGAGGATTTATTATATTATATTTTTTGATTATTGCCTTCAAATTATATCTCTTAGAATATTTTTGTGATGTTCCAGAAGAATTAGCTTCCAAGTTGTGTATAAACGGCTAAAATATGAATTTATTTATAAAATAAACAAATAATATTGAATGACAATTATGCATAACTAAAAAGCACCAATTATATCATTTAAAGGCGCTAATAATGAAAAAAGAATTACTGTCATCACATAAATTGACAAACCATGCATTTGTTCTTGAAATTTGTTTGTTAACTAAAAAAATAATATAAGATAATATTAGAAAGAAAAACGGTCTTTAAATGGTGAAAGTATGGTGTAAGTAAACAAATGCAGAAAAATAAATCAACAACGACTTGAAGTTCCTCCTGCTACATTCAACTGTTTTTAGGTATAGTTTATACCAAAAACAAATTATTTGTATCTGCAGCAACTTCAAGTCGTTCCTGATTTTGTTTGCTTCATTTGTTTTATTTTCAATCAAGAAAGATTTATTTGCAAGCAGTCTTCGCAAAGACATTTTCAGTCCATTCTGAAAAAAATCTAGCCTAGAAAAAAAATGGTAAAAATGTGCGTTTGTTCATAAATTAAAAAAAAATAATTACCAGTTTCTGTCACTATTAAAAATATGTCAGCAAAGAGTCTTTTGCAAGACAGTTTGCATTGATTCCGCAAAAGAAAGCAGAGCTATTCATGAAAAAATGGTTAAAATGTACATTTGTTTATAAAAATTGTTTAAATAATTGACAATTATTATTTATTCCTAACTTATTGTAAGCGCAGATCATTATCTGTGACACTTTATACAAAAGCTATGGGTTAAAATTAGCTAATCATTGCGAATCACGAAAAAATGACTCTTGTGAATTAATTTGTTTATAACATTATTAACAATTTTTGTAGTTACTCTTACCCACTGGAAATTATTTTCAGTTACTTATGTGATTGATTTATGACCTTTTTTAATGAATTTGAAAGTCTTAGAAAAAATGGTATCACGGAAAAGCTTAGCAACAAAAAGTTGTAACTTTGTTGTTCAATAAAAAATTTACGTTGAGTCGAATTAAAATATCCGCAGTTACTTGCAACCGCAAAGCTTAAACGAATTGCAGAATCGAATTCTGCAACAGGCTACTTTGATTGATAGGGAGATGATTCGTAATGATGCAACTCATTTTTACAATCGCATAGCTTTTTGTCAAGAAGCTCAAGGTTTTCAGTTCGAACATCTTCACTGAAGCGTGAGAGACAAGGGGACTCACGTTAATCAAGCACCCCGAAACGTGAGAGGCAAGGGAACTCACGCTAATCTTAAAAAACAAAGTAGACCTTTAAAAAGTCATTAAGGTCAACTTGAAGGTCAAAATGAAGGTTACCATTGAATGCCTCGTTGAAATTTACTTCTATTTACTTTTTTGAAAAATATTTTACCTGAGGAAATATCCAACCGTCCCGTGACTTTTTAGAC
>NC_046663.1:54270846-54273365 GCF_010883055.1 Belonocnema kinseyi
GAAACCATGCTGAACTACTCCGTAAAAGGGGCTATGTAAGCGGAACGCCTACTCTACCACAGCTAGAATAAGCCGGCAACAGAGAAAGAGAGGCGACACTAAAACCAACCGCGGGAGGCATCCAATAGATGAAGAGCGATGCTTTACGACCCGGAGAAACATCAACACAAAGGTTTCTCTCAAGCCTAAAGATCTGGCTGAAATGGATGACGAGCTTCGTGGACATTTTTCTGGAGAATCCGACCTCTGGGCTATCAATTATTATGTGTATAATGCAGTGAGAGCTTTGGCCGATGCGAATCGTAAAACAAAACCAACGGCTGATCATAAGACCAAAAGACGAATGCATCAACTTGCCATAAAGATAGGCTGCGCAAGACAGTACGCGTCCCGCATTCAGTGTGTGATTGACTACATCACATCTGGCAGGAATTTTACCGCCAAGGTTCGAAAGTTCGCGCGCGAACTCCGGGCCCGTTATCACACACTTAACAAGTTAAAGCTGCTGACCATCAGGCAGCATATTGATGAAAGAATACGGATAATATCTGACGCTAATAGAAGTCTAGAGCGCAGCCACCAAACCAGGGGAGGTCGAAGTATTTTGGAGAGAAGTCTACGAAGTTCAGTATAGACTGGACGAAGACTCAGAAAATATAATTAGTTTCAAGGAGTTATGTGTTGCCCTCATAACACCTGATAAAGAATGCCCACCCATCACTACCGAGGAGGCGAAAAAAGTATTAAGAGGGATGAAGAACTATCCCGCACCGGGACCAGATTGTATCAAAACCTTCTGGTGAAAGAAGTTTTCTTCAACCCATCAGCATTTGGCCCGTATTTTCACCTCATATTTGAAGTCGGAAGAGCCGATTCTAGAGTGGTTGGTGGAAGGGCGCACAATACTCCTGCCGAAAATAGGCAACTTAGCTGACCCAAAGAATTACAGGCCAATAACTTGTCTGAACACACTTTATAAGATATTCACAACTATCCTGAATGATAGGACTGTTCGGGCAATTGAACCTGTGTGGCAGGAAATGTATGAACAACGAGGCTCAAAGAAAGGCGTAGCCGGATGTCGGGAGAACCTGCTCATCGATGATTCAATAATTTTTTTTCGAACATTCGTTTTTCCCCCTAAAAATTATTAGTTTTTTTTTCTTGAAAATTATTACAATTGGTCTAGTGGAATATTTATTAACATAAGTTCATTAATTTTTAATAGTTGAAACTTTTTAGCTAGAAAACTCAACTTTTTCGTTGAAAATAAAATATATTTGAAATAATGGAAACAATAAAAATATATTTTTTAATATATGTATATTTTTAATATTTATAAAATATGAATTAATAATGCATGATTTAATTTGAAATATTGATATATCATAAATATAATATTTCAGGACGAAGGGACACTTCGTGATTATAAATATTTTTAAACAAACAAACAATGTATTTGACTTCAAGTCTTAATCTTCTTGTATTGAGTTCAATATGGTACTATATATTGATTTTATTTGAAGGAATTCATTTCAATTTTTTTTTAATCTTCCAATTTCCGGTGCTTTGTGAGTATTTTTGACTGCGAAGTTCGGTTAAAATATAATTATTTGCATATTTCTTATTTTGTTTTAGGAGTTTGTCAAATGTAATTGCAGTAAAATCTTGAAGTCACCCTGGGGTTTCAAATTTTGCGTGATTATCTGTGGTAAAGAAGGGGGGGGGGGGGTATTTAAAACAGCATGATCTAATTTCCGAATAGCTATTAATCTTTAATGAAAAACCGAATTACATAAGGTGGATTTTTAACAGATTACAGAATATAGATTATATAATTTAAACCCTTTTATTAAAAAAAAACAACATTTGTCTTAACTTTACAAATGTGAATTTTTATATTCCAGATATTGAAATATTTTTAACAATTGTGTAATTTTTGTAGGTCAATAGATTATTTTTTTTAATTCGGAGCTGTGTTTATTTTTATAAATAACATTAACTTAACTATTTCTTAACTATTTTTCTCTTTTCATTAAGCCAAGGACTTGATTCTTTAAATCAACCTATTTTTTTGTTGTCTAGAAATATTTGGAAATATTTAAGGTACGCTTCTTTAAGCCAAGGAATCATATCGTCCAATTAATAAAAAAAATTCTTTTGCTGACGGAATAAAATTGGTTTGAAGAAAATATTTCGTTGGTTCAAAATCACATTTGACTGTATCATCTAAAAATCGGTTATTTCTTTCAGAAAAAAAATATTTTGCTCAGGTATTCTTTCATTAAATAAATTAAATATTAATTGGTCAACATTATCTCATACTTTGGGTTTAGAAAAAACGATTTCTTTTTAGAGGAAAAATGTTTTATGAGACATATTGTATCTAGTATTGTAGTACCATCCATTTTTCGAATCATACCAGGTGTATACATATGAAACCGGTATTGCCATCTAGCGGCCAGTAGGCACACTTGTAGGCACTGTCGGAACTTACTATTTGTGCTAATTGGCGTATT
>NC_046663.1:54273465-54295898 GCF_010883055.1 Belonocnema kinseyi
GCATACTTTGAATAAAATATTTGTTATCATTCTCTTGAAATAAATGTGTTTTTTTCTTGAAAAAATACCGGTTTCATATGTATACACCTGGTATACATTTTCTTTTATTCAAGATATATTTTCCAGTGTTCCACTTATGCTTTTTTAAGAAGACTGGTACTTAAACTTTAATACTCTATTATAAAGTGTCTGCGGAAAGTGACAAGAATAAATTCCAAACTTACTGACTACATTTTTCACTACATGTTTTATAGCTTTTACAGTTATTTTTATTAAATATAAAATTTCATGTAAAATGTGTCTGATGTGTTAAAAGAATAAACAGTGATGCTTTCCTAAAGATAAATCGTATTTCATTTGATTTTTCAAATTGCACCATATGAGATTTCAGTACACAATTTCAGATTGTAACAAGTTCATAACAAGGGTTCCATCAAACAATGAAGAAGCGATATTTCTTTGTCATATACAAGTTTTCGCCTGAGGATACAGATGATTCTGTCCAGGGAAAATAAAATAAAAAAATAAAGCGTCTTTTGAATCCTTCATTCATATTCAGAATCTCATTTCAAGACTTTGAAATCATTTACTCCTTTTATATTTATTTTATTTTTAAAAAAATGTTTACTTCAATGTTTGCTTATAAGATTGAAAATATAAATTTTTATAAATTTCGAGCAACAGTAGTAACAGAAACTAATTCAATAGAATAGAGAGTTTTAATTCAATTAGAAAAAATAATATGATTATATAGTTGTATAATAAAATTCATATGATAACTCTATATTGCAATTGTGGATTTTGTGCAATTGAAATTAATATTAGGCTTGACGAATTTAAAGCGCCATTATTAAGAATTTCACCTCTGATTTTGTCAAACTTTCATTAATATATTGATCTTAAGGCATTGAAAATGAAATAAATTTTGCGTCGCATATCACCCTTGACATATTTTCTACACGCGGCATTTTCATCTGCTGCTGAATTTAGCATTTTCAAATATTTATTAAGAAGAATTTTCAATTTTTTTATTTATTATAGCTATTTATCGACAAAATTTAATATATATTATACTTTAATCTTACAATCCTGAAAATTTACATAAAAGATAAAATAATGACTTACAATTTATAAGCATTAATATTAAATTTGTCAATCTTTACTGAAATTGATAATTTTATAGCTTGTACTTTCAAATAGTATTAACATTTTTCCCATATAAAATATTTAGATCTGGATTTTAGATTCCTGGAGAGTAAATTCTCTCTAATTCACTTGGCTTGTTTCCGTTACCACAGACAGCATGAGCAATTTTTCATTTTACTTGAATTTGTGGTTATAAATGGGAATTTTATTCGACTATAATAGATTATGAGATCAAGAGGTTTTATTTCCAAATCTACATATTTATATCTTATAACTGATTTATTTCATTTTAAAGTAATGTAATACTTCAAGCAAATTGTTATGTGTCTATTATTTCTTATTTCATATAGTGCATTTTGCAATAAGTGTTTGTGAAATTTCAAGAAAAGAAGCTCTATTTTTTCATAAGAATTTGTAATTACGAGGAAAGAAATGGTTATACCAGAAATAAAATTATTAGAAATTTTGTTTTGCCTACAAGTTCCCTTCAAATATCAACTTCATTATAACATGCGAATTCATTAATTGTTAATAATTATCCAGCTTAAATAACTGTAATAAACCCAATTTGAACAAAAATAGTTTTTACGAATAAACCTTTATTAGCCTTTGAAAATTAAAGGGCTACATGGTTTCTGCTGTGTGGTAATGAAGGAACAGTAAATAATCAAAGCTAATTAGTGCTTGCTGATTAATTATATAGCATTGTTCATAGTCGATAACAGTTGAAAGAGTTAAATTATTTTACCATAGTAATATTTGAGACTGATTGGTAATTTTAAGTTTAATCCATATAAATCAACTGTATCGTCTAAAAGTATCAGAAAATTAGTATGTTAAAAACGCTGCTCAATTTCTATAAACTGTCACATATTCCCGTGCAGAAATCGCCATACCCGTGCAGAAATTCAGGAAGGGCTCCAGTGGAGCCCTGTCTAGTTTACCATATCTCTCGTCGGGCTCTAGCAAGGAAAACTAGTCGGGCCTCATCTAGAACGTAACTCTGAGGCCACAGGTGCCCTACTAGATTTTCTAGTAGGGTTCTAGTCTGGTCAGCCCGCCTACAATTCAGTTGAAGAGAAGAGCCCCATGGGACTCCTACAGGGTACTGCCACGCTATTGGCAGCCAGTACTTTATCTGTTCATCATCATACGGCTGTATATGATTCGAATATCATTTATATTTTCAAAAAGTGAAATTTCGTTTAAACATTTCGGGTAATTTTAACACCCACTACTGCTATACTCTAACGATATGACAAAAAAGGTATTTAAAAAATAAATATTAATTAATTTCGAGTATTTTCACTTTAAATCTTAATGATCCTGTTTATAGTGAATACATATATTTCATTCTTAAACATTATATTACAAATAAGATTTCTAGCGTTACGGGGTATCGAACCTACAATATCTATACCTAAATCTATCGTCTAGCAGTCGGGAGTCTTAACCGCTGCGCTAAACCGACAAGTTGGAAGTCGATGAAAAAGCCATCCTCATAACCTACAGCTTAAAAAGCTAAAGCACCAAATTTTCAACTTTTTTTTCTAAATAAATATTTATTATTATACGACATTATTTAAATGTAAAATATACAAAATTTTAACATACATACCAATAAAATAATTTTTAAGTAAATAAATGTAATCGACTGAAATTTTTCTTCGTATAATATTTAGTTTTTTTCCCATTTTAGACTACTTTAAAACTTTTTACAGTGACGGAACATTTGATCTTTATGAGCATTTAAACCTAAGCCTAAAATGTAATTATTTCTAAAGATTTACAATTTTTCATAAATATGGGACTTAACATTTTTTTCTTTAAAAAGAAGCACTGGCCAGCTGTACTTGAAATAAGTTCTTTAACTTTAACTGAAAAATATCTACCTAGCTCTGAAGAAAATATTCATTAGTGCCCTAAACCAAGTTTTCAAAAATAACGAGTTTGAATACTCACTAGCAGTCTTGCGCGCGCCACGGCACGCGCCCATTTATTTTTTTATGAAAAAGAATAAATGAAAAGCCTCACTTTTCTATGTTAGATATATTTAATGAATGTTACACAATATTAGTATAAAATAATAAAAGACGCCAAGGGATGATTTCTGTATCTGAAACTGTAATTAGTCTTTTATAATGGGATTTCAACCAATTATATATTTTTTGGTAGAAAATGAAATTGAAGTATTTTATTCCAAATGAGCTTTTCTTATTAAAATTAATTTACACATAATATTGATGAATAGCGTTTATTACAATTTTGTAATTCCCGTTGAAAATAATCATATTTTTAAAATAAGGAACTTTGCGTTTTTGAACCACAATTTTTATAAATCAATTTAGTCAAATTTTTGCACGCGCATTATAATAATGAATGATTTTAAAGGTAGAAAAACACATGTAATAAGCTTGTTGCCACTCTGTAAACTTTCCCCTGAAAATGTTGGTCAAGTCTCCCCAATATTAGTTCATGTGTTCAATGTCATACAAATTTTAGTAATGACTGTTTCATTATTCCGACTTATACAAAATCATTACACTACTTTGTGAGGACGATATATTATTACTGAACAAATTTCGAGCAAAAGAGTAGATAAATCCTTACAAAGCTGGAAAAAAATTAAATTATTGAACGCAAATTTCTGCCAATCGTCGAATCTCGGGTTTAGTTGAGTCTCCCACTTTCCCCTGGACTTTTCACATTAAAGTTTATAAAAAACGTGTATATTTTCTTTAAAATTAAACTAATAATTATTATATTTAAAATTACATTGAAATTAATGAAATTTTGTATTAAAAATAACACTTAAGAATTCAGTGATTGGAGTTTATCCACACTGTGAGCTTTCTTCGACCGTTAATATCATTAATGAGAGAATGTGTTTTATTCTGGTCATACGGTCCAATATAAATAAAAATAGATTCAGATGTCAATGAATCTTTATTCGTCAATTTTAATAACTAGGTTGAAACGTACGTTGGTTATATTAATTAAAATTGACGAATAAAGATTCATTGACATCTGAATCTATTTTTATTTATATTGGACCGTATGACCAGAATAAAACACATTCTCTCATTAAAAATAACACTTTGAACAAATAAATACTTGAAAACTTATCATGTTGGGCTGAAGGTGAGAAAAATTTGGTTTATGGTGATAGATGGAGGGTAAAGGTGTTATAACTGTTTTACAGAAAAATAGTCAAAAGTTCAAGAATTGGGACAAATTTTTTTTTTCCTAACTGAAAATTCTTTTTTTGTTTAAAATTCGTCTTTCTAGTTGAAAAACTCATAATTTTAGTTAAAAATTCATCTCTTTGGTTAAACATTTACTATTTTTTTGAAAATTCTTTTTTTTTCGGAAATTCAACTATGACATTTTTGGTATAAAATTAATTTTTTTAATTAAAGTGTGATCCTTTTTAGTTAAAAATCTGACTAATTGTTGAAAAATTTAGAGATTTTGTTGAAAATTTGTCTTTTTTAGTAGAAAATTAATCTTCTTGTTTGAACATTCATCTTACCGATTCAGGATTCAACCTTTTTTCTGACAATTTTTTTTTCAAAATTAATTTATTCAAGAGAAAACTTAACTTTCCATTTTTGGTTAAAAATGTATTGATATTTTTAATTACAATCTGTTTGGACAGAGAACTCATCTATTTTTTTTAATTACACTTCTTTAAGTTGAAAATTCAAGTATTTTCTTCAAATTTCTATTTCTAAAAAATTAATTTCTATATTGGTAAGATCTACTTATATTACTTTTGGTTAATAAATTATATTTTTTAGATAAAAATCATATGTTAGTTTGAAACTTTTTAGATTTTGTAGAAGATTCGAAATTTTTAGTAGAAAAGTAATATTCTTGATTAAAAATTAATATTTTTGATTAAGGATACAGTTATTTAAAAAAAATTCCTTTTCAGTTTGTCAGCAACCAATTTCTTTACAGGAAATTTTGATTCTACTATTTTTGGTTGAAAATTGATATTTTAAATTGAAAATTGACCTTTTTCACTTATTAATTTAATTTTTTTCATTCTTCTGTTTTGGTAGAAAATTAATCCTTTTGGTTCAAAATCGATCTTTTTTCCTTAAATATTGAATTATATGGAAACAAATTTATCTGTTTTAATAGATTACTTAGAAATTCAGAATTTTGTTCAAAATTCATTATTTTTGGTAGAAAAATAAACTTCTTAATTGAAATTTCATTTTTTTTCGAGAATTCTATTATTTTGTTAAAAATTCCTTTTTTGGTGAAAAATTTATTTATTTAAGAAAAAAGTTGATTATACCATTTTTAATAAAAAATGATATTAAAAAAAAATGGATTTTTTTTTGTTAAAAATGAAATTTTTTTAAAACCGTCTTTTTAAGGTAGGAAATTTTAGCTTCGTGGTTCAAAATTCATTTTCTTCATTGAGGGTTCAATTTTTTTTTTTGAAAATCCCTTCATAGCTAGTCAAAAATTAATTTATGTAATGTAAAATTAGATTATATCATTTTTGGTAGAGAATTGATATTTGAAATTAAAAATTGATCCTTTTTAGTTAAAAATTCAACCATTTGTTTGAAAATGCACATATTTCGATGAAAATTCGTGTTTTTGGTAGCAAATTAGTCTTCTTGGTTGAAAATTGATCTTTGTGATTAAGAATAAAACGATTAAGTTGCAGGTTCCTTTTTTTTTGTTAAAAATTAATTTCTTTAACTAAAAATTTAAGTATCCCACTTTCGGTGAAACATTGAAATTTTTAATTACAAATTGATATTTTTGTGTTGAAAATTCATTTATTTGTTTCAAACATCGTCTTTTTACATTCTCATCATTTATGATTGGGAACGTATTAGAATTGTCGGAAATTTAACTTCACAGATTTTCAACGGATTCCCACGTTTCGAGACCCCCTGAATCCGAAAATCAGGTTTTTACGATGGCGTCTGTCTGTCTTTCCGTCCGGCAGTCCGTCCTTAAACATGATAACTCTCGAAAAAATGAACGGATCAAATCCATCTTTGGTACACTCTTTTAAGGTCCTAAAATAAAGAACGAGTTCGTTAACCAGCCATTTTTTATAAAAATTCAAAAAGTGAGCGCATTTTGAAAATTTTTTAGACCACTTTTTTCTGAAATTGAAAATTTTATGTACGGATATTTATATTATTAAAATGGACAAATAATTTATCCTCATGACTTTTTTCGATAAAAAAGTTCCCAGAGTTATAGCATTTCCAACATTTTTTAAATCGACGAAAATCAAAATATTAAGCTAAAAAACGCACGATATGAAAAAGAAGTCAAAAAAAGAAAAATATTTCTTTTTGAAAGCCCTACAAGGTCATCATAACAAATTTTTGAATTTTCTTAAAAAATTGAAAATTCAAATTTTAGATTCCACAAAAAATAATAAAAAATAAAAAATTCTATTTTGTGGACAAACTATGTAGGATACGAAAACAGATAAACTAAAAAAAATTGTTATACCAAAAAAGATCCACAATTTCGTTACCTGTTCATAAATGTGAAATGTGAAAGTGTACTTCAAAGCCTACAGAGCTTTGAGAATCTTAATCTATACTCAAGTAGACAATTCAGAATATGAAGACGCCCATACATACTGGCATATGAAAGAGATCTTTTTGATAAAGTTTTATTAAACCATTCCAAATGCAAAGAATAAATATCCGAGCGCGAAGCGCGAGGTGCAATTATGTTCGAGCGCGAAGCGCAAGATTCATCTGTAATATATTTCAACTAATTTTTTGAAAATTTAATTGTTTGTTGTTCAATATTAATTCTTTCAACTAAAAAGGAATATTTCTATTTCTATTTCTGGTTCTATATATTTATATCTTAAATTAAAAATTTATCTTTTTTAGTTGAAAACTCCAATATTTGTTTGAAAATTGATCTTTTTGATCGAGGATTCAACTATTTTATTAAAAATTTAACCGCACCATTTTAGGATGAAAAATTATATTTATAATTGCAAATTATTTCTTTTAGTTGAAAATTCGTCTTTTTGATAGAAAATTAATTTTCTTTGTTAAAATCTTATCTTGTTTTTTGAGGATTGAACTATTTTCTTGATTTGTTTGTTTATTAAAAATTAATGCCTTTATGAAAATTTGCATTATATCATTGTTGGTTGAAAACTAATAGTTTTTTGTAGAGAAGTAATGTTAAGGGTGAAAAATTAATCTGTTTTTTATTATTCTTAACATAGATGTCCAACTTCGATGTTTTGGTCTTATATCAGAAAAAACGTCTTGCATCATTTACTATAAAACAATCTATCTTATTTTAATTTATTTATTTTAAATACTAATTATATTATTGTTCTTGGATTGAAAATGAATTTAGTTGAAAATTCTATTATTTGTTAAAAAAGATTTTTTGAAATAGAAAATTAATGTTTGGGATTGAAAATTCATCTTTTTGTTGAAACTTGTACTATTTAGTGTCAAATTCGCCTGTTTTGGTTAAAATGTTTAATGACCTGTAGAAAATTTCATTTTTTTTTCACTGAGTATTAACTTTTATAAACTAAAGACTGAATTATTCTATTTTTGTTTAAAATTTGATATTTTTTATTGAAACTTGATCTTTTTTTGTTAAAAATGGAATTGTTTGTTTGAAAATTCCCGCATTTTGTTGAAAATTTGTGTTTTTTGTTAGAAATATAAAACTTCTCCCTCGAAAATTCATCTTTTTGATTGACAATTCAACTATTTTGATTAAAGTTCCTTTTTAGTTGGTCAAAAACTAATTTCTTGCCGACCATTGGGTGATAATGAAAGTTCCCGTACATCCCTATCGTATGTATCTGTTGCTGGAGGTTTTCAAGATTGTGTTTTTATAAAATAAATATTGAGTATTTGGCAAAATTGTCGGCAGATATGAAGATCCGATACATTCATAAAACTGAACATAATTCATTCAATCCCACATTTCTTCAACCATATATTATTTAAAAGCATATAAAACATTGGAAGCCTATATATTTTATGCAGTTGTTCTGTGGTGAACGTGAAGTGCAAGGAGTTTAATCGTACTTTTCTGATATTGAGTAAAGTTATTATGATATTGCGTAACGTTATTGTAATATTGGTGTATTTTTAGTTATAAGTTAATGTTTTAGTTATTATTTGTATTCAATATAAACATTAAGTATTATTCCTGTGAAGCATGGAATTTGTTATAAAATTTCATTGCTGATATAAAATGCGGTAGCAACTTATTAAGATTTTGAGGTTAATATTACATTTTGCAATTCAAGAGCGAACTGATCGCAGTTAACAAATTTATCAAAAAAACGTAGGATGAAAACATAAATAGCTATTTTTTATTTTAATCCTGATTAAAATAGTTTCTGTTTTTTCACCAAAAATTTTATGAATTTGAATGCAATTTTTGTGGAAGTTGTATAAAAAATTTCACTAAATTTCAATGTATTTCAAACACGGAGTACTTTTTTTGGTATTAAGATTAATAAGTGAAAGCTTAACTTTCGTAAAGGTTTTGTAATACATTTTCGTAACTTTTCATAGCAAAAAATAATATTTGATAGATTTTTGTAGATAAACGGATTATTTACATTTAAGTGGCAAAAATTATCTAACTCTGCGACCAGCAGTTGGCTCTTGTATTCTAAAACTAATTCCGAACCTCAAAATCTCAAAAAGTTGTTATCGCATTTTACATCAGCAATGGACTTTGATAACAAAAATCATAACAAATTCCATGCTTCAAAGGAATATTACTTAATGTTAATGTTTATATTAGGAAAAATAATAACTTAAACATTAACTTGTAATTAAAAATATACTAACCCTACTTATAGAAATCTTAGAGTATATGCTGAAAATTCTCAAGGCTCTGAGATGCTTTGAGAAATTCTCCGCAGGCACTCAGGTAAATATATTTAATGGTCGAAGTAGCTCGTTTAAATGTTTTGAAGGCTTAAAAATGTCCTTTCCGAAATTAAAATAAAAATAAGATCATAAATAACAAGCAGAGAGGCTTAAATTGAAATAAGAATTCGATCGTAACGAGCAGAGGCCCTGTATTACGATGGTACGGGTAGCAAGGTAGTGGTAAAGGAGAAGCATTGATTCGTATTATCGACTTCGAATTTTGATTCGATTATTATTTCCAACAGTGATCCAAAAATACTTGCGCATGCTTGAACTGTGCGTAGCTCATTGGCTATAGTTCGGCTACGTATTTCAAAATCAAGTACAGACGCACACCGTAGCCAATGAACGTCACTAAAATCCGAGCAAGCGCAGATCAAGGCAGCTCCGTTGGGATCATTAACTTTAAGAAAAGAGGTGTAACGTTTCATTACTATCTAACTCACGGTGACTCACGGATGTTTCCGTCGCATGCGTGTAGCTATCGAAGAACGAGCAATCGTGACAATTTTTTTCGATATTTTCCAATGCTGTCTAACCTACGGACGCCTCGTGTCGCATGCATATAGCAATAAAATTGAGTATTGTGACAATCGAAATCTACAATATTGCTTAGAGATTTTATATTAAGGATAAAAACATTATCTTTGCATACTGAAACCTTCAAAAGCCTCAAAATTATATTTGAGGCAATATAAGATTTTAGTAGTTCTTTGGTCGGGGCCCTATTAGACACAGATAGATTGGCTATACCTAAACGAAGCATGGAATTCTTCACTATAACCTGACAGGGCATCCATTAGTTTTTTCTAGACTAGATATTCCGATAGGGGCCCCACCAGAACCCAATTTTAAATAAGGAAAGATGGGGAAATTTCTGTACGGGTATATTTTCCCGATTACTGATCTGGCCCTCATAGGTTGAATATCTCCAGGCTCAGATAGGGATAATTCCGTGGCCTATAGCCGAGCCCGACCGGTTCAGGTATTGCAACGCCACCTAGTTCAAATCTAGGGAAATTTCCTTGCTATCAAATGAAGTAAAAATCCGTAATTTTTTTCGAAATTCGAATATTGACACGTGCCACTGGGCACTTCAAAC
This sequence comes from Belonocnema kinseyi, assembly GCF_010883055.1. NCBI lineage: Eukaryota > Metazoa > Arthropoda > Insecta > Hymenoptera > Cynipidae > Belonocnema > Belonocnema kinseyi. Next base: position 54,283,645 of record NC_046663.1, read on the forward strand.
TCCCATTTAATTAACATGGGAAAATTTTGAATTTTCTTTGAAAAATTTGAATACGTGTATCTATAAAATAGAACCATACTAATAACTTTTATTTCCAACCCACTCTTAGCCTCCCCGCAGCGCACCAAATATGAACAAAAATCAAAAACTACATTTGTACGTATTATTGTTACTCTTTAGAAATTTCCGTTATCCTTTTTATACAAATAATTACTAATGGATAATTTCAATATTCTGCAAGGCTTTTTAAACAATGTTCAATTATTTAAACAAATGTAAATGATTTGAACAATTATTTATTCCCAAAAAATGTAAAAAATAATCGTACTTTCTGGTTCAAATGTAATTATTTGTCACTTCTTGGAGTAGTTAATTTTTCTAAAAACATTATGTAATTATTTAAACAATTATTTACTGTCTATATTTAAAATTTCTTAAAATTCACGCAGAGATATCAGCTTTATTTTCAAATTAATATCCAATTCTACGTTTTGTTAAATAATAATTACATAATTGTGATGCATTTATTTCCATGTTTAATAATTTTCTTCATGTTTGAACAACCTTTGCTTGCTCAAGAAGTTTTTTTTTCGATAACTAAAAAAATAAAATGAAATAAAACACATACAATTATGTTTCTGACTGTATAATGTATAAAAAGAATACAATAACCACATTTTATTGTTGAAACAAATATAATTTGATTAAATAAATACTTTTCAAAAATAATTTAAAATAATATTTTTTGAGTTAGACATAATATTGAATTAATTCGAGGAGCAGTAAATTCTGCTAAAAGCTTTATGTTATTGTCTATACAATTAATTATTGTTTTTTTCTTCAAATTTCTTTAAAATTGAGTATGGATGTTTCAAATCTTTTTTTGGGCCCAATATTAAATAAATTATAAAAATCATAATAAAATTTAATTGATAAAAATGTACTTATTATTGCATTATTCATATTTTTATAATCTTAATCTCGATTATATTATAATAAAAGTACATTCAATAATGCAAATTACGATTCAAGTTTCAGAAGATTGTTCTTTTATGAATATCAAGGTGACATACTGGAAGATTCAAACATATTTATTAAAATATATTCACGAAAATAATTCCATGTCTTATATTTTATATTATTGATTCATATTTTTTTTTAAAGAAAAACTGCCCTAACCAATAAAAGTTGTTTGAACATGACATGACGTTTTTAACCAAATTTACTACTCCTCGAAATCATTTAATATTATGTTTAATTCAGAAAATACGATTTTAAAAATATTTTTGGGAACATAATTGTTTAAACAATTAAACAATAGTACATATTTTTCTGTTATACACTATACAGTCAGAGAAATAATTTTATGTGTTTTATTTTATTTCATTTTTTTAGTTATTGAAAAATAAATGCTTGAGCAAATAAAAATCGTTTAAACAAATGGAAATTTGTTAAAGATTTGCAGAAATGTATCAAAGTTACCTAATTATTGAACAAAAAGTAGCATAGGATACCAATTTACAAAAAAAGTGGACATCTCTGGCACAATTTTTGAAATTTTAAAAATAAACAACAAATAATTGTTTAAATAACTACATAATGTTTTTAGAAAAATATACTATCCCAAACAATGTCAAAATATTTAATTTTAATCAGACATAACTATTATTTTTTAGATTTTTTGGGAATAAATAATTGTTTAAATCATCTACATTTGTTTAAACCATTGAAAATTGTTTAAGAAGTCCTTGTAAATATTGAAATTGTCCATTAGTAATTATTTTTATAAAAAAGACGAAGGAAATGGCTAAAAAGTAACAATAATACGTACAAATGTAGTTTTTGATTTTTTGGTCATATTTGGGGCGCTGCGGGTGGGGTGAGGGTGGCTTTGAAATAAAAGTTGTAAGTATCGTTTTATTTCTTAGACACTCCTTCTCAATCACTTAAAAGTTTGTTACGTTTCGTGGTACGTGTTAACATTTGAATTTCAAAAAAAAAAAAAAAAAAATAACGATTTTTTTCTCCGGAAATGGAAACATATGGGGGGGGGGGCTGTTTTGCCCTATAAAGTACAGCAAATTTGCAATGCATTTTGGCACCACCCTAGGATCGAAAGAGCGATTTTTTTTAGTTTGAAATCCTTTTCCTTAATATTAGAAATTCTAAGTTTAGCCTCGAAATGCAATCTAGATTTTATAGTGATTTGCACTATAGAGCGAATCAATATCTAATTGCAAAATATTTATAAAGTAAAATGAAGAAACCGAATTTTGAGATTAGAACTTTGTTTCAACACTCTTAACTAGTAATTGTAAGCATACATGCTCGAAAAAAGAATAGTATTAATACAAGAAATTTCACTACTAGTTTTAGAGGATAATAACACATCATTAGATTCAAGCGAACCAAATTTTGATTCAACAAATTCAAAAGAGTCAAATTCTGATTTAACGGATTTAGAAGACATTGATGGCGCAGTAGAATTGCATGAAGATGCACCTGATGAAATGAAGCAGCTGTGTATTTTAGCTGTAACCAAAGTGATGGGCCAGAACACTTTTAATGAAATTCTTAAAAATCTGGTACAACTTTAATATTTTATATAAGTGATACTTAACTGAAAGTTATATTAATTTTTTATACAGACTTATATTTAATAATAGATTATTTTATAGGTAGCTTGTACAAAGTACACTGTCACTACGGAAGAAGCATTGTCGCACATTAGCACAATAATTGGAAATGCCAAGGACAGGGGCGAAAATTATAAAGAACGAAGTCAAAAAGAATAAAAAATGTATTGAGTTTTTATTTGTATTTTTACTAATAGTTGGCATCTCAACAAATAATATAGTTCAATTCACTCATTTTTCTCGTTATTAAATTATTATTATAAACAAAATTATAAAACAATCATCAATTTCAAAATTTGCTCTTGACGGAAGATTGGTTAGGGCCAGGTCGGCTACTGATCGGGCGCCAGATCTGGCTCCGATCGGGCCGTGTGTTTCATGAGTGATCAGGCCATGTCGGTTTTCCAAATCTGGGCCAGATTTGGGCTGGTCTGAGCCGGGTCTGGGTCATAGAAAAATTTCTAGACAGCATGTGTCTGAAGTGGCCATAACTTTTCAAAATGTTCTGATATTTTGATTTTATATTTTTATTTTTGTCTGCTTTTTTAAATTTAATAATTTCACAGTCAAATGTCTTAGGGATTGTCCATAAACTACGTTACCATTCAGGCGGAGGGGGTATCACAAAAACTACGATTGTTAACAGGAGAGTTGGGTCCCAGTCAAAGTAAAGTTACACGTTAGAGAAATTTTTTTCTAGAATTACTAACGGTAACGTTTTTAGTACGTTTCCAGATGATGAATGTTTTTGGTAAAATTTTATCTTTTCGTTTAGAAATTTATAATTTTAGTTAAAATTTAACTTTTTGGCTGAGAACTCTTGAATTTGATTAAAAAGTCGTCTATTTGGTAATAAATTAACTTGTTTTCTTTAGAAAATGATCTTTTTCAGTTGAAACTTCAACTTTTTTTTTCAGAAAATCAGAACTCTTCAATTTTATTAGGAATATTTTTTTGCAGTAATCTAATCTTTTTGTATAGAAATTTATGTTTTTAGTTGAAAATTCAACTTTTTGGTTCAGAATTCTTTAATTTTGTTAAAAATTCGTCTTTTTCGTAATAAATTAATCTAATCGCTAGTAAATTAATTTTTTTTTGTTCATAAATTCATGTTTTTCGTTTAAAATTTAGCAACTAGGTTTAAGGTTTAACTGCTTTCTTGAAAATGAGAAAATTTGTCTCTCTTAAAAATTCAACTTTTTGGTAGAGAATTCTTGAATTTTATTAAAAATTCGTTTTTTTTTGTATAAATTAATCTTTCCGACTAAAAATTCAAATTTCTAACTTGGAAATTTAACTTTTTGGTTGAGAATTCTTGAATTTTGTAAAAAATTCCTTTTTTCCCCGAAGAAATTAATCTCTTTGTTTAAAAATTCATCTTTTTGGTACAAAATTGAACAACTAGGTTTTAAAGTTCAACTACTTTCTTAAAAATTAAAATCCAATTCTTGGAAATATCTTTAAAATCCTTTAAACATTTTTTTTAATTACTTGCAATCTTTAAAATGATTAAAAATATTTGAGGCTCTTTGATATCTTTAAAACTATTTAAAATCTTTAAAAACATTTTTTTTAATCTATAGAAGGACATTGAAATATTGAAAATTTGTACAAATTCTTGAAAAGCTTAGAAATCTTTCAATTTTTGTGAATAGTTTTTCTGAAAATTCCTACAAATATTATAGAATCTCTTTAAGTCTCCTAAAGTTAATGATACATGAAGTCCAAAGATATTCTTTTAAATCCTTTGACATTTTTTTAATCTCTTCAAACTTCCCTGAAATCCTGCATATTACCCTAAAATATTTGCAATCCTTTAATTTGTTTTGAAATCCGTTGAAATTTTTTGAAGCACTTGAAATTTTGTTGCAATCTGTTAAAATACACTAATACCCTTAAATTCCTTTCAATTTTTTAATAATGATTCAAACTTTAAAATTCTCTAGAATCATTCAAACTTTAAAAAAATTTTGAAACTACCTTAAAATATTGAAAATCTGTCTAACTCCTTGAAATGCTTTGAAATCCTTTAATTCTGATGAATAAATTCTTTAAAATTGCAATAAGATATTATAAAGTCATTTTAATAAGTTAAATAAAATCTGATGATATTCCTTGAAATTCCTTGAAATTTTTTAAATCTTTTGAAAATCCCTTGCAATTCTTTCAGATAAGGTACATTATTTCTAGCCCTTTAAAATCTCATTGCCATTCCTTGGAATATTTGAAGTCCCACGAACTTCTTTGAAAGCCTAAGAAATTCATTAAAATACCTTATTTAGAGACTTCCAAATTTCTTAAAATTACTCAAAACCTCGAAATTATAATAAAATTAATAAAAATTCCTTAAACATCCCTTGGAATAACTTTAAATATGCGAAAACCTCATATTCAAATTATCAATAAATAATTTCAAATCTTATGAAATCCCTAGAAATTTTTTACAAGTTTTGAACATTCCTTCAAATCTTTTAAAATTCCCTTAAATATTTAAATGTAGTATTTATAGTTGATTATAATAAATATAGTTAATTAATAATTCATTCAATTACTATTTAATTAATTTACTATTATTAATTTAAAATGAAATTATTTAATAATAAAAAATAATTCAAATTTAATATATTCATCACACCTTTTTTGCAACAACCCTACTGTTAAAATGTATTATAAAAAATTCACTGAGAACGCTAATTAGTGACGAATATACATCTCTTACCAATTTAAAGCTCTGTTTGAGAATGTTTACCTCTTTCGGATAGACCTTGAACTAGATTTTTGAGACTGATGGTCTGAAGATTGATTTTTGAAGAGAGCTTTCTCTTTAAAGGTGAAACAATCGTTTTATTTCTCAACCACCTTCAATCATTCCGCATCACGTCCCACAAACTGGAAACGTTGCTTCATATAGAATTTCGAAGGGTTCTACTCCATTGACTCTAGTGAATTCTATTGATATCAATCACATTATATACTTTTATACTCTAACTTTGCACAATTTTAAGCCAATTAAAAAAAATGTAAAATAAATAGGTCTATTAACCAGGAAAATCAAAAATTACCAAAAATATTTTAACAAAAAAGCCCTTGTGAAAAAATCTTCGGGCGCTCGCCCGGCCCCGACCAAAACGTCTGGTTTCCAGTTTTGACGATAACCAGATAGTCTGATCTGGACCCGTCCAAAAACGTATTGTTTTTTTGCCAGCCTCAGGCCAGCAGTATGCTCAGCCGCTAGTGATTGCTTGGTCAGTCACTAGTTAATGCCTGACTAGAAACTAGTTGGAAGACATGAAAAAAATATGTTCACCATATGTGTATTTAGCTGATTAGAACTTTTTCGAAAAAGATTAAGAAGAAACCAAACTTAGGATTTTTCGTTTTTGGTTAGCTGATCGGCGCCAAACCTTTTTCGCCTTGTTATGAATAAAAAATAGTGCCTAGTTCCGTTTAAAAAAATTATAAACGAAGTTTACTACAGCGTTAAACATTTTTAACAGCACTTTTCAATAATTTGTGGAATTTTAATTCCACTGTCTAATAAAATTTGAAAACGCGACTTGTTTCGTTCAAGTATTTTTTTTAAATCTCTATTTTAAATAATTTAATTATAATTCGTTTGGGTAATTGTTTACTTTGATGATTTTTCCAAATTTGTTAGTAAATGGTTTGAATTGTTCCTCCGCATATTGTGCGATGTCAAAAAAAATTTTTTTCAAAAGTGTACACAAGTAAAATTTCACTACGGGGAGACCCAACATTTTTTATATTTTCCTCCAAAAAATATTTTAAAAAATTTAATCTGCAAAAGTTACGCTCAAAACTAATTAAGTTTATAAGATCAAATCGAAACAATAGTTAACAATTGTCTAACATAGCAATTAACGGAAATTTTTTCAGCTGGAAAAGGAGTTGGGCGTGACAAAATTTCCTCTTTCCCATTTCGATATCGAAAAAAATTAAGATTTTTACTACAATATATTTTAAGCATTTTTATAATTTATCAGTCAAAAGAATATATTTAACCTATTATATGTGTTCTGTTAATAATAGCAATGTCTAATTTTGACTATTGTAATATTTTTAATTAATCAACTGTTCAGTATTATAAACAATCAACAATAGTGAAATTTCTTAAACAATTAAAGTCTAATAATGTTTAACAATAATGAAATCTTGGATCGATTCACATTTCTTTCAATATATAGTTCATTTCATATCTTTTAGTTAAAATTTTTTGTTTAATTTGAATAAAAGGTTTGACTCCAAATTTCGGGAGTCGTCAAAGTAGACAATGACCATATTTTGGGATGTGGTACAGTATAATTCTAGAAAAGATGAATATTTGGAATATCATATTATGCCATGTCCAAAAATCCATTTTCCAGTTTTGCTTAAATATATTCATAAAGAAGTCAATATTTGTGCCAATATATATATTCTTCATTACGAAACATTATTGACTGATAAGCTTAGTGTTCGTTAAAGTATTACGTCACACGCTCAGGAGGAGAAGTAGTTGATTATGTGATTTCAAATTTTGCAAATCTCTGTTTATTTAATTCATAACAATGGAAAGTTTTTTTTACAAGCTTCAGTAATACAAAATACAAATTGAAAACATAAATAACGGGTTTAAGCTTTTATTTTTATTGCATAACATATTACATAAGTATAGAATTGCCAGTTCTACAGTCGTTAAAGTAATCACGAATGCATTAATAATTTGGAGAAATGAGTTGCTTCATCATCGTATCCAACTTGGAGTGTGTTGGAGACAAATAGGAATTCTACACAGTATAGAATGAGCTTTGCATTTTCAGATACTGTGAAATAATAATAAGGGCTTGCATCAGATATGGAAGATATAAATTTAAATAAAAATTTTTTGAAATGTTTAAAAAAAATTTAAATTAGTGATTTCATTCCATAAGTGAAGCATCTTAACACAGAATAACACTCTTTCCTTATTGCCTTCTGTACCCCTTTTTTGAAGAATTCCCCTTTTCCACCTATTTTCAAGGAACTTTTCCTTTTCTCTCGTTTACTAGCTCAAATGCGAACAAAATTACACCAAATCCTCGTTTTCAGTCCCCCTGTTCTCGGCCTTCATAGAAATGCTGGTCCATGTAGTTTCTCAGCGGACAGGGCGAGAGCAGTGACTCTCGTCGTGGAAGGGCCATCATGCACGAGTACTCAGCTCAATATAATGCATTCCAATTGAAAATGATTCAGGCGGCCCTCAGTTTTTAAATTTGGATCCCCCCGAATTCAGTCCAAAGCTATTTGCAGGCAACCTCCGACACTGGACTCAAAACGAAAGTTTGGTGTGATATGGCACAGCAGCTCTGTCAATGAACGACCTGCGAGGGGGGGGGGGGGCAGTCAGTCATGAGGTCCTCACAACATAGGAGAGCACAGAATTGGGATATGAGGGTATTTTTTATTGAGAGTGAATTCTTTTGAATTGAAAAGTCTGCTATTACATTTTTGTTTAAGAATTCATCTCTTTTGGTAAGAAATTTTTCGCTTTTTACTTAAATTTGAACTGAAATATTAAGACCCAATAAAAAATCCAACTATTTTTATTTAAAATCATTGTTTTTATTTAAAAAGTCTACTATTATATTTCTGGTTCAGAATTCATCTCTTTTGGCTAAAAATGTCTCGTTTTTCACTTAATTTTCACCTGAATTAATCAAACGAAGTAAGAAAATTCAACTATTTTTCATTAAAAATTAATTCTTCTTAAATAAAGGGTCTACTATTATATTTCTGGTTCAGAATTGATATCTTTCAATTAGAAATTTCTCGTTTTTTCACTTAAATTTCAACTGAATTAATAAAATATACTAAGAAAATCCAACTAATTTTCATTCAAAATTAATACTTTTTAACCATGTGGAAAAGGTTCAATGGGTGAAACATTGCTCAAAATTGCTCAGCAATGGGATAAGCGTGGGTTAGGCGTAGTTCAAGATAGGGACAATGTTCACCCATGGTCGTCCCATGGTCGTCCCATGTTCGTCTCATGGTTATGAACCATGGCTCTAACATGGCTATGGCCCCCCTGTCATGATTCGCCCACGGTCGAACGTGAATTTGATTTGAATTGAACTTTGGTAAAATTTTCGAAGATGGACACAATCAACCAAATTTTCCTCACTTTTTAGAAAGGACTAGTGGATCAATATTTTGTTTTATTGGACTTTGTGAATCTTTTTAAGAAAGTCGTAATTTACACAATTTTTCTCGATTTTTAAATAGAATATTTAAGGCAAAATGTACATTTGTTGGACCCTGGGAAATGTTTGAAGATGTAGCATATTTATGTATATTTTTTTCATTTTTTCAAGAGAATTGTTGGAGGTAAAGAAAAAAATGTGAATTTACAAAATTTGTGTATATAGACATAATTCAATTAATTTTACAAGTGAATTACAAAAATGACTTTTTCATTTTATTGTATAATGATTTGAAACCAAATCAATCCGTTCTTTGACCGACGATATTTATGAATTCTACATCATAGATTCTTAGCGTTAAGGATTAGGAAAGGAATTTTTAATAAAATAAATTTTGCGTTAGAAAAAATGGTCTTTGGTTCAATTTTATTTTAATTTGTGTGGACCGTAAGACATGAGGAAGAATCTATGATTTCACATTATTTTTTATTGTATATTGTGAAATCTTAGAATATCGACACAGTTGATTCATATTTTCTTGATTTTTTAATGCTTTTATTTGTCTTCACGATATTTTAAAAAGCAACATCATCCATTCAATTTTTCAGAAGAATTTAAGAAAAGATTACTTTTATTTGACTGCAAAATTGTTGACTAGGAACATCATTAACGTAACTTTGCTCGATTTTTGAACATACTGGTTAAAGTTCACTCACCGTAAAAACTTTAAGAAAATTTTGATTGCCGATAATAGATTTTGGCGGTAATTTATGTAAAACTAACGTAAATCATGCTTTCTTTATTTGAAATCTAATATGGGCTGAATTCATGACTGTATTTCGAGAAATGTCAGAAATCATCCATTTGTTATAAGAATATCGTATGCACCAAGGGGGAGAGGGAAGTTTCACACGAGATATGTTTTCGTTACGAGTTGTAGACGAGCGCATAGGGCGAGCCGGAGAGAGACGAGTACTGAAAACATACACTAGTCGAAAAACTCCCTTTTCTCCCACTAAGTGCATAATATACTATTATAGGGCTCTGCAACATTTTTGAAGATTGACATAATTAAGTAAATTTTTCAGAAGAATTTTTGAAGAAAAATGTATTTTTATTGGCATTTGCTAAATTTTTGAAGGGACAGAATTTACTTAATTGTTCTCGTCGTCTAAAAGCATTTGTGAATAAAAATTTCCTATAACACCAAACTCTCGCTTTCAGTCAGCCTGTTCTCAGCCTTCCTAGAACTACTGGCTTAACTTAACTGTTTATGTTTCGATCCGTCCAAGTAAAATGTACTTTTCAGTGAGTTTGATAAGTTTTTGGATGGGTTAAAAGTTTTACGTAATTCATCATTCTTTTGAAAAATAATTTTAATAATCTTTCTTCATAACAAACCATACATACCAGAGTGTTTTGGTTAAAATTTACAAAGTGTTTCGTCTAGAAATTCGGGAAAAGCAGTCAAATATTTTTTTCATAAGCTTGGCTGGACATACCGAATTTTCGGGACGACTAATCGATACTGTCTTTTAGCTCTTTTAGCTGTCAGCATTTTTTGGGAGGACTAGACACAGCTTCTGTCGCTTGGTAAACTACCCCACAGATTACCATACAGTTTATAATTAACCTTACAGTACAGTCGCTAATGACCCTAACAGTTGATGCGACTAGAACGATTTAACTAATAAAATTTTTTCATAAATTTCCAGAAAATGAAATTTTAGTAATTAATGGTAATATTACAGGTTATTTATGGTAACTTACTATAAATTACCCAAAATTCAATTTAAAATTTTGTATAAATTTCGGAAATTTTTGGTAATTTACGGTAATTTGATCAATTATAAATGGTAACTTTCCATAAATTACCGCAAAAATCTATTACCTGGAACCAAAATTTCCTTCAAGTTTTTATAGTGAGTGAGCTGAACATCGTAAAATGCGAGCTCATAGATATATAATTTTCATTATTCACATCTGATATCAATTTTCACTCACTGGGGATTAAAAAGTAGAGGCCTCGCTTCACAGGCGTCGAAAAAGGCTGAAATCATGCATTTGTCATAAAAAAAGTATATTTCTCTTTAAACGGTATCTTGAAACATCGGACAAGGTTACGTGAATGATGTTCCTAAACAACAATTTTGCAAAGTCCAATAAAAGTAATTTTTTTCCAAAATTCTTCTGGAAAATTAAACGGATGATGTTGTTTTTTAAAAATTTCGTAAAGTTAAAAAAAATATATTTAAAAATCTTGAAAATAGAAATAAATTTTGTCGATCTTCTAAGATTTCACAAAATAAAATGAAAGCATTTTTTTGCAATTCTCTTCTAAAATTAAGTAAATTATGCCCATAAATTTTTTACGTCTTTAGGCATTTCCCAGAGTCCAATAAAAGTACATTTTTCTTTAAAAATTCTCTTTAAAAAATCGATAAAAGTTAAGTAAATTATGACCTTCTGAAAAAATTTCGCAAAGTCCAATAAAAGAAAATATTTATCCACTAATCCTTTCTAAAAAGTGAAAAGAATTTAATAGATTATGTCCATCTTCGAAAATTTTTCCAAAGCTCAATTCTAATGAAATCACGTTCAACCGTGGGCGAATTATGTCAGTGGGACCCTGAGCAATGCTGAGACATCGTTCACCCATTGAACCTTTTCCACGCGGGATATTTACAAAGTCTAGTATAATATTTCTACTTCAAAATTAATATCTTATCGTGAAGAAATCGACTATTTGGTTTAAGATTGAACAAATTTGTTGAAAATTCAACAATTCAATTTGTCGTCGTGAATTTTACTTTTTTGGTTAAAAATTCAACTACTTCATTGGAAGTTGAACTATTTTGTTAAACATTTATTTTATCGTTTGAAGATTGAACTTTTTTCGTAAAAAATTATTTTTTTAACTGGGAATTTAAATACTTCATTAATAGTTTAAAATTGAACGTTTCTATTTGAAAATTCAACAATTCGGTTGAAACTTAATGTGTTTGATTAGTAATTTAACATAGAAGGTTGAACTTCTATGTTAAAAATTGATTTTATTAGTTGAAGATACATATATTTTGTTGATAATTGAGATATTTGGTTGAGAATTCGTTCTTTTAGCTGTAATACATTTTTCAATTCAAAATGTGTCTATTCCATTTTTTGATTTTAGGTTTAATCATTTGGTTGACGATTAACATTTTTTTGTTTTGAAAATGTATATTTTTGGATGGAAAATTCAGATATTTTGTTGCAAATTTATATTTATGTCCGAAAATGCAATTTTTCTGTTCAAGAATTCAACAGATTTGTTAAAATTTGTCTTTTTGAATTGAAAGTTAATCTTTTTTGGTTGATAATTTGAACACCAAACTCCCGCTTTCAGTCCAATCTCGGGGGTTGCCTTAAAATAACCTTGGACTTATTTCGGGGGAAT